>NC_139894.1:33707456-34307456 GCF_905171665.1 Trachurus trachurus
CATGGAGAACATTTACCAAGTGTGTTCCACACATATAACATAATGGTATCTACAACGTGTGCCAAATATGATCAGTATCGGTGCAGGTTGGCCAATCTCACTCTCTAACACAGATGGCTGGTAATAAATAAATAAAAATATTAAGATTAAATTAATTAATTCATTTACTTTTTTGATTATTTTTTTCCCCTTCAGGACATTCTGGCACTTATTTTAATATATCACACAATTACACATGATACAGGCTGAAAACCTGCACATGCCAGATGAGATCTCTGATTATCATTTCTGAGCAAATAGCCCTGCAGATGTCTTCAGAGTTTTGAGAAGACTGGAGAACTGTTACAAAAAAAAATCTTACAAATCTAATAGAAAGCATAACAGGAAATGTTGGTGGGTAGATAATGGTCACTATATAACTTCCTTTACCTAAACTCATGATCAGTTGTGAATATTAAATATGAATGAATTCGAATGGGGAGATTTTCTTCCATTTTCTTTAGTCACTTGGTTTTTACTGAGATTAAGTTGCGGCACACTTCTAAAACTTGAAATTACAAGTTAAATATCCAAACGGTTATCACTGCTGAATGCAGTTATATAAAGTATGTGACATATGCAGCAATTAAAAAAAACACACCTTGCAACCTGTTTGTTCCTGTGTCTCTGCTTTCAATTTACACCAGAGTTAATGGGACTCCTGCTGCTTCCAAAGGTAAAGTGCAAATTATCTGATGCTTTGGTAGTCACGTTGTATAAAAGAGGACAAATGAGACTATCTGACCTCCTCCCATAGACACCAATTATAAGTGAAAGAGAGAAAAATCTCCACCAGATGTAACAGTACGTTGATATTCATTTTTCACCCTTTAGGACAGTATATAGTGAAAATAAGGTCAGTCTCTTGATAGCTGTGCTGTCATGACATCAAACCACAGACAGCACAAATCCAGCATCTTCAGATCACTGCTTCTACACCGTGACGACAGCACTGCCCCTGAGAGGAATACTGAGCTGCTATTAGTGTAACAGTTAGAACCTGAATAAACAGAAACCCAGAGACACACTGGTTATCTGTGAACCCCCCTAGAAAAGGTCAAAGGTCACTGACTAGAGGTCAGAAGATGAAAAACAGCATTCACATCTGAAACTGAAGATCAACAACCTATCAACTGTTGATTTGGTACTGTTCATTTACAGTATATTTTCTTTTTATATATAGTTTAGGATGTTTTCAGTAGGCAAAAAAGTAATAAACACTTAATGACCCACCATGATGATATTTGGGTGCATTATGATAATAAAATCAACTAATCACACAAATGAGTTCCCTAATTAGGTAAATAGCTTAAATGGTCATTAATAATCAGTTGACAAAACACAGCCCATCGATGCTCCCATCAATGATTTAATTTCAACCAAAGCCCACCGAAATGATGGTTCTATTCATGAGGGTTCTATTCATATGACATGATTATTACCCATATACACACACACACACACTCATAGTCTCTGAAAGCAGCAATAAAAACTAAAGACCAAGACAATGAACAGTAAACAACAGGCACACTAAAGCAAAACAAAAGAAAAATAAAAAATGAATTTGAGTCATCTTCATTTGAACATGTGTGATTGGTGAATTTTGCTTCTGGAGGTCTGTGCTTCCTGATGTTTTACCCCCTGTTCCAGTATCTCCCAGCAGAGCAGCAAAGAGGACATGTCCCTCCCTCCCCATGCCCCTGCATTTACCCTCAAACGTTGTCCTTCTTCCTTAGCCACAGCCAGGAACAAAGTATTGTGTGCCGCTGAACCATATGTTGGCAAGATCTAACTGAACTATATGGAGGTTGCGCTCTTCTTTCTTTGCTTTCACATCCTGGTTTCACATCCTGGGATCTCTGACAATTGGCATTGAGGTGATTCAACATCAGGAAGTTAGGAGTTCCAAAACACATTGAATAGACATATTAGCATCAGGCCTTCTGTGGACAGCCATGTCCTCACACAATCTGATTCAGCAGCTTTTAGCTATTAAAGGAATTGTCGGAAACGCAGGATGTTTAAAAAAAAAGAAAAGAATACCGTCATTCCGACCATAGAAGGCGGCAAGAATTGTCGGAATGATGGGACGTTTGATGGAAAATTAAGTGTTGCCATTCATTTAGACAATTAGAGGCCTATGTCGGACTGGTGGGATGTCGGAAGGGAACTGCCCATTGGTCCGACCTCCCATTGGTTCGATCTCCCATTACCCCAAAATACCCACTGGTCCGACCTCCCATTGGTTCGACCTCCCGTTACTCCGACAAAATCAACCATAAGTCGGACCAATAGGAGGTCGAACCAATGGGTGGTCCCGTTAGTTCGAACTGTCATCGCTACTTTGTGAAAAGCTCACTTCACGGGTGCGAGCCTGCTGCAGCCGCCGCTCCTGCTGACAGACTGAGAGAGGAAAAAAGGTAAATTTCGCTTTGGTTAGGTTCAGGCAATGAAGAAAGGAGTTGGTTAAGTTTAGTAAAAACACCAGGTAGAGGCTAGACAGGCTGGAAGCATTATATGTTATTAATATGAAGTGCTTGTTTTGCACATGATCCGTTTGATCCCAGAAAGGAAAAAAGGATCAATGCGCAGCCTCCGTTTCCTTTCTGATTGTGTCCGTCCGTCTGTTCGGAGTGGGAGAGAGAGACAGAGAACCCAATCCACCTGTCTGTAAACCTGTCTGCAATGTAAGTTTGATTTGATATGAATGTCAAGGTTTAATTATGGACACTAATGAGCGCGCAGCAGTGCGTAAAAGTCGTGCGTAATGACAGCTCCTCGTTGGTGAAACACAATAAACTGCACCTCTTCTTCCACGTGTGTCCTGTTGACAGGTGGAGCCTATATGAATAATTATATAAATGCATAGTGAACAGTAAGAATGGAGAGTTGGACTAATGCTAACTAGTCCAGTTCGAACTAATGAGGACCTCCCATTAGTTCGAACTCTCATTACTCCGATTGTCGGACCAATGGGAGTTCGAACCAATGGGAAGTCGGACCAGTGCCATGGACCCTGTCGGAATGGCGGTTGCCCCATAAGTGCAGTATATACAATTGTAAATGTAGGTAAAGGTGACAAAAAACAAAAACAGAAGCTCAGGGGGCTCAGAGCTGGTCATGACATAATGGAAGTGGATGACAGTGTTAATGTCAATGTTATAACATTAACATTATCATTTATTTATTCACCCATTCCTTAATTCCAATGAAGAATAATGTTCTCACTCAACAATGATTTGGAACAAATGCTAAAACTTTCAAATCACTTCTTTTTTTCTCTCTCTCCTCAGTGACTAAATTACCAAATTGGTGCAGGGCTGCAAAATAGCTGCTGTAATTGTTATCCACTGATGGCTTTCAGTGGAGACTTATCCTCTAATTGCAACTCACATCACATGGAGAGTCAGAACAGTGGAGGTGACGATGTACAGCAGTTTTCACACTGTGTGTCTGTACCATCAGCCATAAAGTCAGGGGAGGAATGGAGGGGGAGGAATTAAAAGTTCTTCTCATCAGGTGGCAATTCCTAACTGAGACCGAGAGAGAAAGAAAAGGCACGACGAACAAGTAGAAGTTAAAAAAAGAAAAGAAAAAAGTACAAGATTTATTACTGAAAAAGATACAAAGTTTCACAAAAAGATGACGATACCTCTGGTCTGGTCGAAATTAGAAAAAAAAGAAGAAATCCATCTATACAAGATGAGGTGAGTAGATACATGTGTATGTTTTGGACGTGCCTAGCCTTGGGTAACATGTTTAGAGGAGGCAACAGCGTGTCTCGCTCTTAGAAAAATATGCATTTGTTTTATTCATACACAAACAAATTCCCAATTTCACTGCAACAGCTGCTTAGACATCCCAGTCTGAAGCAGAGAGAGGTGGACTGGCTGATGTTTCTGTCTCTGCCGTGACTGAAATGCATAAAGCGCCGGACAATCTGAGTGCACTCGGTGTGTCGTATAGCTCCTTTTGGACAAGAAGACAACCGGTGGACAAAATGTATGTGTTTCTGTAGTCTTTGTTGCTGTCATTTTGACATCCCATCCTCATGTCTGTCTTTTTCTCTCCAGTTTTGTCTGTCTCACCCGTCAGCCATCTATCTGTCGATCTGTCTGTCTTCCTCCTCTGAACGTCAAACACCTGTTCTTTCCTCGCCTCCCTCAAAATCCTCCATTGTACCCGACAACAATGAATGAGACACAGCTACTGTGAAATACACCAGATACAGTCCATGTTAGTTCAGGTTGTAGAGACAAGACGTGTCCACAGGTGACAGGGGACATGAAGCCAATAGAAAGAAGCGGATCACTAGACTCAGATGTGTACGCTGTTTTCATGATTGTGTAGGTTCAGAACCTGCAGATAACCTTTGAGCCACATCTGTACGGGTTTATCCCACATGATTTTCAAAGGATCCTACCGATCTACTGTAACAGGTAATGTGCTCAGACACAGGATAAACCTTTGAAGCTCATGTTAGCCCTGACTGTGGCTTTGTTGTTCTACTTTAGTGCCCTGAACCCCTCCAACTCATAGTTTTAACCTAGTTTTATTCTTGTTTTATTGTTAACTCTCCTGTCATTCCAGCTGCTCTGCTTTTTGGACATTGATCTCCTGCCTGACCCCATTTGTTTGACTGTTTTTTTAATCAATTTATTTAATTTTACTTGTTCTGATCACCTGGATTGTGAACTAAACATCCACATAGACTTAGCTGCTTTGTTTTCATGGCTTTGGGTTTATATACTTCATACTTGGGGGTGTTTTAATTTATATTATAAAGGTAATTAGAGAGCTCCCCTCAGCTATCAGCCTATATTAGGCCATGAATGTATTTGGCTTTGTATAAAAATAAGGAGAAGAAGAAAAAAAAAAAAAATTCTGAAATCAGCCAAAATGGAGATTCTGGGAAAACTCTGGATTCCTGTTTGTGTGTTTACAGAGGAAAACTGAGTTTTAGGCCCCCAAATTCCACTATATGAAAAAGACAATGCACTGACCTCTGGTGTGTGACCTTTGTTTACTGTGAGATATTACATTTACGCTGAGGTCATGGTGCTGTCACAACTGCTCCATTGCACTGAGGAGTAAAGCAGAAGGAGCTCTGTGGTCACTTGTTTACTGACGTGTAGGTCATGATAGTGCTCATGGGCATATTTATCCAGGTTTGTGCAGATGAAAATGTTTATGAAAACAATCTGATGTTATCATTGAAAACCTTATAGGCTTGAGCCCACTATGCTAATAGGTTAAAGTGAAAAGAAAGAAAGAAAGAAAGAAAAAAAGAAAGAAAGAAAGAAAAAATATATATAAATGTGGTATATAGTCAAAAAGTATTTGAAAATGGCCAAAACAGACTCAGACCCCTAGGGGTTAAAGGTCCTATGTTCCCTAATGGAGCCTTAAAACAAATTGTCAGGACTTTTATTATTCATGATGTCACTGAGCCACAGCCCAAGCCCCGCCCACCTGATCCCACCATCCAATCTTGTGGGACTTGGTTTCTCTGAATTTTTATCTGAAATCTACTAGATCTTTCAATGGATCATTCAGAAAACAGTCAGCCAATCAAAAGAGAGGCTCAGAGGCACATGAACCCACTGGTACTACTGTGAACTCCAGAGAGAAACCAGCGAAAAGATACACAACTACATTGAGATTTTGGTACTTAACACTAGCACCGCCGTTGCACACTATATACCTATAACCGTCGTTCATTGGACGAACTGTAATAAAGCGTTAATTAGTGCTGTATAGGTGTTACATTTGTCGTAGTCTTTTAACAGCTACTCTGGGCCATGAAGTAGGCTGCACCCCGCAGCCTCTGCGAGGGGGGGGGGGGGGGGCATACCGTAGGAACCCCCCCCCCGCCTGTAAAGCCGGGTTTCCACCTTATAAACGACTTTTTTTTTTCCCCCTCTTTTACGGCAACATCCATAGTCCTTAGTGATCTTTGTTTGATATGTCAGGTGGAGCTGCCCATCATACCGACACAGGATTGCCCCCCGCCCCCCCCCCCCGCGTGCGCTCACGTCGGCGCTGTAGGCTACATGAAGAGCACAGCGACTCTGTTTTTACACTAGTTTGCTCCTAAATACATACATGCTATATAAAACGAATTTCGTTTTCTATTGATATCATATTGATATTTCCCCCCTGAATGTAGGCGACACCTCTTCTACAACTAGTCTGTCCAGTCTGGAAAATAATTTCTGCAGCGTGCGTGTGTGAAGTGTGGACGTGAGTGTGCATCTGCGCAGCCTGCGCACGTCGTGTACACACAGAAACACACGTACACACACACGCACGCACGCACGCACGCACGCACACACACACACACACACACACACACACACACACACACACACACACAGAGAGAGAGGGAGAGAGAGAGAGAGAGAGAGAGAGAGAGAGAGCGCATAAGCCCAATAATGCCGGCGCAAATCGGTTAATTCTCTGGTCGTCCAATGAACGAACGTGGCGGTTATAGGTAAAAATGAGAAAACATGATCGATATTTTTTTGTGTGAGTAATATTTATTGTATTTAACAAAACGGGGTGCTGCCCAACATCATTTTAGGAAAAGTCACAGACTGGTGGACTTCAATGTATTTTTTAAATAAAGTTATGCACAAATGAAAATCAAAGTCGTCCAATGAACGGCAGTTGGCAGTTCTAGTGTTAAAAACACGATCAAGTCTTGCGTGTCAAAAAGTGTCAGGACTTGAATGTCAGCTCTTATAATAATTCCACAGTGATCATCTTGACATTCTCATACAGAGCAGATGTCAGGGAGGAGAGGGTCTGAAATGCAAATGGTATGCCTAATCAATATCAGTGTAGAGTTACCCAAAACATTTTTTATTTGCTTTTTTAATAAGACTTAATCAAAATCTATTATGTGTCTAGACCACCAAAGCCTTGTTTTATAACCTTGATATATGACAAGAATCACCAGATTAATCAAAGACAAAGACTGAGCTGTGATTTCAGCTGGATTTAGTCAAACACACAGAGATAATTAGAGGAGACAGCCCATCTATCTTTTTATGTTATTTTGTCAGGCTGTTGCCTTTACTTTAGTCACAGTGAGAAAAAGAGACAGACAGAAAATGAAGGATCACAGACCAGACCACAGACTAAATCCTAAGCAGGTACAGTACCAGGCGGGGAACCACATTAGTTTAGCTTTAATTTACTTTGGATTTCAATGTATATACTATAATATCATATCATATAATATCATATAATAGAATAGAACAGAATAGAATAGAATAGAACCCTTTTTCTTGTGAGTGTTGAGCACAGAACCCGGGGAACATAGGGATGACCCCATCCAGAGCAGCTCAGTAGATTGCAGCTCAGCTCTCCACTGAGAAGTGGTGGAAGTATCATCAGTCAGTCATTGACATTCACCATTGATGAAATGTAGAAGCTATTCAAAACCACGTCCGAAAAGGAGTGATTGTTCGACACTGAAGGTTGGTGGAGAAGCCCTTTCTCTTTTTGTTGTCTGTCGATGGACAGTATCTATAATACTCAACAGAGGTTGTAGAGGGCTTGGAGGTAAAGAAAGTGCAAGGACACAGGCTTTTCTTATGTGATATCCTCAATAGAGGCTTGACAATAATTCATCTACAAAACTGCTACAGACATATGTATTGACACACACTGAACACCAGGGTTGTGTGAATGAGTAAGTAATCTATTACAACCTGGCCTTGGTGGTGCATACTTCAGTCGATTGTGGTGAGGATGTGTAAGCTGTTAACCATTTCCATGTTTTTCCATATTCTGTGTTGTAAGCTGTTTTGTTGTCTGTATACAACATATATTGCATTGGTTCCCAACCTGGGGTCAGGGCCCCCCTAAGGCGGGCGTCAGAGATTTCAGGGGGTCCACAGAGCTTTGTCTGTTCTGAGGTTATCAAAGTGCATATTGAAATTTCAAAATTCCAATAACAGACCTGATTGGATAATCAAAATCATGTATAAACAAAGACAATAGGAACAAAATCCTACAAACTACCTGCTTATAGGGACATGATAACAACAAAGGAAAATGGACAGAAAGAAAAAATAAAATAAAACAAAAAAAGATAGAATAAAAAGGATCAGATAAGGAAAAAAAGTTTGGGAACCACTGATCTATTGCACGTCTGCAATAGATCTGGGTAAGGGATCCCTCCTCTGTTACTTTATCTGAGGTTTCTCCAATTTCCCCCTGTTAAAAATGGTTTTCTTGGGAGTTTTTCCTCAGTGGATGTGAGGGTCTAAGGATAGAAGCCCTTTGAGACAAACTGTTTGTAAAAATGGGCTATACAAGTAAAATTGCCTTGCCTTGCCTAAGCATTATTGGTCATTGACTCACTGTGAGTCCTTGCCTAGAGAGAATGTAGCATCACATAGTCCATAAGATGGGTAAAGGTATGTGGCAGAGTGGAATCGATGACAAGGTCAATATTATACAGTGTAGTGTGACTGTGGTGTTTCTGAAGCAACACAGCACTGCATTCTTTAAAGTGTGATATTGTGAACACTGTGTTTCAAAAAATCGAGCACTTGTTTGCTCTCATGAGAAAAAAAAAAGAATGAATCAAACAAAGCACTTGTTGAATAAAGATAATATGAAAGTCACAATCGCTAAACACTTCCCATCTGAGAATGTGGACCAGATTTGATCTAGTCTCTCTTTTCATCAGTCTCTTCATCCATCAGTTCAGTCCAGATTAGGATATTTCAACAACTTGTTCAATGGGTTGCTGTGAAATCTGGTTCAGACATCTCGATCAAGGCGGTTTACTATAACTACACTGAATCTGAAGTGCTTCGGTGTCCATCTACATCACGCCTAAAAGGAAGCTGACAACAGTAACAGCAAAGTCTGCAAGACTTACGTGGAGCGCCAAATCCTAGAGAGGTTAGGTAACTATTCCTAAGTACCATATAAAGTGAGTGGGTTGGCATCTATCTCCCACAATCAATGTTTGTCACTCCTATGAGTATATCACTGCTGTCTTTGTGTATAGTGTTTTCCCTCCCTCTGTGTATGTGAGTGGAATTTGAGTAGGTGGAGCTTCCAGTTTGCAGTCCCAGTCCTGATTGGCCGCTCCAGGTGCACCCAGGATTTTATAAACCCAACTTTGATCTCCAAAAAATGGCCTCTTCACCTTCACCTTCCGCTTTACCTTATGTTATTTCTGTCAGACTGTGATGTTCTGTGAAAACTAGAACTTTTTTGGACTGTTTTGGACTCAGTAGTAGGAGTGAGAATCCCTTTTTCTTTGTTAACCATTGTTCTCATGGAGACTAGGTAAGCTGCCTGTTTTTTGTTTGCTTTTCTTTTAATGTTAGGTAAGTTTAGGCCATCTACTGTATATATTTCTGTTTGTGTTATTGGGTTTTGGGACATGCTCATCCTTGAAGTTAAATAAAACAGCTTTTTATTTTCTGAGATCTGTTGAGCTGGCAAAGGTTGTGAGTGGGAACGGTGGGGAGGTTGTTTATGTCACGCCAAGGTTTCCCCAAGACCATAGACTGTTGTACGACGGGCCGAACAAAGCCCCTTAGCTGTGGTAAAATTAACGTACACCACGGTCTGGAGTGATGTTACTTAAAGGGATACTTCACCCAAAATCAATAATTCACCAATTTTCTACTCACCTTCATCTCAAGGAAGGGTTCAGAGAACTTTTGGAGAGGACACTTGGGTCAGTACAGTCGAGCAGTATGGAGGTATTTGGATGTTTCATAGTGTGTGTTTTGGACGATTCAAAAGTGAACTCTATCCGCCGCCATTATATGAAAGTCCGTTGCCCCCTCTGGAACTCCAGAAGCATTTTGATGACTCTGAAAGTTCTCCAAACCCTTCCTTGGCATGATGGTGAGTAGAAAATTGGTGAATTATTGATTGTGGGTGAAGTATCCCTTTAAACACACTATTCAAATGTGCATTATAATACCCACTCTAACTAAAGCCTGTGTGTGAGTGCGTGCATGCACCTTTACCCACATCCCCATCCAGGTTTACCATTACCTCGGCCTCAGTGTTTGCCCTCTGCACTAAATATTTATAAAGGATAAGACAAAGAGGTTCAGAGGAAATCATGGAAAAGCTATAAAAAGGGTCAAAGCACAGGTTCAAAAACCGTACACCCCTCGACAGGGTCAAAGACACCCACTGCATACTTTGTTCTACGCCAACTTCACTCTCTTCTCCTTTAGTCTATATCAAGCCTGGCATTTTCCCAAAGCTTCTATTCCTGTATCATCACAGCGCTGCACATCTCTGTTCGTAAATGTTGGCGAGATCACTGCTGCGTGCTTTCAAAAGCCTGTATTAATAGGGATTAGTTCAGTAATAGTTTAGCGGGTGAGATGAGTGGCTCTCAATCAAATGTTAATGCGCCAAGTACAGAGCTGGAATCTCGCTCAGCGTAACCACTGGAAACGGGGGAGAGACAGCTACAGTCCTCTTGGCTTTTGTCTGAAGTTACACACCTCGCAGCTCCTCTAAAGCTCACTAACAACCTGAACCTCATTTACATCTTGTTGGCTCTTGTTTGTGTAAACAACAGTGTGTCCTCTCACCCCTGTGCTGTTGTGTCTCCAGCTATACGGTGGGTTGCCAGATAGTGCTGGTGAGCGCAGGCTTTGCTTTGCAGACACGACGGCCCCAGACCTGGCGTGCTGGCTCAGACAGAGAAGCCTGCACGTAGTCGCTTCGCAATACTGTGAGATAGTTCCAGCATCTAAGGCTCCAAAAAACACAAAGTGCTGTTTTTTTTTTTTTTAGATGTTGGTTTTGTAACAGATTAAACAAAGGAAAGTAATGCGAAGGAGGGAGCTGTACTGTAGATGGTGTTTTTTAACAAAGCCTTGATAGCTGTACCAACCCCCAGTCCTTCACACCCAATTCAAACATGCTAATCATGATAAAAACTAGTCATTCTTTGCATTTCCACAACACACACTGCAACCTGTCTCTGGCATTTACTAGAATCACCACGCACCCACTAAGCATCAACTAATAGAGATCAGATCGCTCCAAACATAAGTCAAACAGACAGGGCACACTTCACTTTGTCAATTTATTCAGTGCGTTTTCACAGTAGGAGTTCCTGGTGAAAAGAGGGAGGTAGGTATTTAACAGGAACATCCTCTCTCTCAGCTGCTGTATCTCCACTGCAGAACAGGACCTCCGGTGAGTCGGTTTCAATCATCACGCAATTGTTTTTATTGCTCTTGTTGTTGTTTTGCTTGCCGTATAGACGCTTCTTAATAATGTTGGGTTTTAAAAATGTTGTTTCGGTCGTTGCGTAATCGCATAGTTGTCTGTCCACTTTTACGTCTTTTACTGACGTGTTCTCTTTTTTCCGGCTGTGTAGATGCTTTTTTAATAATGCTGGGTTTTAAAAATGCCGCTTATTTTTGGCCTGTCTCTTGACATCACATCCTGCTTTGAGTCTGACCAATCAACACTGAAGATAGTCCTTCGGGGCGGTTCCTGCAGTGAAGACACACCATAAAATTACCTCGAAGTTCCTGCAGTGGAAACGCCCCTAATCTTTAGTTACACCCACTCGCACAGCTAACAGGATGTCATGGATAAAGACAAAGTAATCGTCGAGGTGGTAAATCACAACATTTAAAGGGATAGTTCAACATTTTGACAAATTGGCCCATTGCCATAATTCCTATAGTTTTCGGAGTAGGTTTGTTAACTGTAATTGTCGGTGAAAGCTATGTGCAGAGACTGCTTGCCGAATAACTGCCCTCGACCGGAACGTGCATCAGCGGTTTTGCATTAAAGCAGAAGTAAGCAATATTTTTGTGTTAATATAAGTCTTAAATAGTTATATCTTCCAACAGCAATCACTTACATAGAGTGTTTGGACCGAAACACGGGTCTCTCAGTCACTCTGCTCTGCTCTGAGCCGAGGAGAAAACTTTTCTCGTATCCTACAAGTTTTATCCAATGAGGAGAGAGAACGGCATGAAGGGCTGTGTGTGCAGCCAAGGGATGCGCGTGAATGTGGTGACGTAGGGACGAGGACCAATAGATCCATGACGAGGGCGGGGGCTGCTAACTCCATCGGCTGACAAGACGTTATGGTGCGTTCAAGGCAACCCGTAACTCGTGTTTTTCCGACCTGTGAAGTCGTACCAGTTCGATCTGGTACGAGTTCACGGGGCGGAAGTTACGAGTGGCCGTTATAGTGACTTTCACAGGTAAAACAGGTCGGAAAAACACGAGTGGGTTGCCTGGTACGCTACAAAGTCGTAAGACGTGACGTGAAGCTGTAATTTACGGTTTCAAAAGCCTGCCTGGAACGCAGCATTAGCCAAAACGACTGGATCGCTTACTTCTGTTTTAATTTACCTATAAAACAACTATGTCTCGTAACGTTACCTTCTTATATCATAGTGTGGTGAATGTGCAGGTCACAACTTGTCTACCAGAGCGTTTTGGAGTTGTTGGATTGTGTATTTGATGAGTTTGATGATGGAAACCAAGAAATCCCATTAGCCTCCATAGCGTAGCTCTGAGCAGCTTGCGGCTCTGCTCCGCCGTTCTAAAAATAGCTTGCACCGACAATTAAAGGTAACGAACCTACTACTATGACTACAGGGATTATGACAGTGTGCCAATTTGCCAACATGTTGAACTATCCCTTTACTGTAATGTAATAAAGTTGAAGTGAAATGCAAATCAACCTCCAAAAGGCAAAGCTGTTTACTTTATACATGGCTGTTATCACATTAGCTTGTAGTTCTCGCATGATCTCGGGTCTCCAGCTGTCCTTCAGGAACGCATCCAATGGGCAAGGGCGAGCAAAACCTGTGCACGCAAAGATCACAGTGCAGATGGAGAATGTGGAAAAAGACCTGTGCACGCAAAGATCACAGTGCAGATGGAGAATGTGGAAATTAAGGTTCAGACCATAACTGTGTCCTTCCAGATAGGGATCAGAGTAAAGAAATCCTTTCGAAACACTGGAACATTATCAAAAATGATCCTTCTTTAAGAGACATCTCTGCACAGCTGTGGTCTGTGGTCACTGTACACACTGCTCCAACCCCTCAAGATATAAAAATATTTTTTAAAAAAAGATCAACAACTGTATTAACTGTAACAGAACCCATGTCATTTACATGCTGAAATGTCTGTATGGTATGGTGTATGTTGGGCAGGCAAAACGACCCCTGAAAGCCGGAATCACCGAAAATAAAAATGCCATCCGCACCAAGAACCTTACATAATGCGATGGCGAAGGATTATGATCAGTAGCAACTTTGAGATTCTGGGGGATCGAAATAATTCCCCAGCAATCATGAGGTGGCAACATCATCAGAAAGCTCCTGAAGAGGGAAGCCTTTTGGAACACCATTGAGCCTTATAGTCTAAGAAAATAAATTGTCTTCTTTTTTTATTACTGGTGCATTCTAACTGCCTGTATTTTTTTATTCTATTTTTTTTTATACATTGTATTGTATTTGTAACATTTGCATTAGACTGCCATTTGTAATTGTGCTGATTGGTGTCACATGAGCTGTTTTTTCGATGATGTGGCTCTCCTGCTCCTCCAATCAGAGACACAGGCACCCAATTTGAAGCTGTCATTCATAAAAATGCTCAAGACTTCATGTCGAAACATCAGCACCCACACCTTAATAAATTCCCAAAATTGACCGTGTGCTCCAGCATCCTTTCTGTGTCCTTCCATTCCGTTATGAAACAGAAATGCAATGAATATCCATGTTCACATCTCTCTGTCGGTGAAAGGAAGACAAAACTGCATTTCTTTAAGTTGTTCACTCAGAGCGAACGAAGGAGATCAATCTGTGGGATCGGAGAATCTGTCAAAAGGAGGCAGCGGTGTCACGCCGCCGCAGTGCATCGGCACATATTGGCAGCTCTTGATATACTGCACACCTGAAGCTGGAGTGCATTAATGAATGATAAAAGCACCCGTAAGAAAACAGACAGGAGGATGGAGCAGAGGTGAGGAGGAGAAGGAGGCGGGAGGGTGGGTTGGAGAGGGGGAGCGCGGTACGTGTGGGTCATGTTAATGAAAGGGCATATATCACCATTAAGCCAGTGATGGACGCCGGCACTTCCCCCCCCCCCCCCCCCCCCCCCCTGTGGATGGAAGACTTCTCCACCAAAGTGTTCAGTCAGTGAGGATGAGAGAATAGAGATGAGGGGAAAAAAAAACAAAGGTACGTATATGCTGTTGATCTTCACCCCCTGTAATTACTTTTCAATAATCAAAGACACAAATCAGGAGTGGAGTTGTCACGCCACACCGCCACTATCAGCCTCTTCCTGGAGTGATCACACTTAAACCGGCGCACGTGCTCACGCTTGAGCCCGAGGTGTTTCACCAGAGGGAACTGTTGCTTCAAATATGCAGCGTATAGGGCCGAGACATGGAGGGAATAAAGGAGCAGTCGGAGAGGGAGAGAGAGAGAGGAGGCGGGTAGTGGATGGTAATGGTGACGGTCAGTGTATAAAGGAGGAGGAGAAGTAAGTTGGGGTCGGCCAGCCTGCAGAAATTACCTTTCAACGCCTTTCCTCCAGGATAGAGCTCTGCTTCTGCTTTTCATGGCAGAGATCAGAGGATTCGCAGGCGAGTGATGTAAATCAGTCACACTCAAACTGGGCATACACAAGTGCTATGATATGACTTTGCATTAGTGAATATACTCTTTCAATACTTTATTCTAATACTCCTCTCCTCTCCATGCTTTCAAATCAAGCCTTGATTCTTCATGGTGTGGTTCCGTGTGTTCCGCTCCTGCATTCAGATCTGATGACTGAGGACGCCACTGAGTTTCACTGAGCTCACTGTCTGGTTGATGAAAAACCAGTGAGACAACTTTTTTGTTTTGTGACATTGGAGCATTCTCCTGCAGGAGGCGGTGGAAGGTGGTAAACAATTCAGAATGCATCATCGAGTTGACAACACATGATTCAAATACAGCGAAACCAAACACAGAAACATGTTGTGCTTCCAGAAGGAAACTGCTGCTTACAGTGTGTTTCTGCATTCAGATGGATGGATGGATGGATGGATGGATAGATGGATAGATGGATAGATGGATAGATGGATAGATAGATAGATAGATAGATAGATAGATAGATAGATAGATAGATAGATAGATAGATAGATAGATAGATAGATAGATAGATAGATGCTTCAGGGGTGCAAAGGTTTTATTTGAGTGCAAATGTTTTATTTTTCGACTAATCTTATATATTATATTAGATCTTGAAACTTTTAAGTGCTGCCATTCTTGGCCAGGTCTCTTGCAATAGATATATTGGATCTCAATGGGACAAACCTGGTTAAATAAAGGTTATAATAATATAATATTGTGAAAACCACTGGTGACTGAAACATGGTAATACAATATTTAGTAGTGATACAGTGTCCTGGATCCAACCATGATCTCCCTCAACACCAGGAAGACTCTTAACTTGCAGAACCAGGCTATGCCTTATTCCATTTCCAGTGGCATGAACACTTGGCCGAACGTCTGGTGTCTGAAGATTCACAATAACCCTTGAGACTATATATCTATTGACACCAGTCAGTGTTTTAAGAAACACTATAGCAGAGAGGAGAGGCTACTTATGGTGCAGACTTAAATTCATAAGAGGGTACTCCTGAGGAGATATAGGCATAAGCATGCCTCTCAAGGAGAGGATATACTGTAGTGCCCTTTACATAATCAGTTTAAGGCCTGCACATTAAAAGCACAAAGGAACTTATGGATAACAAAAGCTGCTTTGCAAAGTCTGACATGATCCACCTGCAGGAACAATGGTGAGGAGTTGCAGAGAATTTAAACTGTGGCTTTATAGAGGCAATGTAGAATACTGTATATGATGAAACATAAGTCATGGTTTTGATTTAGCATATTATTCATGGTTGAACTGTCTCCATTGTGTCAGGGTCCAGATTGGCTGAATTCTTGTTTCCTGTATTCATGTTTGATAACTTATTGTAAGATTCTGATTTTTCAGAGTGAAAAAAATGTAATTCAAGCATACCATGAATGGAAGGAGATGTAGAAAATCTTGAATGATGGAAGAATTGCCTGTTAATAACATGCATAAGTCTTAGTTCTTATGTATTTTTCACTGTGGTCAAGCACCTGTAAGTGTCACCGTCTGCGGTGTTGAAGATTGTCTGCTCTGTATACATGAATGGCCCTTATGGCGTCTTACACCACCTTGTCTGTTTTATATTCATGTTATCCCTGAGTAAGAAGCACAGTGCACCAGTCTGTCGCTGTGTTGATGGTGCTGCTGAACCATTCATCAGTGTAGTGCTCTGTGCAATGTCCTTGGAGCTAAAACATTTGATTGTGATTCCAAACCTGCTTTCTCTTTCTTATCTTGTTCTTTAGAACAAGTTTGTCTTACAGAGTCTCTTCACTGTTTGTTTCCTTAGACACAGGCTTGTTAGGCTGAATAAATGAGTTTGAGCATTATTATCAATCTGGCATTTTAACTCTTGCTCTTCTTCATTTTAGTTTATTTATGCATTTTGTAAAAAAATAATAATAATAAAAGAAAAACAGAATGAATAAGTCAATTAGCCTTCTCATTTTGATCAATGCTAACGCTTCATTAACAACATTGTTTTTCACTTTTTTAGACCGATATTGAAACAATGGAAATAAAACTGGTTTAACACACAATGATGTACTTTTAAGTAGCAGTAGTTTGTCTGCAGCCCTTTCACCACTCCATCTGCCCCTGGTCTAAATTACCTGAAACTGAATTTCTAAACCACAACAAGAACAATCTGCTGGCCTGACATTGACCTTTGATGATCAAAATCTAATTAATTCATCTTTGAGTCCAAGAGAACCATTTTTCTTAAGTAGTTTCCACAAAGCATTAGAGATAGAATGATAGAAAGCTAAAAACATGTTTTGTGAGGTCACTGTGTGCTTGACCTTCAGCCATCAAAATCTAATCTCTTGAGTCCAAGTGAATATTTTCTTTTTATTTATTTTCATGTATTTTTACCTTCTTTTTTTTTTCTTTTTTTCTTTTTGCCCTTGTGATGGGGTTATGGGCTGATGGGGTATGGTGGGGTGGGCGGGAGGGATTCGGGAGCTGTTGTGCACACTTTAAGCATATGTTTTGTGTTGTGTATATGTGATTGTATTGTATTGTATTGTCTGATTGTTTTGATGTATAGGACCCCCTGGAAGATGAGATGATGCATCTCAAGGGGTTATCCCTTAATAAAATTAGAAATTTGAAAAAAAGTGAATATTTGTGCCGAATTTGAGGATAAACTGTCAAAGCATCATGTCCACCAGAATGGAACATAAAACACAGGACGTCTTTGATGTTTCAAAAAAAAAAAACACAGTCCTCCTGTGGGATTTCTCCAAAGCCAATCAGTAGGGATACAATATGTATCGTATACTACTATGTAATATCTTCAGCGGAATATCTTTACAGGATATCCAATCTGAAGCCCCCTCCACCACAGGCCAGTGTCATTCATACTCATCTACATTCCTGTGAGACAGTCCTTATAAAGTCAAGCCAACATCACAGTTCCCTTTTTCCAATATCTGTCTCTGTCTCGCACAGCTTTAATAACATTTGGAGATATACGCCGGCCCAGAAGAGGGGAGGAGCACTGAGGCAATAGATACTTTCAGAATTTGAATTGAGATGTATTATTCTCAGCTTCTGCTATATGTTTTAATATATTGCACTTTATCTTCATATCAACTTGCCTCAACTTCATTACCTCACCGCTTTCAGACGTGATTTCTTCTGGCATCCTGTACGGAAACATTTGTCCTTACACACGAGCTGCTGCTGCTGCTGCAAAAGCGTGCAATCAGCTTTTTTTCACCTTGGATTTTGAAGCGTGGTGAATCTCATATTGAGTCCTTCACTGATCTCCATTTGCACACACACAAAAACAGTAGGCTTTATGCAATTTGAATTGCAGAGTGCTTTTTAAACCATCAGCACTTGAAACTCTAAAGTTCAGACAAAGAGTCATCTCTGCAGAAAACCGTCCCGCGTGACAAACGTGGCTCCGGAAACGCTCGACCGCGGTGTCACAATCTCAGATCACTGCAATATGTAACAATCTACTTTGCGCTGAGTTTGAGAGTTAAAATACATAATTCCAAGGCCTTGTCCTAAAACTACACAAGATGATGTTGTAAGATCCTGGTGCCCTTGCTTTGGTTAATACATGCCCTCATTTTCATAATTTTGTGCAAACTAATTGAGCGAATAAATTAATGACAGGCTTGAAACTTAATGAGATGTGTACACACGTTTAAAGATTTTAGTTTGGCAGCTACAGATGGTCACTGATACATTTTGTCATATGGATTCATTTTTGATTAAGTGACAGAATGCAACCTTTGATGATACTGAAGCAATTTTATAAATCATCTAGCCACATTAGCTGAAATGATGGGCTGCAATTAGAAATATTGAAGCTCAAGTCTGTTTGACAGGGTATCCCCGGGGTCTCAAAAAGTCTAAAACTCCAAAATCTCCAAACAAGGCCTAAATTTGTCTATTTTTAGTCATAAATAGTTTCCACGGGTCTTAAAGAGAGACTGTGCAAGATTTTTTTTTTACCGTGAATAGCTTCGCCTTTTCAGCCTCTTTTTGAAAATCAATGCATAGTTCTCCTTCAAGGTTCAGTCTGTATAGTCATAAATAGGTATTTTGCAGGTAATTCTGGGAATCCTTAACTTTTTCCTTTATATCCTTATCCGTATTTAAATTGCCTTCATTATGGTCTAAAAAAAAGTCTTACATTACACTGGTTTTGAGGAACCTTTCATTCTCATTTGAATAATTCCAGAGGTTTCCATGTGGCCTCTGTCCCCTCACCCACTGGTTTCTGAAAACTACCTTTGAAACTTCTGCCAAAATCCCACTAGATGAAAAAAAGAGCTGTGTGTATGCTGATGAATGCTGGTTATGGCAATCATAATATATTCACCCACCTGTCAATCAAAGAGGCCACACTCTGAATATTGAGATGAATCTTTAAAAAAATATATATTTAAACCAGTTGAATATAAAGATGCACCCTCTGCACAGTTCTAATGAAGAGGAAAATGAGCTGTAGAGACCAAAAACAGCTTTTGGACCAGGCTGTAAACATGTTGATTCCTGCATGTCAACATGGGGGCCTATGGAGATTGACTCACTGTTGGAGTTAGGCTCCAGTGGTAATTAGAAAAACTGTGGCTTTTTGGCAGTTTAATGTTGGCTTCTTTCAGCCCTGTTGATTGATGCCTGATGCACACAAGAAGCCCTATTAGAGTACAGCGTTAGCATTTGGTAAACAAGTCAGGTACAGCTAACATGACATTAGCAGCAGGCCTAGGACCCAGAGCTCCAGACAGTCCAATTACAATCCACTTCAGTTTTATTAATGGGTACCTGCAACTTGAATTTGAGTACTTACTAAAGTAGGCTAAATACTTCCACCACTTTTCGATTAACAGGAAAAAGAAGTAACAAACCCAAGTTGGAAAGAAAAATCACTAAGAGGTTCATCTGGAACATTTGATAAGATCTTCAACCTTTTTTTTAGATACATGGAAGAGAAATCAGAGCTGCATGAAACTCATTAGGACAACCACTGGCTTCACTTTATTTATGTGACAATTGCAATCTGTATGTACTGGACTTTTCTAATGATTTTCTATTCTCTTTCTCATGTGTATGTCTATTCCAATGACCTTAACATACATTGTTTTATTTGCACTTCTTATTCATTTGTTTTCCTTTTTGTGTTGGGAGATGGGGATGGGGGGAGTTTTTCTGTATGTCCATGTTCTGTTCTGAAAAAAGCTCAAAGTAAAAAAAAGAAGTAAGGAATCCAACTCCTGCAACTACATGTAGCATGTGTCAGGATTTCCAAGAGAGCTGGACCCAGATGTAGTCGCCGACACAGAAAATGACATGATGAAACAAAAATAATTTAACTCACTGGGAAAAAAAAAAGAACACACAGGTGACACTGGGGCACAGGAACACTGAGCACCAACACAGGGGATGAACACAGACAAACCGGGGATGGAAAACATTGAGCTAATGAGACACAGATGGGGACAGTCATACACAGGTGAGACACCTGAGGTAACCACAGGACGGAGAGCACAGGAAGACAAGAGTTGGGAATTTCAAAATAAAACAGGAACTAAAAAGGGAACAAGAGACTCCATGAAGAGTTTGACTTGCCTGTCCAGCATAGTTTTATTTATATAAGCAAACTGACATGAGTTATCTCAGGATGCTTTACAAAAAACAGAAGATGTAGGTCCCTCTCTACATAATAGGGTTTATCTATTCATCACTTTACAAATAGAATATTGCTTCAAACAGCTGCTCAGTTGCACAGCAGACACTGAACATTAGCATTCAACAAGTCCTGTTTGTGTCCAACAGTCACTCTCTCAGGAGAAGCTCCTGTTCAGCTGTTAAAACGTCCGCTGCACGTAGCAGCAGGTCCTCAGCTGTGTTTGTGTAGAGCAGGTAAGTGGACAGTGGCTCTGTCACTGACAACAGCTGCTGATGAGGATAATCACAGATATGGTGCCACCCTATAGGCTCAACACTTACATTTACAGAGAGGTGGCACTTTAAGTAAGAGCAAGAATAACAGATTCCTGTTTGATTATTATTTTTTTAATAACTGTACAATATTTGGCTTTAGAGCCATCCGCTGCAAAATCAACCGCCTTAAACTTTCTTTTCTACCCACCTCCATTTCTCTTCTTAACAAATTGCGCTCGCCTACTTAGTAGGGTAGTTACTACTATTTTTTACTTATTTATTAACAGTGCCTTATCTTTTATTACTGTTCAAATTGTCTGCTCTTACTCTTGTATTCTGTGTTGTACTTGTATATTTGAGCAAGTATCGAGTTGTGCAATAGTTTATTATTGTCTATTGACGCTGTCCTTCTTTCTCTCGCTGCTACTGTGTGTCACCGTATGTTTGGTGCTCTGTCGTTATCATGTGCTTGTACTGTGATGTTGTTGTCATGTGGCTGTAGTGTGCTACCATGTGTTTCCTGTGTTGTGTCTGTTTGTATGGCGATACAGTCTACAGTCTGCACTTCTGCCCACAATGAATTTCCCTCTGGGACAATAAAGTATCTTATCTTATCTTAATACAGATATACCTATTATGCTTTGCTTTGCTCATTTATGTATTTTGGTTGTAAAGCACACCGAGTTGTGCTGTATGAATAAAGTTTCTTCTTCTTCTTTTTTTCTTGGTACTACATTTAGACTTTCATGTATAGCCTATCTCCAGCTTTAATCCTGTAACCTCATGTTAATCGTTCATTTATCTCCTGTCCAAACATGTGTGTTTTCACATCAGAATAAATGTATTTTCTCTTCCCCTAAAAACACGTGATGACTCATCCTGCACTTGAGGGTGTTCCTAATTTTGCATCCAACTACTACTATGTCCATGTTATGACAACTTAACATAATTTTTTAAAGTTTGGTAATTAGGTATGCCATGACCAGTTATGTTGTCTTTATGTCCAGTTGTCATAACAAGGACATCTCAAACAATGTCAACTTTGCATGAAAAGTGACATAACTTACGGAATGACACTTAAAGCAGAAGTAAGTGATATATTTGTGTTAATATAAGTCTTAAATAGTTATATCTTCCGACAGCAATCACTTATATAGAGTGTTTGGACTGAAACACGGGTCTGTCAGTCCCTCTGCTCTGCTCTGAGCCGAAGAGAAAACATTTATCGTATCCTACAGTTTTTATCCAATGAGGAGAGAGAACGGCATGCAGGGCTGTGTGTGCAGCCAAGGAACGCCGTGAATGTGGCGACGTAGGGACGAGGACTGTTATGGTGCGTTCAAGGAAACTCGTATTTTTCCGACCGTGAAGTCGTACCAGTTCGATCTGGTACGAGTTCACCGGTCGGAAGTTACGAGTGGCCGTTATAGTGACTTTCACCGGTAAAACAGGTCGGAAAAACACGAGTGGGTTGCCTGGAACGCTACAAAGTCGTAAGTTGTGACTTGAAGCTGTAATTACGATTTCAAAAGCCTGCCTGGAACGCAGCATTAGCGAAAACGACCGGACCACTTACTTCTGCTTTAACAACATCTGTCTGTTAAAAGGGTTTTCCATGGAGTTTTTCCTCAGTCGATGTGAGGGTCTAAGGAGGATGTTGTTGTGATGACACGTAAAGCCCTTTGAGACAAACTGTTTGTAAAAACGGGCTATACAAATAAAATTGCCTTGCCTGTCAGATGTATTCATTGATGTTTATGACAGGTCACATGTCCTATATGTGACCTGATCCATCAAAATGAGTCACAGTGACCCAAATTGCAAAGTTGAGATTTTGGTATCAATGGAAAGATTAGAAAATACCCTTTAAAATGATACCCTAGTCAAAGTCATACATTTGATGGTTTTCGAGATGTGGCCATTTGAATTACGATCTTTCACTCTCTTATTCTGTTCTAAAACCTGAGAAAATAGCAGTTAAAGTTTTTGCCAGTGACTCTGGCGTCTGTTCCTGTACCACGTGATTACACGCACCCTATACGGTCCCTTGTTGTCATAGATGCAGCATTCAATGACCCTCGGAAAGCAGGGAATCTCACAATTCAGATGCTTTTTACAGCTCGTCTACGGTTCAGAAGTTGTCATGTTTTGTTGACTTTTTGAAAAACATGTGCAAGCGTTGTGTCGATGCTGCGTTCGGTTTAGCATCAATGCTACATTCGGTTTAGCATCGTTGCTACGTTCGGTTTAGCATCGATGCTACACTCTGTTAGCGTCGATGCTACTCGGTTTAGCATCTGTTTCTGTACCTGTCCCTTCTCGTCATAGAGGCACCATTCAATGACCGTCGGAAAGCGGAGAATCCCGCGGTTCAGATGCAGTTAGCTCGTCTCTATCATGAACGGTTCAGAAGATAGGCTATTTCATGTTTTGCACTGATGCAACGCTCAATTTCAGAGGGTTTAAAGCAGAAGTGAGTGGTCCGGTCGTTTTCGCTAATGCTGCGTTCCAGGCAGGCTTTTGAAATCGTAAATTACAGCTTCAAGTCACAACTTACGACTTTGTAGCGTTCCAGGCAACCCACTCGTGTTTTTCCGACCTGTTTTACCGGTGAAAGTCACTATAACGGCCACTCGTAACTTCCGACCGGTGAACTCGTACCAGATCGAACTGGTACCACTTCACGGTCGGAAAAATACGAGTTTCCTTGAACGCACCATAACAGTCACTCGTCCCTACGTCGCCACATTCACGGCGTTCCTTGGCTGCACACACAGCCCTGCATGCCGTTCTCTCTCCTCATTGGATAAAAACTGTAGGATACGATAAATGTTTTCTCTTCGGCTCAGAGCAGAGCAGAGGGACTGACAGACCCGTGTTTCAGTCCAAACACTCTATGTAAGTGATTGCTGTCGGAAGATATAACTATTTAAGACTTATATTAACACAAATATATCACTCACTTCTGCTTTAAGTTGCAAGTCAACTTTAATCATAATTTACGTGCCTTTTCTCAATTATCTGGACTGTGAAACTTTGGGAGATTGTTTTTGAATGTCATTGCTTTGAAATTAGGGTAAAAAAACTTTTTAGATTTTCTATGGGTTTTCCATGTTATCAGCTGATTATCTAAAAATAGAACGTTGTGACATCCGACTCATTTTGATAGAAAGGGTCACATATGTGCTGCAACTAGCTAGTTTACGAGTATGCACTAATGTCATGTCTGTTTTTGTGCTTAGATGAAAGACACAAAAGGTGGTAGGTGTCCTTCACTTCTTTCAATAAAAAGTTGTCAGCTATAATTGCGGGCGTTGTCGTCAGAGTGAGTGACAGGTGGATAAGTGTGTGTTCACCATAAAAAAACACCCACTGAGGTCTCGACTCCACACCCTCTTTATTCTGACGCTTCAAACTAATTCCACTCATTAGTTTCACCAATAAAGATGTTGTATCCAAGTTTCATAGGCTACTCATTAGTCACCCAACACATCAGCCTGTCATTATGTTAATTTGTCACCAGGTTCATTCCATTTAATTTGTCACTGTTCAGGTGTTGAAGCCTGGGGGGTGTTACTAAACAAGATCAAATTATATGATTTAGTTTAAGTGAATTAAAGTATAATTGAATAAGACCAGAACTAGGGACAATCTAGGCAAATAAATGAAATGAGTTGAAGAAAGCAGACAGAATGTGTGTGCTGTAACCAGGCCTACGCTGACCATATGGAGGCTCTGGGAAACACCCGTCGTGACTGAGCCGTGCTGACACTGGCAGGAAGTCATTCACTGGCATCTTTAGTTTTAAAAATAACACAAGTTTTCATTTTCATGATGTGTCAAGTAGCCCATCATCATATCTACGTATGATCACGGCAACACTGAGGAGCAACATCACGCTGACAATATGTCAGACTAGCAGGATTATAATTAACTGAATTTGCTTTTATGATGGAATTGTTTTTAATGTGTTTTGTTGTTGTTGTTGTTGTTGTGTTTTGTAACTCTGCCCTGAGGTCTCAGGTTTTCTGTGTGACAGACTTTTGTTAATTTTCACAGTTATAGCACAATTGAAAACTGAAATGAGGTGGAATGGGACTTGGTGTGACTGTTGTATTTGTTCTTTTTCTTCTTTTTTTTTCCACCAAGCATAGTTGACCTGTCTTGTTGATTGGCCTTTGATTTACTATCCTCAATATTACCGTTTAAAGGGATAGTTCAACATTTTGACAAATTGGGCCATTGGCATTATCCCTATAGTCTATAGGAGTAGGTTTGTTACTTTTATTTGCCGATGCGAGCTATTTTTAGAACGGTGGAGCAGAGCCGTGAGCTGCTCAGAGCTATGCTACGGAGGCTAATGGGATTCCTTGGTTTCCCTCATCAAACTCATCAAATACACAATCCAACAACTCCAAAACACTCTGGTGGACAAGTTGTGACCTGCACATTCACCACCAGATAATAACGGAACGTTACGAGACAGAGTTGTTTTTGAGGTAAATTCATCCAAAACCACTGATGAGCATTCCCATCTGAACAGTTTTTCAGCAAGTAGTCTCTGCATTTGCCTCACAACTCTGTCTCGTAATGTTCTGTTATTATCTCAGTGACTGATCAAAGATGAAGATCCATTGTCTAATAAACAGTCCACTAGTTATTGTTTTCTGACCGATCATGGACGATCATGTTCAGTTCTTGAGAGTTCACTATGAATCAGTTTGGGAGCAGTCCCTCCATTTGGTTTAGGTCTGTTTATTCTGATTGAGGTTGTTTTTATGGAGCATTTTCATTTGGTTTGGATATCTAAACCGACTCTAATTGAAATATTTGGCTCCATGGAAACTCAGCTATTGTGTTCAAGGTAAACAGGATTTGTTAGCTTCTGCTACACAGTGCTACTTGTTCAAGTTGAACTTGATTTACAAGCGTCAAGTCATCTGTCAGTATCTGTTGTTTGTGTTATAAATCAACCTCCAACTTCTCAAACCCACTCGTTCATGAAACCTTCTGTATATTGTTAAGTAACTGTCGCAACATGAGGTTAGATTGTGTTTGTTTCGATCACTTGGTGTGAAGATTCAAAGCAGTAACATTATTCCTCAGTAAAACCCAATGTCACAGCGTATTGTTTGATGTAGGAGGGAAAGTTTTGCCTTTGTGTGTTCTCTCCGTGTTTGTGGCTCAGGAGCTTCTCCTGCTGCTGGAGCACGGCTCAGTAATGTGTTTACCTTGTTGTGTTTTGTCTGCCTGCAGAGACACATTATCTTAGCGAATAGATGCGGCTGCCACACGTGCGCGCCCGTCTGGGGACGGAATTTGTTTACATGACTGTCTGGTGCGCACACAAGAAGACGCTGTTTGTCTGTGAAGCTGTCAGGCTGGACAGCAGGGGAAACGGGCAGATCTGTGGACGTGGTTATCAAATGTCTGCAAACTCCCCTTTCCAAAGAACTTGAAATCCAAAAGTTAAACACATTTATCAGAAACTCACTCCTATCTTCACTAAGTTTGGGACAGTTTATTGCTGCGCTGAATTGAACTGAAAAGCTGAATCCCTGTAGGGACATTTACTGGGGATTTGCAGCCCTTTGTAGGTGGTAAATAGTTAAAAGTGTGTTTGTCCTTATTTACCAAAGCACTGCCCTCAGGTTTTGTGCCAGTGAAGAGAAAAGAAAAACACAGCACCACTGGAAATTGCACTTTGCTCTCGTCAAGTCTACCAATGAGTTATATTGATTGTTTTGTTTATTGTGCCCAGCCCACATGGGCTTACAAGACACTAAACAATATGAATGCAAACATTCTAAGATGGCTAAAAGTATGTATCCATAGACACATGCAACATGAATTTTAGATTTTCAAATATACCGTAGATGACCATTTAGTAGCCCGGGCGTTTAATATGCTAAATCGACTTGGAGCCCAGGCGTTTATAAGAACCAGGCGCGTATTTGCAACAGGCTACAATTTATTTTTGCAATGAGCAGCACCAGACCATCATGCAAAGAACAAGGAGCTCACCATAGGACCACTGGAACAAAACTACTCCGACATCGTTATTGACATCAAACAATAAATACAAAGACTGTGTTACAGCGACACAGGGAGCTGATCAGTGTTATGAACGATAGCGGGAGGAGGGGTCGATCGCGGTAATTTCAACACTGTACATTAGGGCATTTATCTATTTGTCTTTGTCTATTAGCAGTCCAGCGCAACCTATCCCGCTAGCGCACCTGTGTTTGTGTGTCTGTGTCACTCTGTGTGTGTGTCCGCCTGCATGCGAGAGAGAGCGAGAGGAGGGGCTGACTGACAGAAGAGGTGAGAGCCGGTGATACGCTGTTAAAAAAAACTTTTGTTTTCTGTGCAAGACTATGGTAAACACTTAATCGCCCGGGCGTTTAATTGAACCAGCGTTTATTATGCCAAATGAGCTTGGACCCCGGCGGCTATTAGAGCACAGGCGCGTATTTGCACGCGGGCGACTATTTGGTCATACGGTATACAACAATGATACAGTAGTAAGTCGTATTCTTACACATGATACTGTGTTTTCTGTATTAATGTTCATGCTTTTTCAGTAAATCTAGGGATATAGATCTCCTCCTTGAAGAAACAATTCAACATATCATGCTCAGACATCACCTAAATAAGTCGGATTCTTCGTCTGTACTTTTTCAAACAAAGATTTCCTCAGTTCATTGTACAGTACAAAGGTCATTGAAAGTGAAATTCATCTTCAACAATATCAATATCACACAACAACACACATGCTGCTTTAACAGTAACACATATTTTTAAATTCGCTGGTTGAGAGACAAAAGACAGGTGCATCTACATGAATTAGAACATCATGGAAAAGTTCATTTATTTTAGTAGTTCAATTCAAATAGTGAAACTCATATGTGACCTGATCCAGCAAAATGAGTCACAGTGACCCAAATTTCAAAATTGAGATTTCGATATTAATGTAAGGAAGATAGAATAAGCTTTAAAATGATACCTAGTCAAAGTCATACGTTGGATGGTTTTCAGATATGGCCATTTGAATTATGGTCTTCCACTCTCTTTTTCCGATTGAAAACCAGAGAAAATTGCGTTTATGGCCAGCAGACTCTGGCGCCTGTTCCTGTACCACGTGATTACACGCACCCATGCGGTCCCTCGCTGTCATAGAGGCACCATTCACGGACCCGCAGAAAGCAGGGAATGTCACGATTCAGATGCAGTTTGCAGCTCGTCTCCATCATAAGCCGTTCAGAAGTTGTTTTCATGTTTTGTAAAACGTGTGCAAGTGTTGCATCGATGGTGCGCTCGGTTTAGGATCTGTTCCCGTACTGCGTGATTACATGTGGACCCCATCCTTTGTTGTCATAAATGCACCTTCAAGGATGCTCGGAAAGTGGGGAATCCCACAATTCAGATGCAGTTTACAGCTCGTCTCTATCATAAACGGTTCAGAAGTTATTTAAAGTTGTGCTCATCTAGAGGGTTAAAAGTTAAACTTTAAAAGTCAACTTTAATCATCATTTACGTACCTTTTTTGATTTTTAATTGGTTTTCCACATTATCAGCTGATTATCTAAAAATAGAACGTTGCGACTTGTTACTCATTTCACCAGAGCGGGTCACATAGATACATTACACACAGACTGAAATATTTCACATCTTTATTTATTTTAATTGTATTGATTATGGCTTACATTTAATGAAAACACAAAATTTCATATCTCACTAAATGAGAATATTGTGAAAACATTCACTATTGTATCTTAATGGTGTCACACTCTAATCATCTTATCAACTCCAAACACCTACAAAGGCATCCTGAGCCTTTAAATGGCTCTGAGCCTGGTTCAGTAGCTCCACTATCACTAACCACTAAGACAGCTGACACGGACTGTGTAGCTGCAGAAAAAAGACAAACTTTTAAGATCAATTCAAAGATGAATTAGCCTTGATATTAAACAGATCTGTCCATCAAGCACTACAACACAATACAAAGCATGTACAAGGCCTGTTATACTCACCACACAAAACCCACTCTCTCCTGCAGGTTTGACTGCTTTTTTTTTCATTTTAGTTCACTGCAGCATGATACAAGAGTGATATTATTATGACATCTGACAAATGTCCTTGCACCTGCAAAATAAGACATCCTTCTGTCTACAGTTCTGGGATTCCAGCAGAAACAAATAGCAGAAGATACAATTGGAAAATGAAGGACCTTCTTCACTCACCATCAGCATCACTGTCTTCTACAAAGAGTACTGTAAAAACACAACATGTTTTCATTCTCGAAGTTTTTACAAAATCATTGCAATTCAAAAGTGAAATCTCTCATTACGAAAGTATGCACAGCCTCCTTTCACTGTTGTGTAAAGTGCCCTTTGGCAGCAATTACTGCTGTGAGTCTCCCTGAGTTAGATTAACACACTTACATTCAGTGCTAAATTAACCTTGAGGATTTATTACTTGGGATGTAGGCTATCAGCTTTCTACAACACTCCTCCAAAGGCCTTAAAGCTGCACAATGGAAAATGTGACCACATGAGATGTGTGGAGACACATCTACCCTCAGCTCAGCTCGCTGTTTGGTTTCATGGCCCACACATTCATGGGCAGAATCTTTGATGGATCCACTTGCTGTAATGTTTTGTTTTTTTCTCCAAGTGCCCAGCAAAGTTTGTGCTTTCATAACAAAATGGCGTTGCTCATGTATATGTATCAGTGTCTAATCCATGTTTTCATTTTGGATCAATCCTACTGACTCATTGATATATTGATGTAGATGGATGCATCATTACAGTATACCTCTTCTATTCACTAGTTGCAGTGAACCTTGTATACCAGTAGAAAGCCACAGATAGAGGGCGCTATGAGGTATATCACATTTGGGCTAACTGTGCTGTCAATAAAGATAAGTGAACAGTGGAACGGTATGTTATGTCCTACATATCATGAAGATATATCTCAAAGTCAAACAGAATCTGTACAGAGCAATGTATTGGTCTTTTTATTTGTACATGTTCTATCTGTATTCACTTTCACACAGTTTTGAATTGTTTTGACTTATTTTGTAGTTCATGAAAAAAAACACATACAATTCCCCATCCTACAAACATACTGTAGAAGGCACTGACAGCATGACATTTTAGGATGTCCTCTTAGGATGTCAGCAAGACATCTCCTGATAGTTTTAAGAGGTTTGTTACCTTCAATTGTCGGTGCAAGCTATTTTTAGAACGGCTGAGCAGAGCCGCAAGCTGCTCAGAGCTACGCTACGGAGGCTAATGGGATTTCTTGGTTTCCCTCATCAAACTCATCAAATACACAATCCAACAACTCCAAATCGAGTTGTGACCTGCACATTCACCACGCTTTGAGATAATAACGGAACGTTACGAGACAGAGTTGTTTTTGGGGCAAATGCAGAGATTGCTTGCCGAAAAACTGTCCTGGACGGGAACATGCATCAGCGGTTTTGCATGAATTTACCTTGAATTAACTGTAACAAACCTACTCCTAAAACTATAGAGATTATGTCAATCGGCCAATTTGTCAAAATGTTGAACTATCCCTTTAAGCCCACTCTGATAAATTTAGTCGCTGCAGTTTGTAGTCTATTACTTTGTTGTTGTCTTTTTGAAAAATGTTACTATACCGACTTGTACATGCATAATTAAAATGACTTTGGACTAAGGCCAGAGTGAGAGTCTTGAAGGTGGCGACTTCTAAGTACTTGGGTTTTCTTGCAGGAAACTTAGTTTTAGTGTGAACGTCTTATAAAACTTGAAAGGCCATGTTGTCCCCAGACATGGCATTATCAGAGTAGCTCAAGTAAGCCCAGAGAGTTTTTACTCTGATACGTGTCCAGAACCTGCAGATGTAAATCTGTTGTTCTGGTACAAACCAGAATCTATTTCCTACTGCTATTCATTAACATATATTGTCCCTATTAACTAAACTAAACTAAATAAATACGGTATAATATCTCAGCATAAGAGCTGAACGTGGTGGAAAACTTCAGCAAGATTACCACCACAGCTTTTTGCCTTTAGGTCCTCCATTGGACAACTCATTTGTTTGTGCTGTTGGCAGCCCAGTGTTTGTTTTCACTGGGTTTTGCAATGTTTGATTTGAAACTGAAATATTTTCTACTATTTTCATTGTAACCCTGCAATTTCACATGATCGTGCACAGACACAAATTTCCATAGGATTGTGTGTTGGCACTGAGCTGCATCCATGTTCCACATTATCTCCTTACTGTTCAAAGATCTATCTGCCTTCAAAATAGAAATAAGGCCACAACAGAATAAACAGCTTTGATATTTGTGGGTCATCTTTAAATTTGTTTACAGGGTCCAGTCAAATGCAGCGTCCGTGTATTTCCTTCAAGTGATCAGTTTGTCTCCCAGCATCAGCTACCCTTTTCCTAATTAGAAAGTCTCAGAAAGCCCCACAGCGCTGTCACTGCTGACCTTATCAAAAGAGCTTCTGCCTCCCACACCCTACAGTCACCTAGGTCTCCTCAAGTTATTGCTCCATGCTGGTAACTATATAAGTCTAGCTGCTAATGACTTCCTAAACCTGACCTCTTCCTCCCTAAATTTTGTGAACTTCTTCTTGTAGGTTTCCCTTGATTCAAGACAAGCCCATTCAGTGACATAAGGCTGGCTGCCACATGATATATTAGTTTTGAACTTCTGTTTTATGTTTTATTTTGGTGATCACCATCTCAAATTGAATTTGCTTACTTTAGTGATTTGGAACAGCATTTCCCATAATGCATCTCATTTCTCAGTGCCAGTAGACCATGGCCTCGATTCTGACTTGTGTATTATTTTTGAGCAGGGAGGTCAAACTTATTTCTATAGCACCTTTCAACGCAGAGACGGTTCAGTGATTTGTGATTTGCATAAGGGAAGTAAACGCCTCTTAGCAACCTCGATTATGTAAATGAGCCACGGTTCATCTGATTTGCATGAAGTGCTTCGAAAGAATGTGTGAATATTTCTTAAAGAGATGTAAGATGAGCTGTGCAATGGCCACAGACAAGAGTGGGGTTACATGTGAGAGAAGAGATTGATGATGTCATCCTTTAAAGCAGATATCACTGGCACGGCCGTTTCGGCTAATGCTGCGTTCAATGCAGGCTTTTGAAACCGTAAGTTACAGCTTCAAGTCACAACTACGACTTGGTAGCATTCCAGGTAACCGTAGCTCGTGTTTTTACCATCCTGTTGTCTGTGAAAGTTCCCTATAACGGCCACTCGTAACTTCCGACCCGTGAACTCGTACCAGATTGAACTGGTATGACTTCACAGGAAGGAAAAACACAAAGTACGAGTTTCTTTGAACGCACCATGAGTTAGCAGCCCCCGCCCTTGTCAGGCATCAATTGGTCCTCGTGCTACGTCACCACATTCACGCGCATCCCTTGGCTGCACACACAGCCCTTCATGCCGTTCTCTCTCCTCATTGGATAACACTTGTATCCACAAGGAAAATTTTCTCCTCGGGTTACAGCAGAGCAGAGTGACGGAGAGACTCGTGTTTAGGCTGAAATACTTCATGTAAGTGATTGCTGACGGAAAATAGGACTATTTAGGACTTATATTAACAAAAAACATTCCACTGATATCTGCTTTAACAGTGGTCCAGTGTGTCCACCTGAACCTGCTGGAGGAGTTCTGGTCCACTTGTGATTGCAGAAAGAGGCTGACTCCATGAGGCTGAGGTTCCATGAAATGATGAATAAACATGGAGACAATTAATTAATTTAATTAACATATCTATATAATTAGCAATCCTACATAAATACCAGGCCGTATTTATCTGTATATCTTTTATAGTTCAAATACTTCCACACTGTGTAGAATTGTGGGGATCACCTTAGGGATAGTTATTAAGCATTTTGGCAAAGTGGCCCATTGCCATAATCCCTATAGTGTTATGAGTAGGTTTGTTACCTTTAATTGTCGGTGCAAGCTATTTTTAGAACGGCAGAGCAGAGTCGTGAGCTGCTCAGAGCTACGCTACAGAAGCTAATGGGATTTATTGGTTTCCCTCATTAATAGAGGTGGGAAAAATGATCGATTCTAAGATGCATCGCGATTCGGCCGTGCACGATTCTGCATCGATTCAGCAACGTGACATAATCGCTTTTTTTTTCTTTTATTATATTATATTTCTGGCCGCTCTTGGACAGTAAAGTTGTGAGGTTTCAACTACTTCCAGTGGCAGAGTTGCAATGACATGCACACTGTTTTGATTCCAGTCAGTTTCCACCGCCTGCCGATGTCCTGTGTCAGGCTCCAGCTGTCCAAAGCCCGCCACAACACGTACGCAGAGATTATATTTTTGCCGGACGCCGGAGCCACGGCTGGAGCACGGCATATCAATTTAGCACAGAGCAGCTCGTGCTGACAGGAAGTCGTGCATAGACACAAAATAAAACATCCGGTTTATTTTCAAAATAAAATACCCCGTCGCCTGGAACAAACTGACCAGATGATCAGAAACTCTTTCAACTTTGTGGACTGTCTGCATGTGAAGACTGACTGGAGTAAAGCTGACCTCATCTGCTGCTTCAGAGAGGGACAAGTTGCAGTGTCGGACTTGGGTCTCTGCTCCGTCTCCGGTCCCGAACGGGCTCCGGACACGGAGCAGAGAGGGGGAGGAGGGGCGGGGGGGGGTGAAGCACTACGCAACGGTGACAGAGACCCATGCAGGTCCGACGGCGCAGCGAGGACAGTACGTGAGGAAGATGAAGATGAACTTATGAACGATGAGCTTGGTCGCTAATGTGTAAAAATAAACTGAGGGATTTAGAAATAAAGGCCGTCAGCCGTAGCGTCAAACTGAGCTGTCAGATGCAGCCTCCATACGCCAGATGCCAGGCTGCTGTATGGAGCCAGACAGGCTCAGGCTGCATATCGCATCAAAAGCAGAGATCTATGCATTATATGAGATAAATGTAAGTCAGACAAATATAGCTTAAATTCAGTGTCTTTTTTTTTTTTTTTTTAAAGCGTAATGCTGTGGGTACAGGGTGTGCGGGAGGGGGGCAGATGGGAGGGGCACCCCTAGTTCCAACGTCTATAGCTGCTCTACATGAAAACCTTATTTTTTATATTATTTAGGCTAAGTATTAGGCTATAAAATTGTAATGCACTAGGCTACAGTGGAAAGACTTGTGTTTTGGTTTTCAGGGATGGACATTTAAAAAATGTTAAGACATATATATTAAGAAGAGTGATTTATGTGATTATATCACAGCAGTTTTGAAATGAATAGGAGTCCAAAACAATATGTATCCGACTGCTTGTAGTAAGTGATGAAAAATTAGCCACGTTGTGCACAATGTGCAGTAATGAAAAGAAGTTAGAAGAATCGTGATGCATTGCAGAATAAATCGAATCGTTAAGCAGATAATCGGAATCGGATCGAATCGTGAGGCTGGTAGAGATGCACAGCTCTACTCATTAATTAAACTCATCAAATACACAATCCAACAACTCCAAAACACTCTGGTGGACAAGTTGCCACATGCCATATATTCATCAGCATTTTTTGTTCTCTAGAATGTATATTTATTATTATTGTCAAGATCAGTGTGTTGTGTGTGTGATGACTGAATAAAAAACACTTCTAGGCTCTTCATCTTCATCTCCATTTTTACTTGCAAACAGTCTAAAGCTGGATTCAGTTTCATTTTGGAACAGTCCTTGTCTGCTTGGCCTTTTTGCTCTACTGCTCTACTTTCTTCTTCTTCTTTTTTTTTTTTTTTTTTTACAGTTTGTCAACAATGTTCTGAGGCATGCTTCTTGTGTATTGTTGAGTTCGGGGGCATAAGGGTGAATTTTGAAAGTTTTTATTTACCAACCACAACTGACAAAATCTCACTTAGTGCTCCCTAAATCTCAGACCGAATGCAAAGTAAAGCTTGTGAACCCCTGAGAAGTGGCAGTATGTCTCCATAAATATGACCTGAAACTTCATCCGTCTTAAAGTCTTAAAGATAAGGAGAACACAATGAAAAGTGAGACAGTATAGACTATTTTTGAGGAAATGTGTGTGGTAAAAGTGTATATTATTGATTCCAGTGGCTGGTGTATGTGGAGTGTTACTGCTGCAACTAAACATTTCCACTTACTGTTTATCAGCCCTGTGCATCAGCATCGTGCAGAACAGATTGAGCCTGGATGTTGGTTGGTTTCCTCACATGAACTGCTCGCTTCAGGGCCTTCCACTACATTTCTATTAGATTGAGCTTTAATTGGGTTCCAGAAAAATACTAAACCCAGTGATGCTTTATTTGGATAGTCCACCTAGTGTTTACAGAGTGTATGCAACATTACAAAATGTTATTCAGATGCACCCTGTTTCACCAAAACCTCATGCAAACCATCGCCATTCAATGTTTGAGTGAGTGGATGAATACATCTTGTAAGCAGACTTTTCAAAATAAAAGTGTAAAATAGAGATCACTCATAGGACTCTAGTCCACATCTGGATCTATACACAATCATATTCAGCCTGTAGGGTGCATCTAGGCAAAGTCCTGATTGAAACAGATTCCAAGCCCTTTGCTGCATTACATTCCCACACTCCCTCTCCCTTTATTTCCTGTCTCTCTCATTATGCCACTTTCAAATTAAAGGCCCCAAAAGCCCCCAATCACAAAAAAAGCATTTAAAAAATCTTGACAAATACATTTAAATGTACAATTTATTTATTGGTCATCATGTGCTACAACCAGCTGAACCTTTTTATTTTCCTTGAGCAATCCAGCTCTAAAGAGTTGACAGACTTTCAAACACCACAATATTTGTTCTCAATAAAGAATTTAGTGAACATGTCCAAATAAACGTTGCATCTATTGTTGGACTTTTTGGCTTCTAATTGAAAGTTTGACCTGAAACCACCAGAGATATTTTAAAAGTAACAAGCGTTCTTGTTTGCCCTTTAAATGATGAACGAAGCAGGTTGATTTGTTTCATGTTGACAATCGTTATTTTGCTCATTTCCAGCAGAAACCAGAACTGGGAATGCAGAATGCAGCTTCTTCGGTCTCAGTGGTCTATAAAAGTGGAGCCTTTTCAGCACTGGCATTAGTATTTAATTCATCCAGTTTCTGTGGACGGCAGAGTTTGGCACCTGATGCCAGTGAACAGATTGTCAGTGACAGTGACAGACCCCAGGTACATGAGAGTTTATTAAACACTTAATCTCTTAGAGATGACGTGGTATTACCGATGTAGTATTTAGTGGAACTATGATTATGTATTATTATCCAGTGTTTGTGCCCTCGCCCTTCACAGCATGTCAGCCAAGATTAAGCTGTGGGGTTGTTTATATTGACAATGTTCTGACCTTAACCCACCCCAGCTTTTTAATCAGCGCACAGTACACAACTCCAACAGTCATGTTGCCCAAAGATTTTGATAATTCCAATCACACTCAACATTACACTTTCATTACACTATTTTTTTTTCTTAAATGTTGACTTTGCTTGTCAGCCTGTCAGTCATTGCAATATTTGATTAAAGGGGCAGGATACACTACAAATGTCACATTGTTGTGTTTGTTCTGTGGATGAAGAAATAAAAGAGCCCTCTAATAAGAGCTCCAGACCTGAAACCTTTCTGTCTTCATGGGGAGTTTACAATCAGGACATAAAGAGCCCTCACAATACCACATCAACAGATGTCGAAGAAGAACAGAAAAGCAACAGCATGATCAAGCTCTGATAAATAATGTAACATAAGGATGGAAGAATGGAATATGGAAGACATTTAAGCAGCAATTTAAAGCTATAGTGCGTAACTTCTGTCGCCCCCTAAAGGATTTCTGCGTTATTACAACGATACGGCCGGCACCTATGGCCCGGTGTAACCCTCCTCTCCCCTCCTCTCCCCACCGCTACCCCTGTAGCTGCCTGATACATCACACACAGTAACAGTAACACTCGCAACACACAACATGCTGCTGGTCACGGACCACGGTTCACGGACTATAACACTCGCGCCTCGCCGCACACTGCTCGTCACAGCACACAGACTCCCCGCAGTAAGTTACACACAGCAACACGGGCTACACACCTTGTAACTTACTGCTAACGATGTGGCTAACACCAGGCTGCTAACAGGTGTTGCTTCTAGCAGCAGCGGAGCGCTCTCCTCCCTCCTCCCTTGTCGTTGTCAGGTAAAACCGAGTAAAATACGTCGTTTCGGTCGTTTCCTGTCCGCCAGCGCGGGAAAGTCGCTCCAAGACAGTAAATACAAAAAGAACAAATACTGAAAAATACCGCAATGCGTTTGAGGAGCTGAACGGCTTCATCAGCGTTGTATCATCTCCTCTTGTAGTGGCTTGTGAAACGGATATTTACAGACACGTAGAAGTTATGCACTATAGCTTTAAAGGCCCTATGGCATGAAAAATGTGATTTTGGTTATTTTTTCGTGCTTGGGGAGGCCTCTGGGCCACGTATATACTGCCCCATGCATCAAACTGGTCATAAACGGAGAAACACAAACTGCCCATTTGTAGGAACATTCTCTTTAATGCCCTCTACACACTGTGCGATTTTAGCAGTCTTATAAGACTGTTGCATGACACACTATGCGACGTGGAATTTACAATCTTTGCTACGACAACGGGTTTGATGGCAGATTGTACGACTTTGTTTATGAATCGTAGGTGACGTCAGCATCAGCTGCGTCACCATAGTTGCGGAGAAGCCGGTAGGAGCAAAACAAACGGAAAAATGAAGAAGGAAGCCCTTGTTATTGTGGCACTTTTGTGCACAGAAAAAAACTTGATAAAGAGGAAAAAGAGGAGGAGAATGTGGTCGCGGTCGTGGCTCGGGAAGAGAGGCCAACTTGGGATGCCGGTTTTGCAGCGAGAGTTGGAGGTATGTATTATTATCTAACGTTAGCGTAGCCTATCGGACGTGTATAACGGTTACTGACATGATTTGCAAAACACAAACACATTAGCATTTAACGTTACATACGCAATGAATAGGCTACTTGAGATGGCAACATCATTTCTGAACTGAATAGTGTCTTCACAGAGAGAGCTATTAAAAGTCTGCTTGTTGTACTGTATAGACAGATGATCAAAGCAGCTTCAGGAGTTTTCTCCGCATGGATGTGGACCAATTTCAACCATCTGCTCCAATTGGTGGCTCCATATATTTCCAAAAACAACACCCAACTGAGACAGGCGATCAGTGCCAGAGAGAGACTATCCATTGCACTGAGATATTTAGCAACAGGTAGGCTAATTATCACTGTTCTCATGATCACTTATCTTATTATTATTTTACACACACGCACAGAAAAATGCATGCGTAAACGCGTACACCCACTCACATACCCGCACCCACATTCACGCACTCCTTTTTTTTTATTTACTTCTCTCTAAACCCAAATCCCTGATGGGGACATTTTTGTCCTCTAGGTGGCGCACTTTCTCCACTAATTTCACACTGGAAATGGTGATCCTCTTCATATTTGGTCCAGTTGTGCATGTTTTAACATTTAATTATATATTTAATTTAATAACACACATCATATACTATGCAATGTTTCATTGTGTAGCAAAAAAAACTCCTTTAGTTATGAAAAGGGACAATTTTGTCCTCTTATTTAGGGTACTCAACCCACACACAATAGTTTTTTACAATTTATCTCTATTTGACAGGAGAGTCGTTTTCCTCACTGAGTTTCCAGTATCGTGTTGGAAGGAGCACTGTTGGTGTTCTTGTTAAGGAGACCTGTAAGGCGTTGCATCATGTACTGAAGAAGGATTACCTGAAGGTGAGATCTATTGTGAACCAGCTGGATTGCAACATGTCAGACATAACTCTTACATTTGTAAAACAAATAAATCACATGTAAATAAATTGATGTTACATTAATGATTCTCCTCTGTCTGTTTTGTTCTGAGTAGACACCCACTACTGAGGATGAGTGGAGAGAAGTGGCCCGTGGCTTTCAGCACAAATGGCAGTTTCCCCACTGTCTCGGTGCCATTGATGGAAAACATATTGCCATCCTTCCACCAAGCAACAGTGGGAGCACCTTCAGGATCAAGTCTCATTTTTCTGTAGTCCTGATGGCTGTGGTAGATGCTAATTACCGTTTTCTCTATGCCAATGTTGGTACTCAAGGCCGAGTGTCTGATGGAGGTGTTTATGCCCACTCTGACCTGAAACAGGCAATAACCAGCAACCTCCTACATGCCGGTGCATATTCTCATTTGTCCAGGTCATAGTATTTCAAAGGAGGTTAAATCGAAAGCAACTGGACTTAGTTATTTGTCTAGGAAGACGTTTCACCTCTCATCCAAGAGGCTTCATCAGTTCATGTACGCAGCTGACCAGGCTGGGACTGGTCCAACTATCTGGTGTGGAGACTCACTATTTAACCTCTTGTGTGGGCGTTTCACAAGGGTGATGATGTCACTGGTTCCCTTTGTGCTCCAAGTGCCAACGACAGTCGTTGGAGTGACAGTCGTTGGTGGGAAGTTGGTTTCGACTTCGTTAGTGCCCTATTGTTTTCTAACAACAGTCGTTGGAGTCACTTGCCACTTGTGAACAGTAGTTGTTCTTTGAGGCTAGATTGTTGAGTCTCCTGGGAAGGGATGAAAGGGCAGCATTGTAAATTGGAGATAGGTGGTGTCTCAGACCTCCTCCCTGTTGAGGGTTGGTTTTTCTACTTTTACAAAAATGGCTTCTTTAACTCCTCTTTCAAACCATCTGTCCTCTCTGTCTAGGATTTGAACATTGCTGTCCTCAAAGGAGTGGGCTTTCTCCTTGAGATGTAAATGGACAGCAGAGTCCAGTCCTGAGGAGTTTGCTCTCTGTGTTGGGCCATGCGTTTATGCAGTGGTTGTTTTGTTTCTCCAATGTAGAGGTCTTTGCATTCCTCATTGCATTGGACTGCATACACCAGATTGCTTTTGTGGGTGTGTGGTGTTCTGTCCTTGGGATGTACCAGTCTCTGTCTGAGTGTGTTGTGGGTTTGAAATACACAGGGATACGGTGTTTGTTAAAGATCCTCCTGAGTTTTTCTGATACTCCAGACACATATGGACATATATCCTACATATCCTACATATTCCGCCAGCTCAGAGTCTACCTGGCACAGATGTTGTCATGCCTTTCATGTTTGTAGCAGATGAGGCATTTCCACTAAACACACACTTAATGAAGCCATACCCCTTCAGACAACTCGACCATGAGCAGCGCATCTATAATTACAGACTGTCAAGAGCTAGACGTGTGGTAGAGAATGCCTTTGGCATACTTGCCAATAGATGGCGAGTCTTTCTTACGGCCATTCCTCTAGACCCAGAGACAGTGTCCTGCATAACCCTTGCTGCCCTGTCCCTACACAACTACCTGCGAGCACAGGCCACAAACACCTACATCCCCCCTGCTCTGGTAGACATAGAGGACGAGGACCATCACATCATCCCTGGAAGCTGGCGCCATGGCACCACCCTTCAGTCAGTGCCTGCTGGCAGAGATAGAAATCCTACCAGAACTGCAAAGGAGCAGCGTGACAGACTGAAAGACTACTTTTCCTCACCAGCAGGTTCTGTGTCTTGGCAGGAACAAATGCTGTAATGTAAAGGAAGAAGTTGCTTAAAGAAGGTTGCTATAAATGGTTTGACATATAATAATCCTTATCAATTTGACGCATTTACATAGATCATTAGCAATAAATGGAAATATATGAAACTGGAATACTTGAAATCTCATTTTATTGTATTTTTACACAATTTCATTTCAGGTTTATAAGAACAAAGACACGCACATCCCAAAAAAACGTGAGGCTAGGTGCAGGTCCACAAAAGGAGATACAGGTAAAGAAAGAAGAAGACTGCACACTAGTTTAGCTCCCGTGACAATTTATTGTCACACACTGAGTGGTAACGTTACCACTCGGTAAATTGTCAGGGGAGCTAAACTAGTGTGCGGTCTTCTTCTTTCTTTACCCATAGGTTTGTTAAATAAAACATTAATAATAATATAATAATAATAATAATAATAATAATAATAATAATAATAATAATAATGCAGTGTAAATATGAAAAATGCAAATAACTTCTCAATGGGATTTTTGCACAGCTCCACTACTTCCTGGACTTAATGCTGCTCCTTCATTTCCTGTCTTACATTATTGGACAACCTGATCAATCCAGGTGTGTCTGTAGTCACAGTGGTCAGACACACCTGGATTGATCAGGTTGTCCAATAATGTAAGACAGGAAATGAAGGAGCAGCATTAAGTCCAGGAAGTAGTGGAGCTGTGCAAAAATCCCATTGAGAAGTTATTTGCATTTTTCATATTTACACTGCATTATTATTATTATTATTATTATTATTATTATTATTATTATTATTATTATTATTATTATTATTAATGTTTTATTTAACAAACCTATGGGTAAAGAAAGAAGAAGACCGCACACTAGTTTAGCTCCCCTGACAATTTACCGAGTGGTAACGTTACCACTCAGTGTGTGACAATAAATTGTCACGGGAGCTAAACTAGTGTGCAGTCTTCTTCTTTCTTTACCTGTATCTCCTTTTGTGGACCTGCACCTAGCCTCACGTTTTTTTGGGATGTGCGTGTCTTTGTTCTTATAAACCTGAAATGAAATTGTGTAAAAATACAATAAAATGAGATTTCAAGTATTCCAGTTTCATATATTTCCATTTATTGCTAATGATCTATGTAAATGCGTCAAATTGATAAGGATTATTATATGTCAAACCAATTTATAGCAACCTTCTTTAAGCAACTTCTTCCTTTACATTACAGCATTTGTTCCTGCCAAGACACAGAACCTGCTGGTGAGGAAAAGTAGTCTTTCAGTCTGTCACGCTGCTCCTTTGCAGTTCTGGTAGGATTTCTATCTCTGCCAGCAGGCACTGACTGAAGGGTGGTGCCATGGCGCCAGCTTCCAGGGATGATGTGATGGTCCTCGTCCTCTATGTCTACCAGAGCAGGGGGGATGTAGGTGTTTGTGGCCTGTGCTCGCAGGTAGTTGTGTAGGGACAGGGCAGCAAGGGTTATGCAGGACACTGTCTCTGGGTCTAGAGGAATGGCCGTAAGAAAGACTCGCCATCTATTGGCAAGTATGCCAAAGGCATTCTCTACCACACGTCTAGCTCTTGACAGTCTGTAATTATAGATGCGCTGCTCATGGTCGAGTTGTCTGAAGGGGTATGGCTTCATTAAGTGTGTGTTTAGTGGAAATGCCTCATCTGCTACAAACATGAAAGGCATGACAACATCTGTGCCAGGTAGACTCTGAGCTGGCGGAATATGTAGGATATGTAGGATATATGTCCATATGTGTCTGGAGTATCAGAAAAACTCAGGAGGATCTTTAACAAACACCGTATCCCTGTGTATTTCAAACCCAGCAACACACTCAGACAGAGACTGGTACATCCCAAGGACAGAACACCACACACCCACAAAAGCAATCTGGTGTATGCAGTCCAATGCAATGAGGAATGCAAAGACCTCTACATTGGAGAAACAAAACAACCACTGCATAAACGCATGGCCCAACACAGGAGAGCAAACTCCTCAGGACTGGACTCTGCTGTCCATTTACATCTCAAGGAGAAAGCCCACTCCTTTGAGGACAGCAATGTTCAAATCCTAGACAGAGAGGACAGATGGTTTGAAAGAGGAGTTAAAGAAGCCATTTTTGTAAAAGTAGAAAAACCAACCCTCAACAGGGGAGGAGGTCTGAGACACCACCTATCTCCAATTTACAATGCTGCCCTTTCATCCCTTCCCAGGAGACTCAACAATCTAGCCTCAAAGAACAACTACTGTTCACAAGTGGCAAGTGACTCCAACGACTGTTGTTAGAAAACAATAGGGCACTAACGAAGTCGAAACCAACTTCCCACCAACGACTGTCACTCCAACGACTGTCGTTGGCACTTGGAGCACAAAAGGGAACCAGTGACATCATCACCCTTGTGAAACGCCCACACAAGAGGTTAAATAGTGAGTCTCCACACCAGATAGTTGGACCAGTCCCAGCCTGGTCAGCTGCGTACATGAACTGATGAAGCCTCTTGGATGAGAGGTGAAACGTCTTCCTAGACAAATAACTAAGTCCAGTTGCTTTCGATTTAACCTCCTTTGAAATACTATGACCTGGACAAATGAGAATATGCACCGGCATGTAGGAGGTTGCTGGTTATTGCCTGTTTCAGGTCAGAGTGGGCATAAACACCTCCATCAGACACTCGGCCTTGAGTACCAACATTGGCATAGAGAAAACGGTAATTAGCATCTACCACAGCCATCAGGACTACAGAAAAATGAGACTTGATCTGAAGGTGCTCCCACTGTTGCTTGGTGGAAGGATGGCAATATGTTTTCCATCAATGGCACCGAGACAGTGGGGAAACTGCCATTTGTGCTGAAAGCCACGGGCCACTTCTCTCCACTCATCCTCAGTAGTGGGTGTCTACTCAGAACAAAACAGACAGAGGAGAATCATTAATGTAACATCAATTTATTTACATGTGATTTATTTGTTTTACAAATGTAAGAGTTATGTCTGACATGTTGCAATCCAGCTGGTTCACAATAGATCTCACCTTCAGGTAATCCTTCTTCAGTACATGATGCAACGCCTTACAGGTCTCCTTAACAAGAACACCAACAGTGCTCCTTCCAACACGATACTGGAAACTCAGTGAGGAAAACGACTCTCCTGTCAAATAGAGATAAATTGTAAAAAACTATTGTGTGTGGGTTGAGTACCCTAAATAAGAGGACAAAATTGTCCCTTTTCATAACTAAAGGAGTTTTTTTTGCTACACAATGAAACATTGCATAGTATATGATGTGTGTTATTAAATTAAATATATAATTAAATGTTAAAACATGCACAACTGGACCAAATATGAAGAGGATCACCATTTCCAGTGTGAAATTAGTGGAGAAAGTGCGCCACCTAGAGGACAAAAATGTCCCCATCAGGGATTTGGGTTTAGAGAGAAGTAAATAAAAAAAAAGGAGTGCGTGAATGTGGGTGCGGGTATGTGAGTGGGTGTACGCGTTTACGCATGCATTTTTCTGTGCTGTGTGTGTAAAATAATAATAAGATAAGTGATCATGAGAACAGTGATAATTAGCCTACCTGTTGCTAAATATCTCAGTGCAATGGATAGTCTCTCTCTGGCACTGATCGCCTGTCTCAGTTGGGTGTTGTTTTTGGAAATATATGGAGCCACCAATTGGAGCAGATGGTTAAATTGGTCCACATCCATGCGGAGAAAACTCCTGAAGCTGCTTTGATCATCTGTCTATACAGTACAACAAGCAGACTTTTAATAGCTCTCTCTGTGAAGACACTATTCAGTTCAGAAATGATGTTGCCATCTCAAGTAGCCTATTCATTGCGTATGTAACGTTAAATGCTAATGTGTTTGTGTTTTGCAAATCATGTCAGTAACCGTTATACACGTCCGATAGGCTACGCTAACGTTAGATAATAATACATACCTCCAACTCTCGCTGCAAAACCGGCATCCCAAGTTGGCCTCTCTTCCCGAGCCACGACCGCGACCACATTCTCCTCCTCTTTTTCCTCTTTATCAAGTTTTTTTCTGTGCACAAAAGTGCCACAATAACAAGGGCTTCCTTCTTCATTTTTCCGTTTGTTTTGCTCCTACCGGCTTCTCCGCAACTATGGTGACGCAGCTGATGCTGACGTCACCTACGATTCATAAACAAAGTCGTACAATCTGCCCACATCAAACCCGTTGTCGTAGCAAAGATTGTAAATTCCACGTCGCATAGTGTGTCATGCAACAGTCTTATAAGACTGCTAAAATCGCACAGTGTGTAGAGGGCATTAAAGAGAATGTTCCTACAAATGGGCAGTTTGTGTTTCTCCGTTTATGACCAGTTTGATGCATGGGGCAGTATATACGTGGCCCAGAGGCCTCCCCAAGCACGAAAAAATAACCAAAATCACATTTTTCATGCCATAGGGCCTTTAAAGCTATAGTGCATAACTTCTACGTGTCTGTAAATATCCGTTTCACCCAAGCCACTACAAGAGGAGATGATACAACGCTGATGAAGCCGTTCAGCTCCTCAAACGCATTGCGGTATTTTTCAGTATTTGTTCTTTTTGTATTTACTGTCTTGGAGCGACTTTCCCGCGCTGGCGGACAGGAAACGACCGAAACGACGTATTTTACTCGGTTTTACCTGACAACGACAAGGGAGGAGGGAGGAGAGCGCTCCGCTGCTGCTAGAAGCAACACCTGTTAGCAGCCTGGTGTTAGCCACATCGTTAGCAGTAAGTTACAAGGTGTGTAGCCCGTGTTGCTGTGTGTAACTTACTGCGGGGAGTCTGTGTGCTGTGACGAGCAGTGTGCGGCGAGGCGCGAGTGTTATAGTCCGTGAACCGTGGTCCGTGACCAGCAGCATGTTGTGTGTTGCGAGTGTTACTGTTACTGTGTGTGATGTATCAGGCAGCTACAGGGGTAGCGGTGGGGAGAGGAGGGGAGAGGAGGGTTACACCGGGCCATAGGTGCCGGCCGTATCGTTGTAATAACGCAGAAATCCTTTAGGGGGCGACAGAAGTTACGCACTATAGCTTTAAATTGCTGCTTAAATGTCTTCCATATTCCATTCTTCCATCCTTATGTTACATTATTTATCAGAGCTTGATCATGCTGTTGCTTTTCTGTTCTTCTTCGACATCTGTTGATGTGGTATTGTGAGGGCTCTTTATGTCCTGATTGTAAACTCCCCATGAAGACAGAAAGGTTTCAGGTCTGGAGCTCTTATTAGAGGGCTCTTTTATTTCTTCATCCACAGAACAAACACAACAATGTGACATTTGTAGTGTATCCTGCCCCTTTAATCAAATATTGCAATGACTGACAGGCTGACAAGCAAAGTCAACATTTAAGAAAAAAAAATAGTGTAATGAAAGTGTAATGTTGAGTGTGATTGGAATTATCAAAATCTTTGGGCAACATGACTGTTGGAGTTGTGTACTGTGCGCTGATTAAAAAGCTGGGGTGGGTTAAGGTCAGAACATTGTCAATATAAACAACCCCACAGCTTAATCTTGGCTGACATGCTGTGAAGGGCGAGGGCACAAACACTGGATAATAATACATAATCATAGTTCCACTAAATACTACATCGGTAATACCACGTCATCTCTAAGAGATTAAGTGTTTAATAAACTCTCATGTACCTGGGGTCTGTCACTGTCACTGACAATCTGTTCACTGGCATCAGGTGCCAAACTCTGCCGTCCACAGAAACTGGATGAATTAAATACTAATGCCAGTGCTGAAAAGGCTCCACTTTTATAGACCACTGAGACCGAAGAAGCTGCATTCTGCATTCCCAGTTCTGGTTTCTGCTGGAAATGAGCAAAATAACGATTGTCAACATGAAACAAATCAACCTGCTTCGTTCATCATTTAAAGGGCAAACAAGAACGCTTGTTACTTTTAAAATATCTCTGGTGGTTTCAGGTCAAACTTTCAATTAGAAGCCAAAAAGTCCAACAATAGATGCAACGTTTATTTGGACATGTTCACTAAATTCTTTATTGAGAACAAATATTGTGGTGTTTGAAAGTCTGTCAACTCTTTAGAGCTGGATTGCTCAAGGAAAATAAAAAGGTTCAGCTGGTTGTAGCACATGATGACCAATAAATAAATTGTACATTTAAATGTATTTGTCAAGATTTTTTAAATGCTTTTTTTGTGATTGGGGGCTTTTGGGGCCTTTAATTTGAAAGTGGCATAATGAGAGAGACAGGAAATAAAGGGAGAGGGAGTGTGGGAATGTAATGCAGCAAAGGGCTTGGAATCTGTTTCAATCAGGACTTTGCCTAGATGCACCCTACAGGCTGAATATGATTGTGTATAGATCCAGATGTGGACTAGAGTCCTATGAGTGATCTCTATTTTACACTTTTATTTTGAAAAGTCTGCTTACAAGATGTATTCATCCACTCACTCAAACATTGAATGGCGATGGTTTGCATGAGGTTTTGGTGAAACAGGGTGCATCTGAATAACATTTTGTAATGTTGCATACACTCTGTAAACACTAGGTGGACTATCCAAATAAAGCATCACTGGGTTTAGTATTTTTCTGGAACCCAATTAAAGCTCAATCTAATAGAAATGTAGTGGAAGGCCCTGAAGCGAGCAGTTCATGTGAGGAAACCAACCAACATCCAGGCTCAATCTGTTCTGCACGATGCTGATGCACAGGGCTGATAAACAGTAAGTGGAAATGTTTAGTTGCAGCAGTAACACTCCACATACACCAGCCACTGGAATCAATAATATACACTTTTACCACACACATTTCCTCAAAAATAGTCTATACTGTCTCACTTTTCATTGTGTTCTCCTTATCTTTAAGACTTTAAGACGGATGAAGTTTCAGGTCATATTTATGGAGACATACTGCCACTTCTCAGGGGTTCACAAGCTTTACTTTGCATTCGGTCTGAGATTTAGGGAGCACTAAGTGAGATTTTGTCAGTTGTGGTTGGTAAATAAAAACTTTCAAAATTCACCCTTATGCCCCCGAACTCAACAATACACAAGAAGCATGCCTCAGAACATTGTTGACAAACTGTAAAAAAAAAAAAAAAAAAAGAAGAAGAAGAAAGTAGAGCAGTAGAGCAAAAAGGCCAAGCAGACAAGGACTGTTCCAAAATGAAACTGAATCCAGCTTTAGACTGTTTGCAAGTAAAAATGGAGATGAAGATGAAGAGCCTAGAAGTGTTTTTTATTCAGTCATCACACACACAACACACTGATCTTGACAATAATAATAAATATACATTCTAGAGAACAAAAAATGCTGATGAATATATGGCATGTGGCAACTTGTCCACCAGAGTGTTTTGGAGTTGTTGGATTGTGTATTTGATGAGTTTAATTAATGAGTAGAGCTGTGCATCTCTACCAGCCTCACGATTCGATCCGATTCCGATTATCTGCTTAACGATTCGATTTATTCTGCAATGCATCACGATTCTTCTAACTTCTTTTCATTACTGCACATTGTGCACAACGTGGCTAATTTTTCATCACTTACTACAAGCAGTCGGATACATATTGTTTTGGACTCCTATTCATTTCAAAACTGCTGTGATATAATCACATAAATCACTCTTCTTAATATATATGTCTTAACATTTTTTAAATGTCCATCCCTGAAAACCAAAACACAAGTCTTTCCACTGTAGCCTAGTGCATTACAATTTTATAGCCTAATACTTAGCCTAAATAATATAAAAAATAAGGTTTTCATGTAGAGCAGCTATAGACGTTGGAACTAGGGGTGCCCCTCCCATCTGCCCCCCTCCCGCACACCCTGTACCCACAGCATTACGCTTTAAAAAAAAAAAAAAAAAGACACTGAATTTAAGCTATATTTGTCTGACTTACATTTATCTCATATAATGCATAGATCTCTGCTTTTGATGCGATATGCAGCCTGAGCCTGTCTGGCTCCATACAGCAGCCTGGCATCTGGCGTATGGAGGCTGCATCTGACAGCTCAGTTTGACGCTACGGCTGACGGCCTTTATTTCTAAATCCCTCAGTTTATTTTTACACATTAGCGACCAAGCTCATCGTTCATAAGTTCATCTTCATCTTCCTCACGTACTGTCCTCGCTGCGCCGTCGGACCTGCATGGGTCTCTGTCACCGTTGCGTAGTGCTTCACCCCCCCCCGCCCCTCCTCCCCCTCTCTGCTCCGTGTCCGGAGCCCGTTCGGGACCGGAGACGGAGCAGAGACCCAAGTCCGACACTGCAACTTGTCCCTCTCTGAAGCAGCAGATGAGGTCAGCTTTACTCCAGTCAGTCTTCACATGCAGACAGTCCACAAAGTTGAAAGAGTTTCTGATCATCTGGTCAGTTTGTTCCAGGCGACGGGGTATTTTATTTTGAAAATAAACCGGATGTTTTATTTTGTGTCTATGCACGACTTCCTGTCAGCACGAGCTGCTCTGTGCTAAATTGATATGCCGTGCTCCAGCCGTGGCTCCGGCGTCCGGCAAAAATATAATCTCTGCGTACGTGTTGTGGCGGGCTTTGGACAGCTGGAGCCTGACACAGGACATCGGCAGGCGGTGGAAACTGACTGGAATCAAAACAGTGTGCATGTCATTGCAACTCTGCCACTGGAAGTAGTTGAAACCTCACAACTTTACTGTCCAAGAGCGGCCAGAAATATAATATAATAAAAGAAAAAAAAAGCGATTATGTCACGTTGCTGAATCGATGCAGAATCGTGCACGGCCGAATCGCGATGCATCTTAGAATCGATCATTTTTCCCACCTCTATTAATGAGGGAAACCAATAAATCCCATTAGCTTCTGTAGCGTAGCTCTGAGCAGCTCACGACTCTGCTCTGCCGTTCTAAAAATAGCTTGCACCGACAATTAAAGGTAACAAACCTACTCATAACACTATAGGGATTATGGCAATGGGCCACTTTGCCAAAATGCTTAATAACTATCCCTAAGGTGATCCCCACAATTCTACACAGTGTGGAAGTATTTGAACTATAAAAGATATACAGATAAATACGGCCTGGTATTTATGTAGGATTGCTAATTATATAGATATGTTAATTAAATTAATTAATTGTCTCCATGTTTATTCATCATTTCATGGAACCTCAGCCTCATGGAGTCAGCCTCTTTTCTGCAATCACAAGTGGACCAGAACTCCTCCAGCAGGTTCAGGTGGACACACTGGACCACTGTTAAAGCAGATATCAGTGGAATGTTTTTGTTAATATAAGTCCTAAATAGTCCTATTTTCCGTCAGCAATCACTTACATGAAGTATTTCAGCCTAAACACGAGTCTCTCCGTCACTCTGCTCTGCTGTAACCCGAGGAGAAAATTTTCCTTGTGGGATACAAGTGTTATCCAATGAGGAGAGAGAACGGCATGAAGGGCTGTGTGTGCAGCCAAGGGATGCGCGTGAATGTGGTGACGTAGCACGAGGACCAATTGATGCCTGACAAGGGCGGGGGCTGCTAACTCATGGTGCGTTCAAAGAAACTCGTACTTTGTGTTTTTCCTTCCTGTGAAGTCATACCAGTTCAATCTGGTACGAGTTCACGGGTCGGAAGTTACGAGTGGCCGTTATAGGGAACTTTCACAGACAACAGGATGGTAAAAACACGAGCTACGGGTTACCTGGAATGCTACCAAGTCGTAGTTGTGACTTGAAGCTGTAACTTACGGTTTCAAAAGCCTGCATTGAACGCAGCATTAGCCGAAACGGCCGTGCCAGTGATATCTGCTTTAAAGGATGACATCATCAATCTCTTCTCTCACATGTAACCCCACTCTTGTCTGTGGCCATTGCACAGCTCATCTTACATCTCTTTAAGAAATATTCACACATTCTTTCGAAGCACTTCATGCAAATCAGATGAACCGTGGCTCATTTACATAATCGAGGTTGCTAAGAGGCGTTTACTTCCCTTATGCAAATCACAAATCACTGAACCGTCTCTGCGTTGAAAGGTGCTATAGAAATAAGTTTGACCTCCCTGCTCAAAAATAATACACAAGTCAGAATCGAGGCCATGGTCTACTGGCACTGAGAAATGAGATGCATTATGGGAAATGCTGTTCCAAATCACTAAAGTAAGCAAATTCAATTTGAGATGGTGATCACCAAAATAAAACATAAAACAGAAGTTCAAAACTAATATATCATGTGGCAGCCAGCCTTATGTCACTGAATGGGCTTGTCTTGAATCAAGGGAAACCTACAAGAAGAAGTTCACAAAATTTAGGGAGGAAGAGGTCAGGTTTAGGAAGTCATTAGCAGCTAGACTTATATAGTTACCAGCATGGAGCAATAACTTGAGGAGACCTAGGTGACTGTAGGGTGTGGGAGGCAGAAGCTCTTTTGATAAGGTCAGCAGTGACAGCGCTGTGGGGCTTTCTGAGACTTTCTAATTAGGAAAAGGGTAGCTGATGCTGGGAGACAAACTGATCACTTGAAGGAAATACACGGACGCTGCATTTGACTGGACCCTGTAAACAAATTTAAAGATGACCCACAAATATCAAAGCTGTTATTCTGTTGTGGCCTTATTTCTATTTTGAAGGCAGATAGATCTTTGAACAGTAAGGAGATGAATGTGGAACATGGATGCAGCTCAGTGCCAACACACAATCCTATGGAAATTTGTGTCTGTGCACGATCATGTGAAATTGCAGGGTTACAATGAAAATAGTAGAAAATATTTCAGTTTCAAATCAAACATTGCAAAACCCAGTGAAAACAAACACTGGGCTGCCAACAGCACAAACAAATGAGTTGTCCAATGGAGGACCTAAAGGCAAAAAGCTGTGGTGGTAATCTTGCTGAAGTTTTCCACCACGTTCAGCTCTTATGCTGAGATATTATACCGTATTTATTTAGTTTAGTTTAGTTAATAGGGACAATATATGTTAATGAATAGCAGTAGGAAATAGATTCTGGTTTGTACCAGAACAACAGATTTACATCTGCAGGTTCTGGACACGTATCAGAGTAAAAACTCTCTGGGCTTACTTGAGCTACTCTGATAATGCCATGTCTGGGGACAACATGGCCTTTCAAGTTTTATAAGACGTTCACACTAAAACTAAGTTTCCTGCAAGAAAACCCAAGTACTTAGAAGTCGCCACCTTCAAGACTCTCACTCTGGCCTTAGTCCAAAGTCATTTTAATTATGCATGTACAAGTCGGTATAGTAACATTTTTCAAAAAGACAACAACAAAGTAATAGACTACAAACTGCAGCGACTAAATTTATCAGAGTGGGCTTAAAGGGATAGTTCAACATTTTGACAAATTGGCCGATTGACATAATCTCTATAGTTTTAGGAGTAGGTTTGTTACAGTTAATTCAAGGTAAATTCATGCAAAACCGCTGATGCATGTTCCCGTCCAGGACAGTTTTTCGGCAAGCAATCTCTGCATTTGCCCCAAAAACAACTCTGTCTCGTAACGTTCCGTTATTATCTCAAAGCGTGGTGAATGTGCAGGTCACAACTCGATTTGGAGTTGTTGGATTGTGTATTTGATGAGTTTGATGAGGGAAACCAAGAAATCCCATTAGCCTCCGTAGCGTAGCTCTGAGCAGCTTGCGGCTCTGCTCAGCCGTTCTAAAAATAGCTTGCACCGACAATTGAAGGTAACAAACCTCTTAAAACTATCAGGAGATGTCTTGCTGACATCCTAAGAGGACATCCTAAAATGTCATGCTGTCAGTGCCTTCTACAGTATGTTTGTAGGATGGGGAATTGTATGTGTTTTTTTTCATGAACTACAAAATAAGTCAAAACAATTCAAAACTGTGTGAAAGTGAATACAGATAGAACATGTACAAATAAAAAGACCAATACATTGCTCTGTACAGATTCTGTTTGACTTTGAGATATATCTTCATGATATGTAGGACATAACATACCGTTCCACTGTTCACTTATCTTTATTGACAGCACAGTTAGCCCAAATGTGATATACCTCATAGCGCCCTCTATCTGTGGCTTTCTACTGGTATACAAGGTTCACTGCAACTAGTGAATAGAAGAGGTATACTGTAATGATGCATCCATCTACATCAATATATCAATGAGTCAGTAGGATTGATCCAAAATGAAAACATGGATTAGACACTGATACATATACATGAGCAACGCCATTTTGTTATGAAAGCACAAACTTTGCTGGGCACTTGGAGAAAAAAACAAAACATTACAGCAAGTGGATCCATCAAAGATTCTGCCCATGAATGTGTGGGCCATGAAACCAAACAGCGAGCTGAGCTGAGGGTAGATGTGTCTCCACACATCTCATGTGGTCACATTTTCCATTGTGCAGCTTTAAGGCCTTTGGAGGAGTGTTGTAGAAAGCTGATAGCCTACATCCCAAGTAATAAATCCTCAAGGTTAATTTAGCACTGAATGTAAGTGTGTTAATCTAACTCAGGGAGACTCACAGCAGTAATTGCTGCCAAAGGGCACTTTACACAACAGTGAAAGGAGGCTGTGCATACTTTCGTAATGAGAGATTTCACTTTTGTGAATTGCAATGATTTTGTAAAAACTTCGAGAATGAAAACATGTTGTGTTTTTACAGTACTCTTTGTAGAAGACAGTGATGCTGATGGTGAGTGAAGAAGGTCCTTCATTTTCCAATTGTATCTTCTGCTATTTGTTTCTGCTGGAATCCCAGAACTGTAGACAGAAGGATGTCTTATTTTGCAGGTGCAAGGACATTTGTCAGATGTCATAATAATATCACTCTTGTATCATGCTGCAGTGAACTAAAATGAAAAAAAAAGCAGTCAAACCTGCAGGAGAGAGTGGGTTTTGTGTGGTGAGTATAACAGGCCTTGTACATGCTTTGTATTGTGTTGTAGTGCTTGATGGACAGATCTGTTTAATATCAAGGCTAATTCATCTTTGAATTGATCTTAAAAGTTTGTCTTTTTTCTGCAGCTACACAGTCCGTGTCAGCTGTCTTAGTGGTTAGTGATAGTGGAGCTACTGAACCAGGCTCAGAGCCCATTTAAAGGCTCAGGATGCCTTTGTAGGTGTTTGGAGTTGATAAGATGATTAGAGTGTGACACCATTAAGATACAATAGTGAATGTTTTCACAATATTCTCATTTAGTGAGATATGAAATTTTGTGTTTTCATTAAATGTAAGCCATAATCAATACAATTAAAATAAATAAAGATGTGAAATATTTCAGTCTGTGTGTAATGTATCTATGTGACCCGCTCTGGTGAAATGAGTAACAAGTCGCAACGTTCTATTTTTAGATAATCAGCTGATAATGTGGAAAACCAATTAAAAATCAAAAAAGGTACGTAAATGATGATTAAAGTTGACTTTTAAAGTTTAACTTTTAACCCTCTAGATGAGCACAACTTTAAATAACTTCTGAACCGTTTATGATAGAGACGAGCTGTAAACTGCATCTGAATTGTGGGATTCCCCACTTTCCGAGCATCCTTGAAGGGTGCATTTATGACAACAAAGGATGGGGTCCACATGTAATCACGCAGTACGGGAACAGATCCTAAACCGAGCGCACCATCGATGCAACACTTGCACACGTTTTACAAAACATGAAAACAACTTCTGAACGGCTTATGATGGAGACGAGCTGCAAACTGCATCTGAATCGTGACATTCCCTGCTTTCTGCGGGTCCGTGAATGGTGCCTCTATGACAGCGAGGGACCGCATGGGTGCGTGTAATCACGTGGTACAGGAACAGGCGCCAGAGTCTGCTGGCCATAAACGCAATTTTCTCTGGTTTTCAATCGGAAAAAGAGAGTGGAAGACCATAATTCAAATGGCCATATCTTGAAAACCATCCAACGTATGACTTTGACTAGGGTATCATTTTAAAGCTTATTCTATCTTCCTTACATTAATATCGAAATCTCAATTTTGAAATTTGGGTCACTGTGACTCATTTTGCTGGATCAGGTCACATATGAGTTTCACTATTTGAATTGAACTACTAAAATAAATGAACTTTTCCATGATGTTCTAATTCATGTAGATGCACCTGTCTTTTGTCTCTCAACCAGCGAATTTAAAAATATGTGTTACTGTTAAAGCAGCATGTGTGTTGTTGTGTGATATTGATATTGTTGAAGATGAATTTCACTTTCAATGACCTTTGTACTGTACAATGAACTGAGGAAATCTTTGTTTGAAAAAGTACAGACGAAGAATCCGACTTATTTAGGTGATGTCTGAGCATGATATGTTGAATTGTTTCTTCAAGGAGGAGATCTATATCCCTAGATTTACTGAAAAAGCATGAACATTAATACAGAAAACACAGTATCATGTGTAAGAATACGACTTACTACTGTATCATTGTTGTATACCGTAGATGACCAAATAGTCGCCCGCGTGCAAATACGCGCCTGTGCTCTAATAGCCGCCGGGGTCCAAGCTCATTTGGCATAATAAACGCTGGTTCAATTAAACGCCCGGGCGATTAAGTGTTTACCATAGTCTTGCACAGAAAACAAAAGTTTTTTTTAACAGCGTATCACCGGCTCTCACCTCTTCTGTCAGTCAGCCCCTCCTCTCGCTCTCTCTCTCGCATGCAGGCGGACACACACACAGAGTGACACAGACACACAAACACAGGTGCGCTAGCGGGATAGGTTGCGCTGGACTGCTAATAGACAAAGACAAATAGATAAATGCCCTAATGTACAGTGTTGAAATTACCGCGATCGACCCCTCCTCCCGCTATCGTTCATAACACTGATCAGCTCCCTGTGTCGCTGTAACACAGTCTTTGTATTTATTGTTTGATGTCAATAACGATGTCGGGAGTAGTTTTGTTCCAGTGGTCCTATGGTGAGCTCCTTGTTCTTTGCATGATGGTCTGGTGCTGCTCATTGCAAAAATAAATTGTAGCCTGTTGCAAATACGCGCCTGGTTCTTATAAACGCCTGGGCTCCAAGTCGATTTAGCATATTAAACGCCCGGGCTACTAAATGGTCATCTACGGTATATTTGAAAATCTAAAATTCATGTTGCATGTGTCTATGGATACATACTTTTAGCCATCTTAGAATGTTTGCATTCATATTGTTTAGTGTCTTGTAAGCCCATGTGGGCTGGGCACAATAAACAAAACAATCAATATAACTCATTGGTAGACTTGACGAGAGCAAAGTGCAATTTCCAGTGGTGCTGTGTTTTTCTTTTCTCTTCACTGGCACAAAACCTGAGGGCAGTGCTTTGGTAAATAAGGACAAACACACTTTTAACTATTTACCACCTACAAAGGGCTGCAAATCCCCAGTAAATGTCCCTACAGGGATTCAGCTTTTCAGTTCAATTCAGCGCAGCAATAAACTGTCCCAAACTTAGTGAAGATAGGAGTGAGTTTCTGATAAATGTGTTTAACTTTTGGATTTCAAGTTCTTTGGAAAGGGGAGTTTGCAGACATTTGATAACCACGTCCACAGATCTGCCCGTTTCCCCTGCTGTCCAGCCTGACAGCTTCACAGACAAACAGCGTCTTCTTGTGTGCGCACCAGACAGTCATGTAAACAAATTCCGTCCCCAGACGGGCGCGCACGTGTGGCAGCCGCATCTATTCGCTAAGATAATGTGTCTCTGCAGGCAGACAAAACACAACAAGGTAAACACATTACTGAGCCGTGCTCCAGCAGCAGGAGAAGCTCCTGAGCCACAAACACGGAGAGAACACACAAAGGCAAAACTTTCCCTCCTACATCAAACAATACGCTGTGACATTGGGTTTTACTGAGGAATAATGTTACTGCTTTGAATCTTCACACCAAGTGATCGAAACAAACACAATCTAACCTCATGTTGCGACAGTTACTTAACAATATACAGAAGGTTTCATGAACGAGTGGGTTTGAGAAGTTGGAGGTTGATTTATAACACAAACAACAGATACTGACAGATGACTTGACGCTTGTAAATCAAGTTCAACTTGAACAAGTAGCACTGTGTAGCAGAAGCTAACAAATCCTGTTTACCTTGAACACAATAGCTGAGTTTCCATGGAGCCAAATATTTCAATTAGAGTCGGTTTAGATATCCAAACCAAATGAAAATGCTCCATAAAAACACCTCAATCAGAATAAACAGACCTAAACCAAATGGAGGGACTGCTCCCAAACTGATTCATAGTGAACTCTCAAGAACTGAACATGATCGTCCATGATCGGTCAGAAAACAATAACTAGTGGACTGTTTATTAGACAATGGATCTTCATCTTTGATCAGTCACTGAGATAATAACAGAACATTACGAGACAGAGTTGTGAGGCAAATGCAGAGACTACTTGCTGAAAAACTGTTCAGATGGGAATGCTCATCAGTGGTTTTGGATGAATTTACCTCAAAAACAACTCTGTCTCGTAACGTTCCGTTATTATCTGGTGGTGAATGTGCAGGTCACAACTTGTCCACCAGAGTGTTTTGGAGTTGTTGGATTGTGTATTTGATGAGTTTGATGAGGGAAACCAAGGAATCCCATTAGCCTCCGTAGCATAGCTCTGAGCAGCTCACGGCTCTGCTCCACCGTTCTAAAAATAGCTCGCATCGGCAAATAAAAGTAACAAACCTACTCCTATAGACTATAGGGATAATGCCAATGGCCCAATTTGTCAAAATGTTGAACTATCCCTTTAAACGGTAATATTGAGGATAGTAAATCAAAGGCCAATCAACAAGACAGGTCAACTATGCTTGGTAAAAAGAAGAAAAAGAACAAATACAACAGTCACACCAAGTCCCATTCCACCTCATTTCAGTTTTCAATTGTGCTATAACTGTGAAAATTAACAAAAGTCTGTCACACAGAAAACCTGAGACCTCAGGGCAGAGTTACAAAACACAACAACAACAACAACAACAAAACACATTAAAAACAATTCCATCATAAAAGCAAATTCAGTTAATTATAATCCTGCTAGTCTGACATATTGTCAGCGTGATGTTGCTCCTCAGTGTTGCCGTGATCATACGTAGATATGATGATGGGCTACTTGACACATCATGAAAATGAAAACTTGTGTTATTTTTAAAACTAAAGATGCCAGTGAATGACTTCCTGCCAGTGTGTCAGCACGGCTCAGTCACGACGGGTGTTTCCATGAGCCTCACATATGGTCAGCGTAAGGCCTGGTTACAGCACCACACATTCTGTCTGCTTTCTCAACTCATTCATTAATTGGCCTAGTTTGTCCCTAGTTCTGGTCTTATTCAATTATACTTTAATTCAGTCTTAAACTAATCATATAAATTTGATCTTGTTTAGTAACACCCCCCAGGCTTCCAACACCTGATACAGTGACAAATTAAATGGAATGAACCTGGTGACAATAACAATAAAGACAGGCTGATGTGTTTGGGAGACTAATGAGTAGCCTATGAAACTTGGATACAAACATCTTTATTGGTGAAACTAATGAGTGGAATTAGTTTGAAGCGTCAGAATAAAGAGGGTGTGGAGTCGAGACCTCAGTGGGTGTTTTTTTATGGTGAACACACACTTATCCACCTGTCACTCACTCTGACGACAACGCCCGCAATTATAGCTGACAACTTTTTATTGAAAGAAGTGAAGGGACACCTACCACCTTTTGTGTCTTTTCATCTAAGCACAAAACAGACATGACATTAGTGATACTCGTATAAACTAGCTAGTTGCAGCACATATGTGACCCTTTCTATCAAAATGAGTCGGATGTCACAACGTCTATTTTTAGATAATCAGCTGATAACATGGAAAACCCATAGAAAATCTAAAAAGTTTTTTTACCCTAATTTTCAAAGCAATGACATTCAAAAACAATCTCCCAAAGTTTCACAGTCCAGATAATTGAGAAAAGGCACGTAAATTATGATTAAAGTTGACTTGCAACTTAAAGCAGAAGTGAGTGATATATTTGTGTTAATATAAGTCTTAAATAGTTATATCTTCCGACAGCAATCACTTACATAGAGTGTTTGGACTGAAACACGGGTCTGTCAGTCCCTCTGCTCTGCTCTGAGCCGAAGAGAAAACATTTATCGTATCCTACAGTTTTTATCCAATGAGGAGAGAGAACGGCATGCAGCGGCTGTGTGTGCAGCCAAGGAACGCGTGAATGTGGCGACGTAGGGACGAGTGACTGTTATGGTGCGTTCAAGGAAACTCGTATTTTTCCGACCGTGAAGTGGTACCAGTTCGATCTGGTACGAGTTCACCGGTCGGAAGTTACGAGTGGCCGTTATAGTGACTTTCACGGTAAAAACAGGTCGGAAAAACACGAGTGGGTTGCCTGGAACGCTACAAAGTCGTAAGTTGTGACTTGAAGCTGTAATTTACGATTTCAAAAGCCTGCCTGGAACGCAGCATTAGCGAAACGACCGGACCACTCAACTTCTGCTTTAAACCCTCTGAAATTGAGCGTTGCATCAGTGCAAAACATGAAATAGCCTATCTTCTGAACCGTTCATGATAGAGACGAGCTAACTGCATCTGAACCGCGGGATTCTCCGCTTTCCGACGGTCATTGAATGGTGCCTCTATGACGAGAAGGGACAGGTACAGAAACAGATGCTAAACCGAGTAGCATCGACGCTAACAGAGTGTAGCCATCGATGCTAAACCGAACGTAGCAACGATGCTAAACCGAATGTAGCATTGATGCTAAACCGAACGCAGCATCGACACAACGCTTGCACATGTTTTTCAAAAAGTCAACAAAACATGACAACTTCTGAACCGTAGACGAGCTGTAAAAAGCATCTGAATTGTGAGATTCCCTGCTTTCCGAGGGTCATTGAATGCTGCATCTATGACAACAAGGGACCGTATAGGGTGCGTGTAATCACGTGGTACAGGAACAGACGCCAGAGTCACTGGCAAAAACTTTAACTGCTATTTTCTCAGGTTTAGAACAGAATAAGAGAGTGAAAGATCGTAATTCAAATGGCCCACATCTCGAAAACCATCAAATGTATGACTTTGACTAGGGTATCATTTTAAAGGGTATTTTCTAATCTTTCCATTGATACCAAAAATCTCAACTTTGCAATTTGGGTCACTGTGACTCATTTTGATGGATCAGGTCACATATAGGACATGTGACCTGTCATAAACATCAATGAATACATCTGACAGGCAAGGCAATTTTTTTTGTATAGCCCGTTTTTACAAACAGTTTGTCTCAAAGGGCTTTACGTGTCATCACAACAACATCCTCCTTAGACCCTCACATCGACTGAGGAAAAACTCCATGGAAAACCCTTTTAACAGACAGATGTTGTTAAAGCAGAAGTAAGTGGTCCGGTCGTTTTCGCTAATGCTGCGTTCCAGGCAGGCTTTTGAAATCGTAATTACAGCTTCAAGTCACAACTTACGACTTTGTAGCGTTCCAGGCAACCCACTCGTGTTTTTCCCGACCTGTTTTTACCGGTGAAAGTCACTATAACGGCCACTCGTAACTTCCGAACCGGTGAACTCGTACCAGATCGAACTGGTACGACTTCACGGTCGGAAAAATACGAGTTTCCTTGAACGCACCATAACAGTCCTCGTCCCTACGTCGCCACATTCACGGCGTTCCTTGGCTGCACACACAGCCCTGCATGCGTTCTCTCTCCTCATTGGATAAAAACTGTAGGATACGATAAATGTTTTCTCTTCGGCTCAGAGCAGAGCAGAGGGACTGACAGACCCGTGTTTCAGTCCAAACACTCTATATAAGTGATTGCTGTCGGAAGATATAACTATTAAGACTTATATTAACACAAATATATCACTTACTTCTGCTTTAAGTGTCATTCCGTAAGTTATGTCACTTTTCATGCCAAAGTTGACATTGTTTGAGATGTCCTTGTTATGACAACTGGACATAAAGACAACATAACTGGTCATGGCATACCTAATTACCAAACTTTAAAAAATTATGTTAAGTTGTCATAACATGGACATAGTAGTAGTTGGATGCAAAATTAGGAACACCCTCAAGTGCAGGATGAGTCATCACGTGTTTTTAGGGGAAGAGAAAATACATTTATTCTGATGTGAAAACACACATGTTTGGACAGGAGATAAATGAACGATTAACATGAGGTTACAGGATTAAAGCTGGAGATAGGCTATACATGAAAGTCTAAATGTAGTACCAAGAAAAAAAGAAGAAGAAGAAACTTTATTCATACAGCACAACTCGGTGTGCTTTACAACCAAAATACATAAATGAGCAAAGCAAAGCATAATAGGTATATCTGTATTAAGATAAGATAAGATACTTTATTGTCCCAGAGGGAAATTCATTGTGGGCAGAAGTGCAGACTGTAGACTGTATCGCCATACAAACAGACACAACACAGGAAACACATGGTAGCACACTACAGCCACATGACAACAACATCACAGTACAAGCACATGATAACGACAGAGCACCAAACATACGGTGACACACAGTAGCAGCGAGAGAAAGAAGGACAGCGTCAATAGACAATAATAAACTATTGCACAACTCGATACTTGCTCAAATATACAAGTACAACACAGAATACAAGAGTAAGAGCAGACAATTTGAACAGTAATAAAAGATAAGGCACTGTTAATAAATAAGTAAAAAATAGTAGTAACTACCCTACTAAGTAGGCGAGCGCAATTTGTTAAGAAGAGAAATGGAGGTGGGTAGAAAAGAAAGTTTAAGGCGGTTGATTTTGCAGCGGATGGCTCTAAAGCCAAATATTGTACAGTTATTAAAAAAATAATAATCAAACAGGAATCTGTTATTCTTGCTCTTACTTAAAGTGCCACCTCTCTGTAAATGTAAGTGTTGAGCCTATAGGGTGGCACCATATCTGTGATTATCCTCATCAGCAGCTGTTGTCAGTGACAGAGCCACTGTCCACTTACCTGCTCTACACAAACACAGCTGAGGACCTGCTGCTACGTGCAGCGGACGTTTTAACAGCTGAACAGGAGCTTCTCCTGAGAGAGTGACTGTTGGACACAAACAGGACTTGTTGAATGCTAATGTTCAGTGTCTGCTGTGCAACTGAGCAGCTGTTTGAAGCAATATTCTATTTGTAAAGTGATGAATAGATAAACCCTATTATGTAGAGAGGGACCTACATCTTCTGTTTTTTGTAAAGCATCCTGAGATAACTCATGTCAGTTTGCTTATATAAATAAAACTATGCTGGACAGGCAAGTCAAACTCTTCATGGAGTCTCTTGTTCCCTTTTTAGTTCCTGTTTTATTTTGAAATTCCCAACTCTTGTCTTCCTGTGCTCTCCGTCCTGTGGTTACCTCAGGTGTCTCACCTGTGTATGACTGTCCCCATCTGTGTCTCATTAGCTCAATGTTTTCCATCCCCGGTTTGTCTGTGTTCATCCCCTGTGTTGGTGCTCAGTGTTCCTGTGCCCCAGTGTCACCTGTGTGTTCTTTTTTTTTTCCCAGTGAGTTAAATTATTTTTGTTTCATCATGTCATTTTCTGTGTCGGCGACTACATCTGGGTCCAGCTCTCTTGGAAATCCTGACACATGCTACATGTAGTTGCAGGAGTTGGATTCCTTACTTCTTTTTTTTACTTTGAGCTTTTTTCAGAACAGAACATGGACATACAGAAAAACTCCCCCCATCCCCATCTCCCAACACAAAAAGGAAAACAAATGAATAAGAAGTGCAAATAAAACAATGTATGTTAAGGTCATTGGAATAGACATACACATGAGAAAGAGAATAGAAAATCATTAGAAAGTCCAGTACATACAGATTGCAATTGTCACATAAATAAAGTGAAGCCAGTGGTTGTCCTAATGAGTTTCATGCAGCTCTGATTTCTCTTCCATGTATCTAAAAAAAGGTTGAAGATCTTATCAAATGTTCCAGATGAACCTCTTAGTGATTTTTCTTTCCAACTTGGGTTTGTTACTTCTTTTCCTGTTAATCGAAAAGTGGTGGAAGTATTTAGCCTACTTTAGTAAGTACTCAAATTCAAGTTGCAGGTACCCATTAATAAAACTGAAGTGGATTGTAATTGGACTGTCTGGAGCTCTGGGTCCTAGGCCTGCTGCTAATGTCATGTAGCTGTACCTGACTTGTTTACCAAATGCTAACGCTGTACTCTAATAGGGCTTCTTGTGTGCATCAGGCATCAATCAACAGGGCTGAAAGAAGCCAACATTAAACTGCCAAAAAGCCACAGTTTTTCTAATTACCACTGGAGCCTAACTCCAACAGTGAGTCAATCTCCATAGGCCCCCATGTTGACATGCAGGAATCAACATGTTTACAGCCTGGTCCAAAAGCTGTTTTTGGTCTCTACAGCTCATTTTCCTCTTCATTAGAACTGTGCAGAGGGTGCATCTTTATATTCAACTGGTTTAAATATATATTTTTTTAAAGATTCATCTCAATATTCAGAGTGTGGCCTCTTTGATTGACAGGTGGGTGAATATATTATGATTGCCATAACCAGCATTCATCAGCATACACACAGCTCTTTTTTTCATCTAGTGGGATTTTGGCAGAAGTTTCAAAGGTAGTTTTCAGAAACCAGTGGGTGAGGGGACAGAGGCCACATGGAAACCTCTGGAATTATTCAAATGAGAATGAAAGGTTCCTCAAAACAGTGTAATGTAAGACTTTTTTTTAGACCATAATGAAGGCAATTTAAATACGGATAAGGATATAAAGGAAAAAGTTAAGGATTCCCAGAATTACCTGCAAAATACCTATTTATGACTATACAGACTGAACCTTGAAGGAGAACTATGCATTGATTTTCAAAAAGAGGCTGAAAAGGCGAAGCTATTCACGGTAAAAAAAAAAATCTTGCACAGTCTCTCTTTAAGACCCGTGGAAACTATTTATGACTAAAAATAGACAAATTTAGGCCTTGTTTGGAGATTTTGGAGTTTTAGACTTTTTGAGACCCCGGGGATACCCTGTCAAACAGACTTGAGCTTCAATATTTCTAATTGCAGCCCATCATTTCAGCTAATGTGGCTAGATGATTTATAAATTGCTTCAGTATCATCAAAGGTTGCATTCTGTCACTTAATCAAAAATGAATCCATATGACAAAATGTATCAGTGACCATCTGTAGCTGCCAAACTAAAATCTTTAAACGTGTGTACACATCTCATTAAGTTTCAAGCCTGTCATTAATTTATTCGCTCAATTAGTTTGCACAAAATTATGAAAATGAGGGCATGTATTAACCAAAGCAAGGGCACCAGGATCTTACAACATCATCTTGTGTAGTTTTAGGACAAGGCCTTGGAATTATGTATTTTAAACTCTCAAACTCAGCGCAAAGTAGATTGTTACATATTGCAGTGATCTGAGATTGTGACACCGCGGTCGAGCGTTTCCGGAGCCACGTTTTGTCACGCGGGACGGTTTTCTGCAGAGATGACTCTTTGTCTGAACTTTAGAGTTTCAAGTGCTGATGGTTTAAAAAGCACTCTGCAATTCAAATTGCATAAAGCCTACTGTTTTTGTGTGTGTGCAAATGGAGATCAGTGAAGGACTCAATATGAGATTCACCACGCTTCAAAATCCAAGGTGAAAAAAAGCTGATTGCACGCTTTTGCAGCAGCAGCAGCAGCTCGTGTGTAAGGACAAATGTTTCCGTACAGGATGCCAGAAGAAATCACGTCTGAAAGCGGTGAGGTAATGAAGTTGAGGCAAGTTGATATGAAGATAAAGTGCAATATATTAAAACATATAGCAGAAGCTGAGAATAATACATCTCAATTCAAATTCTGAAAGTATCTATTGCCTCAGTGCTCCTCCCCTCTTCTGGGCCGGCGTATATCTCCAAATGTTATTAAAGCTGTGCGAGACAGAGACAGATATTGGAAAAAGGGAACTGTGATGTTGGCTTGACTTTATAAGGACTGTCTCACAGGAATGTAGATGAGTATGAATGACACTGGCCTGTGGTGGAGGGGGCTTCAGATTGGATATCCTGTAAAGATATTCCGCTGAAGATATTACATAGTAGTATACGATACATATTGTATCCCTACTGATTGGCTTTGGAGAAATCCCACAGGAGGACTGTGTTTTTTTTTTTTGAAACATCAAAGACGTCCTGTGTTTTATGTTCCATTCTGGTGGACATGATGCTTTGACAGTTTATCCTCAAATTCGGCACAAATATTCACTTTTTTTCAAATTTCTAATTTTATTAAGGGATAACCCCTTGAGATGCATCATCTTGTCTTCCAGGGGGTCCTATACATCAAAACAATCAGACAATACAATACAATACAATCACATATACACAACACAAAACATACACTTAAAGTGTGCACAACAGCTCCCGAATCCCTCCCGCCCACCCCACCATACCCCATCAGCCCATAACCCCATCACAAGGGCAAAAAGAAAAAAAGAAAAAAAAAAGAAGGTAAAAATACATGAAAATAAATAAAAGAAAATATTCACTTGGACTCAAGAGATTAGATTTTGATGGCTGAAGGTCAAGCACACAGTGACCTCACAAAACATGTTTTAGCTTTCTATCATTCTATCTCTAATGCTTTGTGGAAACTACTTAAGAAAAATGGTTCTCTTGGACTCAAAGATGAATTAATTAGATTTTGATCATCAAAGGTCAATGTCAGGCCAGCAGATTGTTCTTGTTGTGGTTTAGAAATTCAGTTTCAGGTAATTTAGACCAGGGGCAGATGGAGTGGTGAAAGGGCTGCAGACAAACTACTGCTACTTAAAAGTACATCATTGTGTGTTAAACCAGTTTTATTTCCATTGTTTCAATATCGGTCTAAAAAAGTGAAAAACAATGTTGTTAATGAAGCGTTAGCATTGATCAAAATGAGAAGGCTAATTGACTTATTCATTCTGTTTTTCTTTTATTATTATTATTTTTTTACAAAATGCATAAATAAACTAAAATGAAGAAGAGCAAGAGTTAAAATGCCAGATTGATAATAATGCTCAAACTCATTTATTCAGCCTAACAAGCCTGTGTCTAAGGAAACAAACAGTGAAGAGACTCTGTAAGACAAACTTGTTCTAAAGAACAAGATAAGAAAGAGAAAGCAGGTTTGGAATCACAATCAAATGTTTTAGCTCCAAGGACATTGCACAGAGCACTACACTGATGAATGGTTCAGCAGCACCATCAACACAGCGACAGACTGGTGCACTGTGCTTCTTACTCAGGGATAACATGAATATAAAACAGACAAGGTGGTGTAAGACGCCATAAGGGCCATTCATGTATACAGAGCAGACAATCTTCAACACCGCAGACGGTGACACTTACAGGTGCTTGACCACAGTGAAAAATACATAAGAACTAAGACTTATGCATGTTATTAACAGGCAATTCTTCCATCATTCAAGATTTTCTACATCTCCTTCCATTCATGGTATGCTTGAATTACATTTTTTTCACTCTGAAAAATCAGAATCTTACAATAAGTTATCAAACATGAATACAGGAAACAAGAATTCAGCCAATCTGGACCCTGACACAATGGAGACAGTTCAACCATGAATAATATGCTAAATCAAAACCATGACTTATGTTTCATCATATACAGTATTCTACATTGCCTCTATAAAGCCACAGTTTAAATTCTCTGCAACTCCTCACCATTGTTCCTGCAGGTGGATCATGTCAGACTTTGCAAAGCAGCTTTTGTTATCCATAAGTTCCTTTGTGCTTTTAATGTGCAGGCCTTAAACTGATTATGTAAAGGGCACTACAGTATATCCTCTCCTTGAGAGGCATGCTTATGCCTATATCTCCTCAGGAGTACCCTCTTATGAATTTAAGTCTGCACCATAAGTAGCCTCTCCTCTCTGCTATAGTGTTTCTTAAAACACTGACTGGTGTCAATAGATATATAGTCTCAAGGGTTATTGTGAATCTTCAGACACCAGACGTTCGGCCAAGTGTTCATGCCACTGGAAATGGAATAAGGCATAGCCTGGTTCTGCAAGTTAAGAGTCTTCCTGGTGTTGAGGGAGATCATGGTTGGATCCAGGACACTGTATCACTACTAAATATTGTATTACCATGTTTCAGTCACCAGTGGTTTTCACAATATTATATTATTATAACCTTTATTTAACCAGGTTTGTCCATTGAGATCCAATATATCTATTGCAAGAGACCTGGCCAAGAATGGCAGCACTTAAAAGTTTCAAGATCTAATATAATATATAAGATTAGTCGAAAAATAAAACATTTGCACTCAAATAAAACCTTTGCACCCCTGAAGCATCTATCTATCTATCTATCTATCTATCTATCTATCTATCTATCTATCTATCTATCTATCTATCTATCTATCTATCTATCTATCTATCCATCTATCCATCTATCCATCTATCCATCTATCCATCCATCCATCCATCCATCCATCTGAATGCAGAAACACACTGTAAGCAGCAGTTTCCTTCTGGAAGCACAACATGTTTCTGTGTTTGGTTTCGCTGTATTTGAATCATGTGTTGTCAACTCGATGATGCATTCTGAATTGTTTACCACCTTCCACCGCCTCCTGCAGGAGAATGCTCCAATGTCACAAAACAAAAAAGTTGTCTCACTGGTTTTTCATCAACCAGACAGTGAGCTCAGTGAAACTCAGTGGCGTCCTCAGTCATCAGATCTGAATGCAGGAGCGGAACACACGGAACCACACCATGAAGAATCAAGGCTTGATTTGAAAGCATGGAGAGGAGAGGAGTATTAGAATAAAGTATTGAAAGAGTATATTCACTAATGCAAAGTCATATCATAGCACTTGTGTATGCCCAGTTTGAGTGTGACTGATTTACATCACTCGCCTGCGAATCCTCTGATCTCTGCCATGAAAAGCAGAAGCAGAGCTCTATCCTGGAGGAAAGGCGTTGAAAGGTAATTTCTGCAGGCTGGCCGACCCCAACTTACTTCTCCTCCTCCTTTATACACTGACCGTCACCATTACCATCCACTACCCGCCTCCTCTCTCTCTCTCCCTCTCCGACTGCTCCTTTATTCCCTCCATGTCTCGGCCCTATACGCTGCATATTTGAAGCAACAGTTCCCTCTGGTGAAACACCTCGGGCTCAAGCGTGAGCACGTGCGCCGGTTTAAGTGTGATCACTCCAGGAAGAGGCTGATAGTGGCGGTGTGGCGTGACAACTCCACTCCTGATTTGTGTCTTTGATTATTGAAAAGTAATTACAGGGGGTGAAGATCAACAGCATATACGTACCTTTGTTTTTTTTCCCCTCATCTCTATTCTCTCATCCTCACTGACTGAACACTTTGGTGGAGAAGTCTTCCATCCACAGGGGGGGGGGGGGGGGGGGGGGGGGAAGTGCCGGCGTCCATCACTGGCTTAATGGTGATATATGCCCTTTCATTAACATGACCCACACGTACCGCGCTCCCCCTCTCCAACCCACCCTCCCGCCTCCTTCTCCTCCTCACCTCTGCTCCATCCTCCTGTCTGTTTTCTTACGGGTGCTTTTATCATTCATTAATGCACTCCAGCTTCAGGTGTGCAGTATATCAAGAGCTGCCAATATGTGCCGATGCACTGCGGCGGCGTGACACCGCTGCCTCCTTTTGACAGATTCTCCGATCCCACAGATTGATCTCCTTCGTTCGCTCTGAGTGAACAACTTAAAGAAATGCAGTTTTGTCTTCCTTTCACCGACAGAGAGATGTGAACATGGATATTCATTGCATTTCTGTTTCATAACGGAATGGAAGGACACAGAAAGGATGCTGGAGCACACGGTCAATTTTGGGAATTTATTAAGGTGTGGGTGCTGATGTTTCGACATGAAGTCTTGAGCATTTTTATGAATGACAGCTTCAAATTGGGTGCCTGTGTCTCTGATTGGAGGAGCAGGAGAGCCACATCATCGAAAAAACAGCTCATGTGACACCAATCAGCACAATTACAAATGGCAGTCTAATGCAAATGTTACAAATACAATACAATGTATAAAAAAAAATAGAATAAAAAAATACAGGCAGTTAGAATGCACCAGTAATAAAAAAAGAAGACAATTTATTTTCTTAGACTATAAGGCTCAATGGTGTTCCAAAAGGCTTCCCTCTTCAGGAGCTTTCTGATGATGTTGCCACCTCATGATTGCTGGGGAATTATTTCGATCCCCCAGAATCTCAAAGTTGCTACTGATCATAATCCTTCGCCATCGCATTATGTAAGGTTCTTGGTGCGGATGGCATTTTTATTTTCGGTGATTCCGGCTTTCAGGGGTCGTTTTGCCTGCCCAACATACACCATACCATACAGACATTTCAGCATGTAAATGACATGGGTTCTGTTACAGTTAATACAGTTGTTGATCTTTTTTTAAAAAATATTTTTATATCTTGAGGGGTTGGAGCAGTGTGTACAGTGACCACAGACCACAGCTGTGCAGAGATGTCTCTTAAAGAAGGATCATTTTTGATAATGTTCCAGTGTTTCGAAAGGATTTCTTTACTCTGATCCCTATCTGGAAGGACACAGTTATGGTCTGAACCTTAATTTCCACATTCTCCATCTGCACTGTGATCTTTGCGTGCACAGGTCTTTTTCCACATTCTCCATCTGCACTGTGATCTTTGCGTGCACAGGTTTTGCTCGCCCTTGCCCATTGGATGCGTTCCTGAAGGACAGCTGGAGACCCGAGATCATGCGAGAACTACAAGCTAATGTGATAACAGCCATGTATAAAGTAAACAGCTTTGCCTTTTGGAGGTTGATTTGCATTTCACTTCAACTTTATTACATTACAGTAAAGGGATAGTTCAACATGTTGGCAAATTGGCACACTGTCATAATCCCTGTAGTCATAGTAGTAGGTTCGTTACCTTTAATTGTCGGTGCAAGCTATTTTTAGAACGGCGGAGCAGAGCCGCAAGCTGCTCAGAGCTACGCTATGGAGGCTAATGGGATTTCTTGGTTTCCATCATCAAACTCATCAAATACACAATCCAACAACTCCAAAACGCTCTGGTAGACAAGTTGTGACCTGCACATTCACCACACTATGATATAAGAAGGTAACGTTACGAGACATAGTTGTTTTATAGGTAAATTAAAACAGAAGTAAGCGATCCAGTCGTTTTGGCTAATGCTGCGTTCCAGGCAGGCTTTTGAAACCGTAAATTACAGCTTCACGTCACGTCTTACGACTTTGTAGCGTACCAGGCAACCCACTCGTGTTTTTCCGACCTGTTTTACCTGTGAAAGTCACTATAACGGCCACTCGTAACTTCCGCCCCGTGAACTCGTACCAGATCGAACTGGTACGACTTCACAGGTCGGAAAAACACGAGTTACGGGTTGCCTTGAACGCACCATAACGTCTTGTCAGCCGATGGAGTTAGCAGCCCCCGCCCTCGTCATGGATCTATTGGTCCTCGTCCCTACGTCACCACATTCACGCGCATCCCTTGGCTGCACACACAGCCCTTCATGCCGTTCTCTCTCCTCATTGGATAAAACTTGTAGGATACGAGAAAAGTTTTCTCCTCGGCTCAGAGCAGAGCAGAGTGACTGAGAGACCCGTGTTTCGGTCCAAACACTCTATGTAAGTGATTGCTGTTGGAAGATATAACTATTTAAGACTTATATTAACACAAAAATATTGCTTACTTCTGCTTTAATGCAAAACCGCTGATGCACGTTCCGGTCGAGGGCAGTTATTCGGCAAGCAGTCTCTGCACATAGCTTTCACCGACAATTACAGTTAACAAACCTACTCCGAAAACTATAGGAATTATGGCAATGGGCCAATTTGTCAAAATGTTGAACTATCCCTTTAAATGTTGTGATTTACCACCTCGACGATTACTTTGTCTTTATCCATGACATCCTGTTAGCTGTGCGAGTGGGTGTAACTAAAGATTAGGGGCGTTTCCACTGCAGGAACTTCGAGGTAATTTTATGGTGTGTCTTCACTGCAGGAACCGCCCCCGAAGGACTATCTTCAGTGTTGATTGGTCAGACTCAAAGCAGGATGTGATGTCAAGAGACAGGCCAAAAATAAGCGGCATTTTTAAAACCCAGCATTATTAAAAAAGCATCTACACAGCCGGAAAAAAGAGAACACGTCAGTAAAAGACGTAAAAGTGGACAGACAACTATGCGATTACGCAACGACCGAAACAACATTTTTAAAACCCAACATTATTAAGAAGCGTCTATACGGCAAGCAAAACAACAACAAGAGCAATAAAAACAATTGCGTGATGATTGAAACCGACTCACCGGAGGTCCTGTTCTGCAGTGGAGATACAGCAGCTGAGAGAGAGGATGTTCCTGTTAAATACCTACCTCCCTCTTTTCACCAGGAACTCCTACTGTGAAAACGCACTGAATAAATTGACAAAGTGAAGTGTGCCCTGTCTGTTTGACTTATGTTTGGAGCGATCTGATCTCTATTAGTTGATGCTTAGTGGGTGCGTGGTGATTCTAGTAAATGCCAGAGACAGGTTGCAGTGTGTGTTGTGGAAATGCAAAGAATGACTAGTTTTTATCATGATTAGCATGTTTGAATTGGGTGTGAAGGACTGGGGGTTGGTACAGCTATCAAGGCTTTGTTAAAAAACACCATCTACAGTACAGCTCCCTCCTTCGCATTACTTTCCTTTGTTTAATCTGTTACAAAACCAACATCTAAAAAAAAAAAAAACAGCACTTTGTGTTTTTTGGAGCCTTAGATGCTGGAACTATCTCACAGTATTGCGAAGCGACTACGTGCAGGCTTCTCTGTCTGAGCCAGCACGCCAGGTCTGGGGCCGTCGTGTCTGCAAAGCAAAGCCTGCGCTCACCAGCACTATCTGGCAACCCACCGTATAGCTGGAGACACAACAGCACAGGGGTGAGAGGACACACTGTTGTTTACACAAACAAGAGCCAACAAGATGTAAATGAGGTTCAGGTTGTTAGTGAGCTTTAGAGGAGCTGCGAGGTGTGTAACTTCAGACAAAAGCCAAGAGGACTGTAGCTGTCTCTCCCCCGTTTCCAGTGGTTACGCTGAGCGAGATTCCAGCTCTGTACTTGGCGCATTAACATTTGATTGAGAGCCACTCATCTCACCCGCTAAACTATTACTGAACTAATCCCTATTAATACAGGCTTTTGAAAGCACGCAGCAGTGATCTCGCCAACATTTACGAACAGAGATGTGCAGCGCTGTGATGATACAGGAATAGAAGCTTTGGGAAAATGCCAGGCTTGATATAGACTAAAGGAGAAGAGAGTGAAGTTGGCGTAGAACAAAGTATGCAGTGGGTGTCTTTGACCCTGTCGAGGGGTGTACGGTTTTTGAACCTGTGCTTTGACCCTTTTTATAGCTTTTCCATGATTTCCTCTGAACCTCTTTGTCTTATCCTTTATAAATATTTAGTGCAGAGGGCAAACACTGAGGCCGAGGTAATGGTAAACCTGGATGGGGATGTGGGTAAAGGTGCATGCACGCACTCACACACAGGCTTTAGTTAGAGTGGGTATTATAATGCACATTTGAATAGTGTGTTTAAAGGGATACTTCACCCACAATCAATAATTCACCAATTTTCTACTCACCATCATGCCAAGGAAGGGTTTGGAGAACTTTCAGAGTCATCAAAATGCTTCTGGAGTTCCAGAGGGGGCAACGGACTTTCATATAATGGCGGCGGATAGAGTTCACTTTTGAATCGTCCAAAACACACACTATGAAACATCCAAATACCTCCATACTGCTCGACTGTACTGACCCAAGTGTCCTCTCCAAAAGTTCTCTGAACCCTTCCTTGGCATGATGGTGAGTAGAAAATTGGTGAATTATTGATTTTGGGTGAAGTATCCCTTTAAGTAACATCACTCCAGACCGTGGTGTACGTTAATTTTACCACAGCTAAGGGGCTTTGTTCGGCCCGTCGTACAACAGTCTATGGTCTTGGGGAAACCTTGGCGTGACATAAACAACCTCCCCACCGTTCCCACTCACAACCTTTGCCAGCTCAACAGATCTCAGAAAATAAAAAGCTGTTTTATTTAACTTCAAGGATGAGCATGTCCCAAAACCCAATAACACAAACAGAAATATATACAGTAGATGGCCTAAACTTACCTAACATTAAAAGAAAAGCAAACAAAAAACAGGCAGCTTACCTAGTCTCCATGAGAACAATGGTTAACAAAGAAAAAGGGATTCTCACTCCTACTACTGAGTCCAAAACAGTCCAAAAAAGTTCTAGTTTTCACAGAACATCACAGTCTGACAGAAATAACATAAGGTAAAGCGGAAGGTGAAGGTGAAGAGGCCATTTTTTGGAGATCAAAGTTGGGTTTATAAAATCCTGGGTGCACCTGGAGCGGCCAATCAGGACTGGGACTGCAAACTGGAAGCTCCACCTACTCAAATTCCACTCACATACACAGAGGGAGGGAAAACACTATACACAAAGACAGCAGTGATATACTCATAGGAGTGACAAACATTGATTGTGGGAGATAGATGCCAACCCACTCACTTTATATGGTACTTAGGAATAGTTACCTAACCTCTCTAGGATTTGGCGCTCCACGTAAGTCTTGCAGACTTTGCTGTTACTGTTGTCAGCTTCCTTTTAGGCGTGATGTAGATGGACACCGAAGCACTTCAGATTCAGTGTAGTTATAGTAAACCGCCTTGATCGAGATGTCTGAACCAGATTTCACAGCAACCCATTGAACAAGTTGTTGAAATATCCTAATCTGGACTGAACTGATGGATGAAGAGACTGATGAAAAGAGAGACTAGATCAAATCTGGTCCACATTCTCAGATGGGAAGTGTTTAGCGATTGTGACTTTCATATTATCTTTATTCAACAAGTGCTTTGTTTGATTCATTCTTTTTTTTTTCTCATGAGAGCAAACAAGTGCTCGATTTTTTGAAACACAGTGTTCACAATATCACACTTTAAAGAATGCAGTGCTGTGTTGCTTCAGAAACACCACAGTCACACTACACTGTATAATATTGACCTTGTCATCGATTCCACTCTGCCACATACCTTTACCCATCTTATGGACTATGTGATGCTACATTCTCTCTAGGCAAGGACTCACAGTGAGTCAATGACCAATAATGCTTAGGCAAGGCAAGGCAATTTTACTTGTATAGCCCATTTTTACAAACAGTTTGTCTCAAAGGGCTTCTATCCTTAGACCCTCACATCCACTGAGGAAAAACTCCCAAGAAAACCATTTTTAACAGGGGGAAATTGGAGAAACCTCAGATAAAGTAACAGAGGAGGGATCCCTTACCCAGATCTATTGCAGACGTGCAATAGATCAGTGGTTCCCAAACTTTTTTTCCTTATCTGATCCTTTTTATTCTATCTTTTTTTGTTTTATTTTATTTTTTCTTTCTGTCCATTTTCCTTTGTTGTTATCATGTCCCTATAAGCAGGTAGTTTGTAGGATTTTGTTCCTATTGTCTTTGTTTATACATGATTTTGATTATCCAATCAGGTCTGTTATTGGAATTTTGAAATTTCAATATGCACTTTGATAACCTCAGAACAGACAAAGCTCTGTGGACCCCCTGAAATCTCTGACGCCCGCCTTAGGGGGGCCCTGACCCCAGGTTGGGAACCAATGCAATATATGTTGTATACAGACAACAAAACAGCTTACAACACAGAATATGGAAAAACATGGAAATGGTTAACAGCTTACACATCCTCACCACAATCGACTGAAGTATGCACCACCAAGGCCAGGTTGTAATAGATTACTTACTCATTCACACAACCCTGGTGTTCAGTGTGTGTCAATACATATGTCTGTAGCAGTTTTGTAGATGAATTATTGTCAAGCCTCTATTGAGGATATCACATAAGAAAAGCCTGTGTCCTTGCACTTTCTTTACCTCCAAGCCCTCTACAACCTCTGTTGAGTATTATAGATACTGTCCATCGACAGACAACAAAAAGAGAAAGGGCTTCTCCACCAACCTTCAGTGTCGAACAATCACTCCTTTTCGGACGTGGTTTTGAATAGCTTCTACATTTCATCAATGGTGAATGTCAATGACTGACTGATGATACTTCCACCACTTCTCAGTGGAGAGCTGAGCTGCAATCTACTGAGCTGCTCTGGATGGGGTCATCCCTATGTTCCCCGGGTTCTGTGCTCAACACTCACAAGAAAAAGGGTTCTATTCTATTCTATTCTGTTCTATTCTATTATATGATATTATATGATATGATATTATAGTATATACATTGAAATCCAAAGTAAATTAAAGCTAAACTAATGTGGTTCCCCGCCTGGTACTGTACCTGCTTAGGATTTAGTCTGTGGTCTGGTCTGTGATCCTTCATTTTCTGTCTGTCTCTTTTTCTCACTGTGACTAAAGTAAAGGCAACAGCCTGACAAAATAACATAAAAAGATAGATGGGCTGTCTCCTCTAATTATCTCTGTGTGTTTGACTAAATCCAGCTGAAATCACAGCTCAGTCTTTGTCTTTGATTAATCTGGTGATTCTTGTCATATATCAAGGTTATAAAACAAGGCTTTGGTGGTCTAGACACATAATAGATTTTGATTAAGTCTTATTAAAAAAGCAAATAAAAAATGTTTTGGGTAACTCTACACTGATATTGATTAGGCATACCATTTGCATTTCAGACCCTCTCCTCCCTGACATCTGCTCTGTATGAGAATGTCAAGATGATCACTGTGGAATTATTATAAGAGCTGACATTCAAGTCCTGACACTTTTTGACACGCAAGACTTGATCGTGTTTTTAACACTAGAACTGCCAACTGCCGTTCATTGGACGACTTTGATTTTCATTTGTGCATAACTTTATTTAAAAAATACATTGAAGTCCACCAGTCTGTGACTTTTCCTAAAATGATGTTGGGCAGCACCCCGTTTTGTTAAATACAATAAATATTACTCACACAAAAAAATATCGATCATGTTTTCTCATTTTTACCTATAACCGCCACGTTCGTTCATTGGACGACCAGAGAATTAACCGATTTGCGCCGGCATTATTGGGCTTATGCGCTCTCTCTCTCTCTCGCTCTCTCTCTCTCTCTCCCTCTCTCTCTGTGTGTGTGTGTGTGTGTGTGTGTGTGTGTGTGTGTTTGTGTGTGTGCGTGCGTGCGTGCGTGCGTGCGTGTGTGTGTACGTGTGTTTCTGTGTGTACACGACGTGCGCAGGCTGCGCAGATGCACACTCACGTCCACACTTCACACACGCACGCTGCAGAAATTATTTTCCAGACTGGACAGACTAGTTGTAGAAGAGGTGTCGCCTACATTCAGGGGGGAAATATCAATATGATATCAATAGAAAACGAAATTCGTTTTATATAGCATGTATGTATTTAGGAGCAAACTAGTGTAAAAACAGAGTCGCTGTGCTCTTCATGTAGCCTACAGCGCCGACGTGAGCGCACGCGGGGGGGGGGGGGGGGGGGGCAATCCTGTGTCGGTATGATGGGCAGCTCCACCTGACATATCAAACAAAGATCACTAAGGACTATGGATGTTGCCGTAAAAGAGGGGGAAAAAAAAAAGTCGTTTATAAGGTGGAAACCCGGCTTTACAGGCGGGGGCGGGGTTCCTACGGTATGCCCCCCCCCCCCCCCCTCGCAGAGGCTGCGGGGTGCAGCCTACTTCATGGCCCAGAGTAGCTGTTAAAAGACTACGACAAATGTAACACCTATACAGCACTAATTAACGCTTTATTACAGTTCGTCCAATGAACGACGGTTATAGGTATATAGTGTGCAACGGCGGTGCTAGTGTTAAGTACCAAAATCTCAATGTAGTTGTGTATCTTTTCGCTGGTTTCTCTCTGGAGTTCACAGTAGTACCAGTGGGTTCATGTGCCTCTGAGCCTCTCTTTTGATTGGCTGACTGTTTTCTGAATGATCCATTGAAAGATCTAGTAGATTTCAGATAAAAATTCAGAGAAACCAAGTCCCACAAGATTGGATGGTGGGATCAGGTGGGCGGGGCTTGGGCTGTGGCTCAGTGACATCATGAATAATAAAAGTCCTGACAATTTGTTTTAAGGCTCCATTAGGGAACATAGGACCTTTAACCCCTAGGGGTCTGAGTCTGTTTTGGCCATTTTCAAATACTTTTTGACTATATACCACATTTATATATATTTTTTCTTTCTTTCTTTCTTTTTTTCTTTCTTTCTTTCTTTCTTTTCACTTTAACCTATTAGCATAGTGGGCTCAAGCCTATAAGGTTTTCAATGATAACATCAGATTGTTTTCATAAACATTTTCATCTGCACAAACCTGGATAAATATGCCCATGAGCACTATCATGACCTACACGTCAGTAAACAAGTGACCACAGAGCTCCTTCTGCTTTACTCCTCAGTGCAATGGAGCAGTTGTGACAGCACCATGACCTCAGCGTAAATGTAATATCTCACAGTAAACAAAGGTCACACACCAGAGGTCAGTGCATTGTCTTTTTCATATAGTGGAATTTGGGGGCCTAAAACTCAGTTTTCCTCTGTAAACACACAAACAGGAATCCAGAGTTTTCCCAGAATCTCCATTTTGGCTGATTTCAGAATTTTTTTTTTTTTTCTTCTTCTCCTTATTTTTATACAAAGCCAAATACATTCATGGCCTAATATAGGCTGATAGCTGAGGGGAGCTCTCTAATTACCTTTATAATATAAATTAAAACACCCCCAAGTATGAAGTATATAAACCCAAAGCCATGAAAACAAAGCAGCTAAGTCTATGTGGATGTTTAGTTCACAATCCAGGTGATCAGAACAAGTAAAATTAAATAAATTGATTAAAAAAACAGTCAAACAAATGGGGTCAGGCAGGAGATCAATGTCCAAAAAGCAGAGCAGCTGGAATGACAGGAGAGTTAACAATAAAACAAGAATAAAACTAGGTTAAAACTATGAGTTGGAGGGGTTCAGGGCACTAAAGTAGAACAACAAAGCCACAGTCAGGGCTAACATGAGCTTCAAAGGTTTATCCTGTGTCTGAGCACATTACCTGTTACAGTAGATCGGTAGGATCCTTTGAAAATCATGTGGGATAAACCCGTACAGATGTGGCTCAAAGGTTATCTGCAGGTTCTGAACCTACACAATCATGAAAACAGCGTACACATCTGAGTCTAGTGATCCGCTTCTTTCTATTGGCTTCATGTCCCCTGTCACCTGTGGACACGTCTTGTCTCTACAACCTGAACTAACATGGACTGTATCTGGTGTATTTCACAGTAGCTGTGTCTCATTCATTGTTGTCGGGTACAATGGAGGATTTTGAGGGAGGCGAGGAAAGAACAGGTGTTTGACGTTCAGAGGAGGAAGACAGACAGATCGACAGATAGATGGCTGACGGGTGAGACAGACAAAACTGGAGAGAAAAAGACAGACATGAGGATGGGATGTCAAAATGACAGCAACAAAGACTACAGAAACACATACATTTTGTCCACCGGTTGTCTTCTTGTCCAAAAGGAGCTATACGACACACCGAGTGCACTCAGATTGTCCGGCGCTTTATGCATTTCAGTCACGGCAGAGACAGAAACATCAGCCAGTCCACCTCTCTCTGCTTCAGACTGGGATGTCTAAGCAGCTGTTGCAGTGAAATTGGGAATTTGTTTGTGTATGAATAAAACAAATGCATATTTTTCTAAGAGCGAGACACGCTGTTGCCTCCTCTAAACATGTTACCCAAGGCTAGGCACGTCCAAAACATACACATGTATCTACTCACCTCATCTTGTATAGATGGATTTCTTCTTTTTTTTCTAATTTCGACCAGACCAGAGGTATCGTCATCTTTTTGTGAAACTTTGTATCTTTTTCAGTAATAAATCTTGTACTTTTTTCTTTTCTTTTTTTAACTTCTACTTGTTCGTCGTGCCTTTTCTTTCTCTCTCGGTCTCAGTTAGGAATTGCCACCTGATGAGAAGAACTTTTAATTCCTCCCCCTCCATTCCTCCCCTGACTTTATGGCTGATGGTACAGACACACAGTGTGAAAACTGCTGTACATCGTCACCTCCACTGTTCTGACTCTCCATGTGATGTGAGTTGCAATTAGAGGATAAGTCTCCACTGAAAGCCATCAGTGGATAACAATTACAGCAGCTATTTTGCAGCCCTGCACCAATTTGGTAATTTAGTCACTGAGGAGAGAGAGAAAAAAAGAAGTGATTTGAAAGTTTTAGCATTTGTTCCAAATCATTGTTGAGTGAGAACATTATTCTTCATTGGAATTAAGGAATGGGTGAATAAATAAATGATAATGTTAATGTTATAACATTGACATTAACACTGTCATCCACTTCCATTATGTCATGACCAGCTCTGAGCCCCCTGAGCTTCTGTTTTTGTTTTTTGTCACCTTTACCTACATTTACAATTGTATATACTGCACTTATGGGGCAACCGCCATTCCGACAGGGTCCATGGCACTGGTCCGACTTCCCATTGGTTCGAACTCCCATTGGTCCGACAATCGGAGTAATGAGAGTTCGAACTAATGGGAGGTCCTCATTAGTTCGAACTGGACTAGTTAGCATTAGTCCAACTCTCCATTCTTACTGTTCACTATGCATTTATATAATTATTCATATAGGCTCCACCTGTCAACAGGACACACGTGGAAGAAGAGGTGCAGTTTATTGTGTTTCACCAACGAGGAGCTGTCATTACGCACGACTTTTACGCACTGCTGCGCGCTCATTAGTGTCCATAATTAAACCTTGACATTCATATCAAATCAAACTTACATTGCAGACAGGTTTACAGACAGGTGGATTGGGTTCTCTGTCTCTCTCTCCCACTCCGAACAGACGGACGGACACAATCAGAAAGGAAACGGAGGCTGCGCATTGATCCTTTTTTCCTTTCTGGGATCAAACGGATCATGTGCAAAACAAGCACTTCATATTAATAACATATAATGCTTCCAGCCTGTCTAGCCTCTACCTGGTGTTTTTACTAAACTTAACCAACTCCTTTCTTCATTGCCTGAACCTAACCAAAGCGAAATTTACCTTTTTTCCTCTCTCAGTCTGTCAGCAGGAGCGGCGGCTGCAGCAGGCTCGCACCCGTGAAGTGAGCTTTTCACAAAGTAGCGATGACAGTTCGAACTAACGGGACCACCCATTGGTTCGACCTCCTATTGGTCCGACTTATGGTTGATTTTGTCGGAGTAACGGGAGGTCGAACCAATGGGAGGTCGGACCAGTGGGTATTTTGTCGGGGTAATGGGAGATCGAACCAATGGGAGGTCGGACCAATGGGCAGTTCCCTTCCGACATCCCACCAGTCCGACATAGGCCTCTAATTGTCTAAATGAATGGCAACACTTAATTTTCCATCAAACGTCCCATCATTCCGACAATTCTTGCCGCCTTCTATGGTCGGAATGACGGTATTCTTTTCTTTTTTTTTAAACATCCTGCGTTTCCGACAATTCCTTTAATAGCTAAAAGCTGCTGAATCAGATTGTGTGAGGACATGGCTGTCCACAGAAGGCCTGATGCTAATATGTCTATTCAATGTGTTTTGGAACTCCTAACTTCCTGATGTTGAATCACCTCAATGCCAATTGTCAGAGATCCCAGGATGTGAAACCAGGATGTGAAAGCAAAGAAAGAAGAGCGCAACCTCCATATAGTTCAGTTAGATCTTGCCAACATATGGTTCAGCGGCACACAATACTTTGTTCCTGGCTGTGGCTAAGGAAGAAGGACAACGTTTGAGGGTAAATGCAGGGGCATGGGGAGGGAGGGACATGTCCTCTTTGCTGCTCTGCTGGGAGATACTGGAACAGGGGGTAAAACATCAGGAAGCACAGACCTCCAGAAGCAAAATTCACCAATCACACATGTTCAAATGAAGATGACTCAAATTCATTTTTTATTTTTCTTTTGTTTTGCTTTAGTGTGCCTGTTGTTTACTGTTCATTGTCTTGGTCTTTAGTTTTTATTGCTGCTTTCAGAGACTATGAGTGTGTGTGTGTGTGTATATGGGTAATAATCATGTCATATGAATAGAACCCTCATGAATAGAACCATCATTTCGGTGGGCTTTGGTTGAAATTAAATCATTGATGGGAGCATCGATGGGCTGTGTTTTGTCAACTGATTATTAATGACCATTTAAGCTATTTACCTAATTAGGGAACTCATTTGTGTGATTAGTTGATTTTATTATCATAATGCACCCAAATATCATCATGGTGGGTCATTAAGTGTTTATTACTTTTTTGCCTACTGAAAACATCCTAAACTATATATAAAAAGAAAATATACTGTAAATGAACAGTACCAAATCAACAGTTGATAGGTTGTTGATCTTCAGTTTCAGATGTGAATGCTGTTTTTCATCTTCTGACCTCTAGTCAGTGACCTTTGACCTTTTCTAGGGGGGTTCACAGATAACCAGTGTGTCTCTGGGTTTCTGTTTATTCAGGTTCTAACTGTTACACTAATAGCAGCTCAGTATTCCTCTCAGGGGCAGTGCTGTCGTCACGGTGTAGAAGCAGTGATCTGAAGATGCTGGATTTGTGCTGTCTGTGGTTTGATGTCATGACAGCACAGCTATCAAGAGACTGACCTTATTTTCACTATATACTGTCCTAAAGGGTGAAAAATGAATATCAACGTACTGTTACATCTGGTGGAGATTTTTCTCTCTTTCACTTATAATTGGTGTCTATGGGAGGAGGTCAGATAGTCTCATTTGTCCTCTTTTATACAACGTGACTACCAAAGCATCAGATAATTTGCACTTTACCTTTGGAAGCAGCAGGAGTCCCATTAACTCTGGTGTAAATTGAAAGCAGAGACACAGGAACAAACAGGTTGCAAGGTGTGTTTTTTTTAATTGCTGCATATGTCACATACTTTATATAACTGCATTCAGCAGTGATAACCGTTTGGATATTTAACTTGTAATTTCAAGTTTTAGAAGTGTGCCGCAACTTAATCTCAGTAAAAACCAAGTGACTAAAGAAAATGGAAGAAAATCTCCCCATTCGAATTCATTCATATTTAATATTCACAACTGATCATGAGTTTAGGTAAAGGAAGTTATATAGTGACCATTATCTACCCACCAACATTTCCTGTTATGCTTTCTATTAGATTTGTAAGATTTTTTTTTGTAACAGTTCTCCAGTCTTCTCAAAACTCTGAAGACATCTGCAGGGCTATTTGCTCAGAAATGATAATCAGAGATCTCATCTGGCATGTGCAGGTTTTCAGCCTGTATCATGTGTAATTGTGTGATATATTAAAATAAGTGCCAGAATGTCCTGAAGGGGAAAAAAATAATCAAAAAAGTAAATGAATTAATTAATTTAATCTTAATATTTTTATTTATTTATTACCAGCCATCTGTGTTAGAGAGTGAGATTGGCCAACCTGCACCGATACTGATCATATTTGGCACACGTTGTAGATACCATTATGTTATATGTGTGGAACACACTTGGTAAATGTTCTCCATGGCATCACATGTTGTTTTAGTGGGTTGTCATATTCCAGCACTTTGAACACGGTGGAAGGCAGGACTGCAGCCCATAGCGCTTTTCCTCGTCCGGAAGCAGACATTGCATTGTATTAACCACCGGCTTAATATTTATGATCAGTTTAAGGTGGTCAGTGTCTAGAAGCATTAACTCCAATACCTGTTTTTAATGAAAATCTGAATCAAACAAGAGTATCCCTACTGTGTCCTCAAAAATCTGTTACCAAGGCAGCTTAGGCTGTCTTTCCACTACAGGTTTTGATGCCCAATTCCAAACGTTGTTTACATCAAATTTTTCTTGCCTGTCTGTTGACATGTTCTGCTTTGCTTGCATGAAACAGCCTTTCATGCACAGACACAGTCAGGCTTCCAATGTGGGAGAGGAAATAAGCTGGTGAACTACACAGGTAAACGATATGGACATAGTACATCAAGCACTTTTTTCTGAAGCATTTTTAGAGGTGAACACTAGAATATTGGTCACATTTTAAGCGTGTTGTGACGCAGGCAGTGTTCAGAGGCCTGTATCACGAAGCAAGCTCAAGGTTACTCCCAGCCTATCCAGCTGAACCTATCCACTACAATGGCAGTCTGAATAAGGGTTAATAACGGAACTTTATGAAACTGAGTTGTTTTTGAGGCAAAATCATGCAAAACCACTGATGCACGTTCCCGTCGGTGGCCGTTTTTCAGGAAGCAGTCTCTACATTTGGCTCGAAAACAACTATGTCTCTTAACATAACGTAATTATCTCATAGAAATCCCATTAGCTTCCGTAGCATAGCTCTGAGCAGTTTGCAGCTCTGCTCCGCCTTTCTAAAAATAGCTTGTACCAACAATTAAAGGTAACGAACCTACTCCTAAAACTATAGGGATTATGGCAATGGGACAATTTGCCAAAAAGTATCCCTTTAAAGGGACAGTATGGGACTTTATTGGCTTTTTATTGACAAAAATCAAATATCGCTTTCATAAATACGTATTTCACTGAAGTGGAATCGCGCCCGCATACTAACGAGCGCTTTCTCGTACCTTAGAATGAGATGTTACAAGTCGTTACAAACATACAGGGGGGGGGGTCACCGAACCTTCTCTGCCATGTTGAATCGCCATGTTTTACGTTCAGTGTCACCGTGGCTGTAAGTAACCTCAAACTCGGGCCGCCGGAGCTTCTCGGCTCGGGGAGAAAGTTTTCCAGACAGCGCCTGTTAAAACTGTCACCACCGTGTAGCTAGTGTGAGGAAGGACGGAGGCACTGGTGTTGCCTTCAGGTGCAGTCAGACACCTGAATGACGCCGTGAGTGACGCCGTCGGCAAACCAACTGGATGTTATTTTACTCGACGAGAGAAAGACGGTAAAACGTGGGTCAGGTAAACAATACGACATCACCATGACAACATATTGTCACGCCTGTATTGTTTTGCCTCGTGCTGGCGGACCGTTTGTTTACATAGAGGCTTGTTTATCCTGATACATGCAGCGTGTGTTGTTTTTCTGACTTCTGCCCGAGTTTACGTAAACGCAACAGCAAGAATACGTGCCGACATGCAACCACACCGCTAGATGGGGGTAAATCTCACATACTGTCCCTTTAATTAATGGAAAACACTGAGATTGTTATGCATTTACCTGTCTGTGAACACGAAAAGAAAAGAAAACAGAAAAAACAGAATAGAGCCATCATGGTAGTAGAATGAATTGTTTAAAGATGATCTACTGCAGTAATTATTTTCTCATTAGAACAAAATGTGGGTAAACCCACTCTTGCATGAAAAACAAACCAAAAAAAAAAAAAAAAAAATCATACCGCCCAGCCCTAACCTGAACCATGTAGTATTTGGTCATGTGACTCGGCCTCACTTTGCACATTTGCATACGACTCTGGTGTTGCACAAGTTTGTTTGGCTGACTGTGAGCTTCAGCTCTGACGATAATGCTCTTCCAGAACTGTTTCCACTGGCTTATTATCAGTCCTCACGACCACGAAACAAATCTTTACGTGTAGAATTAGCAGAGTATGCTGTTTAAAGATGTATTCATCAGAAATAAAACAGACACTTAATTTCCACTTGAATTGAGTGTATGAAAGATCATCCTCATTTGCTTCGTACTTATTCTCAGTCGAGTAGAATTTATTAGACCTTGGGGCTCACTCAACTAATAAATGTATATACATACATACTTAATCACAGTGTAGCGTTAGGTTGAGGTGTTTCCATAGACAAGCAGCCAGCTCCTGATTAATGCCAGAATTAAAGTGTCATCAATCAGCCTGCGTCATATCCATCATATGAGAGAGGGCTGGTTCTACTGGCTGGTATCAGCCAATGAAAGAGGCCGAATCAGCTTGATATACAGATGTAATTCCGATCACACGGCGTTCATAAATGAGTAAAATTCAGAGATATTGCCATTGAAAAAAACACCTCTCTTTCATGATAAAATCTTTATTGGCTTTGGACCGGATCAGGCTATAAACTATCAAGGTTCATTTATTTAACACCGTCTCCTCGCAGACAGGTTGACACACACACACACACACGCACACACACACACCCCACCACCATCACACTCACACCTTATCTGCCTCTGGCATATTTTATAACTCAGCAGTTTTGGGGCGACAATCTCGTTCATCACGTTGCTCATCAGCTTCTTTAAAGACCATTTGCTTCACAAATGAGAAAGCTCTGATAGCGGCGAGGACACATTTGTATGCAACAAAATATCAACACAGGAACAGGGGCAGGCTCGCGACGACTAACAGATGTGAGTGATTATGTGATAACAAGCTGCGTGCCTGTGTGTGTGTGTGTGTGTGATATTGAGTTAGGGTATGTTTTGTTGGAAGGAGTGTGAGTGAGTGGGTGCTTGAGAGGACTCTGCATCACTGGTTGGTGCTGAATGTTGTGTTGAGTGATTCATCTGTCCTCCTATCTGTTTGTGGTAAATGTTAACTTCTCTCTGGTGTTACTCTGATAAATGAATTTACATCAATACAACTCAGAAGATTTGGTACCGTGCGTCACTGCTGAGAAACTGCCAAAGGAGTGCGTGTGTGTGCGAGGATGCAATGTCAAGGTACTGACTTGCTAGAGTACAATCTTTAAATTTTACTAAATCAAACATGTGGTAGACACTTCATCCTGATCGAACCTGATTTCTAAAAAGAAATTGAACAAACAAATGAACATAAATGAACCTTTCTGCAAACACAGTCACCACCATGCATGAGTAGATGCCCATAGGTAATGATTAAAGGTATAATGTGTAGGAATTACCCCCATCTAGCGGTGCGGTTGCATATCTGAACGTATTCTTGATGTTGCATTCACGTGAAATCGGGCAGACGTCAGACAGACAACAGACGCTGCATGTGACAGGATAAACAAGCGTCTATGTAAACAAGTGGTCCGCCAGCACGAGGCAAAACAATTATAGGCGTGACAATATGTTGTCATGGTGATGTCGTATTGTTTACCTGACCCGCGTTTTACCGTCTTTCTCTGGTGGAGTAAAATGACATCCGGTTGGTTTGCCGACGGCCGTCTGCCTGACTGCACCTGAATGCAGCATCAGTGCCTCCGTCCTTCCTCACACTACACAGTGGTGACAGTTTTAACAGGCCGAGCCGACAGCTCCGCTGAGTTTCCGTGGTTACCTAAGGTCACGCTGCCACTCAACGTAAAAAATGGCGATGCAACATGGCCGCCTCGGTTCGGTGCGTCGCCCACTTGTGTATTTGTAACGACTTGTAACAACTCATTCTAAGGTACGAGAAAGCTTTCATTTGTATGCGGGTGTGATTCCACTTCAGTGAAATACGTATTTATGAAAGACATATTTGATTTTTGCTCATAAAAAGCCAAGTAGGTTACACACTGGGGCTTTAAGCATGGGTTTCTTTTGTAGCTATAGGGCCTAAGTCTTTATTTATTTTCAGGAAATTCCTACAGACTCTATTATATGTTCAACAAGTGGTGGAGGAATCATTTAGACCAACTTCGTCAGCAGAGGTTTGATTGTAAAGGCATACAAATGATTCAACTTCTATGTGCGTCACTGATGAGAGACAGCACATTTCTGACAGGGAGGTGACGTGGAGTTTGTGTTGTGACAAAAAATTGCAATTCAGTTATTCATCAAGTCCAACTGAAAGAACCAAATTCACATTTAGACATCACAACTCCTGCCAGTTCAATGTGTGAATGTGACAAATATGTCAATTATTTGAGTTCATCATTAAAATTCCTTTTTTTAATTGTCATTGTCAGAAATGGCCGTTTGTTCTGTTTATCGCACCTCCTTCCACAAGTTTACCTGAGTAAGGAAAACTAATTTGATTGGTCATTATCGAGCGGGTGGCCATTCAATGTTTGGGGCGGGACAGAGCTCAGTGTGTGTCCAAGTGTGTTTAGCTAATGTAGCTAACTGTTAGCTAGTAGGCTATAGCTTGCTAACTTAGCTCGCTAGGCTAAGTGATGGAGCGCAGGGATCTGGAGGAGGAGAGCGGAGTAGGGACGGAGGAGAGTTTGTGTCGGTGGTAGTGGACAAGTTTCCTCCATCGTACCCCTCGTTTTTCTCAGACATCTGATTGACAGATGACGGATCCTGATGTTATTGGTTGATAAATTGTGAGCAACGTGATGCTAATATACTCGAAAATAGAATTGTGCACAAAGTTTGGGCTACATCGTCTGGTAGATGAGTGATTACACTAATTTTAAGACCCACAGTGGGCTCAAAATCAGTTTTCTTTTCTGCTGTGTTTTGGTCCATGCTTGACGGACTTTGCTCAAACCCTTCTCTTGAAAGTGCCTTCTTGAGTCTAAAGTGTTGCTTGTGAGGGCTGAGGAAAAAAAAAAAAAAACTCTCAACATGACTGCTGTTTCAATCAACCCTCAAGTACGAGTGGGTTTTCTGCCCCGGCACTCGGGGAGCATTTACACCACAATGAGGCAAAGACGCACTAGAAAACTGGGACCAACTAACTAACAAAAATGTGAGATTTGCAGAGAAGAATGTTTTCAAAATGGGTCCGACTTGAAGAGCGGTGTTTCGCTTCACTTTTCTATTGGAACAATCTTGGATTGTCTCCATCCAGTGGATGGGGCTTCATGAATAGAACTGCCCCCTCCTTTGGATTCACAATTTGATTGATTGATTTGTTTTAAGGTGAGTATTGTGGTATATTGATGTATTGATGAAAAGAAGTGATCACCGCTGACACTTGTCTTCACTTGTATTCAAAAAGAGTTTATTTACAAGAAGAAGAACAGTGTTCAAAAAATGCCGAATCCTGGAGCATCTCTGGTGCCAATGTGAGATCTCTCCCTCCAGGCCCAAAACCCTGAACTTATATACGTTTTTATAACTCCCAAAACTCCACCTTCTCTAGACAAAGAGAAGCCCCTATCCAGATGGTGAATGACCTTTGACCTACCCCTTAACATTTAGGCCAACAAAGTCACCATATAGGCTACTGTCTCCCACAATACTTAGCCATAAGAGAAAACAAAAGAACCAATCATTCACATTGATCCAGACATAGATCCGATTACTTTTAAGCAGGATATGGAGCCCATTAAGCAGAGCATCAGTTCACACATTTCTTCAATTTGAGAAAAAGCACACACACAGAAGAGCATAGATAATACACGATATTAAAGCAAAAAAGTTAATGTGGACAGTATTTTCCTTATGTAATGGTTCATTTTGGCTGGAACATTGTGATTACTGTAGGTTTTGGATTGGGCAATGAGGTTTAGATTGGGATTTATTGCTTGCAAAACTTTATTTACCCTTTGAACCATACATTTCACCTAAATTCACCTGCGGCTGATGCTAGTTTATGCTCAAATTTTCACCCTGTTACTAATAATTTTGACTCAAAAACCAAAAGTGTTTGGAATCTTTAATTAGTGGATCAAATCCTCCGTAGCTCTCTTCTCATTCTTCACTATGTGAAAGGTAATGTTGCAGCAGCCTCATGGCGGTGCACAACACATGAGCATCAGAAGTGATGGTGAAGCAGTGAATACAGAGCAGAGAGGAAGGTTGCAGTAATGTTTTAATATGAGCTGCATTGTGACAGTTAATAGCCTAGATGCTATACAGTTTCTTAAGACCAAGGGAATTCAAGTTGTCTCTCTATCTGCTGGAAAAAGAAAGAGGCCAGTGCTAACAGTATGTTTTTAGTTGCATTCATAGGAAATCATGTTGACTACCTCTTCATTATTAAGACAAACTACTTGACTTAGGCGCAGTAATGGTACAACCTCCCTTTTCCGTCTTGAACAACTCGCATTCATCCTGCTTATACGTACATAAAGATAGTCAAATTCCATTTCAATATTCAGGCATGAGTCTTTTAAACTGGTTGTTTAGGAAGTGAAATGAGGGTTAATTTATTTATTTTATTGCTATTTTACTTATACAAAGGTCATGTATAAACTGTTCTGACTTGCATGAATCGTCAGCCTTACATCCTCATGGACATCTGAGTGGTCAGTTTCTTTCATTACCTGTATGAATTAGAGTTTGTGCACTATAGCGAGTACATGCATGTCCTTGATGACCTTACTTTGTGACGAGAGAGGGAATAAAAAATGATGCTGCCTCATCTGGCTATTAATTGAATAGGTTAGCCTTGATAAGTCAGATGTTACTCTACCACTGTGCATGTTTGTATGTAGCAGGTCCTTTGAGCTTTTTTTTTATTTTTTTTTATCTCTGTGGATATATAAAGAGCGAGATAAATAGAAATGTGTATATCTGTGCCAGGTGTGTGTGTGTTTCCCAGGCGATCACTCCTGTCCTCATCAAGGTTTGGCTACTCACAGAAGTGTATAGCTGGGAATGGACGACACAATAGCCCTGAGATAATAGCCAATACTGTAGAGGGACTAGATCAAAGAAACAAGGAGGGGTATTCATTTCAAACACATTTCAAAGACTGGGTTTATAAAAAAAAAAGAAAGGTATGTCAAGGAAAAAAAAATCATCAAAGTGAGTCAGAATTGAAAAGCAGATGATGGTGATGAGGGAGGAACCGGGGCCAAGTCATCCATTTGCAAATGTGCACCACTACTGAAAGGGGAAGTTCAAAGGTCAGCGTGGCTACAGTGGTGATGGAGACTACATTAGTATAACATGAATGAGTGAGAGCCATCAAAGAGGCCAACACCACTGTCAGTGTTAATCATTACCGCAATTCATGAAAGAGGAGGACCAATGCCATGACTAAATTAAATGAATAAATTCACCCAAATTTGAAAAGGGTTTTTATTTATTTATTTATTTTAAGCCTGTGTTATATGCTTTAAATTGTAGCCACAAGTTGTACAATAGATTATGACCCACTTGGTCATACGACATGAACAGCATTGTGAAATGAAACATGTAAAAATGCTTAAAACATGTGTGTTCACAATGTAAAAGCCACTGTTCATTAGATTAAAGGGGAACTGTGCAATCCTGGCTGCTTTTTTTTTTTTTTGCTGTTTTGGTAATCATTTACATATTTTTACTGTGGTAAAAACTCACAGCTAACACTTCTCCGTTCTCCCTGGCCACGTGCATTGGTTTTCAAAGAAGCTGGTGAGAAGGCAATCTGTGGAGCGATGTCTAAGGTTACGTTAACGTGTCATAAAGCAGTCCATGTTTCTGGAGAGACAAATCTGGGACACTGGGTCGGAGGCGAAGTTGGTTTTCGGCCTAAAGACGCAGAGAGCCTCCATTCTCAATGTAACAAGTCATTTCACAAGTGCTGCAAAGCTGTTATTTAATATTTAAGTAATAATCTTGTGTAGTTCCCCTTTAACTTGCAAATTCTACATGCCAAATTAGTCAGTGACATAACCCATCATGACTCATCAACATTGTACTTGTGATGGTGGTTATTGCTGGTCATCGACACACTGGGCAGAAGGCAATATGGTTCAAGTGCAGCATCCTGGGACTAGAAAAACATACTTGTGCATTATGATTGGCTGAGAGACGTACAGCAGATTTAATGAGTGACTCAACTACCAACTGACTGCTGGCTGAGCACCACCACCCACAGTTATTGTTGTTTTGCCTGCCAAGCTCCCCATTGTAGCTCAAGCATGTATGCAGTTTACAGTGATAACAGCAGTGGATTTTGTCCAAAATTCATGGTCATTTTTGAAACAATGAGGCATTGATTTGAGGGAAGCTTCTCAGCAGCCTACTTTTTTTCCCTTGTCAATAGCAAGTGTATCAGCTATAATTAGCTAGATAATGAAGCAATTTCTAGCTCGATGAGTTGGGTAGAATCTCCTCGTTAGGTGAGTTTTTTTGTTTTTTTAATGTTACCAGCTGAACACTGTTAAAGTTTACTCAGTGTCAGTTTGAATGCTACATACTGTACATGATGTTGCACCAAAACACACAGTAGTTTCACTGAACACAACCCAGTCCTTTGATACCTCTTTTCCACTGAGCTGGTTCCAGTGCTGGTTTGGTGCTTAAAGGGATAGTTCACCCAAAATTCAAATTTCACTCATTATCTACTCACCCTCATGTGGACTAAGGGTTGGGAGAAGTTTCAGAGTCCTCTGTGTCTTCTCTGAGTCACAGGGGGGCTCGGCGCAGCACTGCATGTCCATTGGACGGTTGCAAATGGGCCTCACTTTTCTTTGTCCAAAAAGACACACCAAAAAACATCCAAATACCTCCACACAGCTCGTATGTAATGTCCCTCTTGTATTGAGGCCCCAACATGAGAAATTGTTCCGAAAAAATTAAATAAGTCTATGTTTCAAGTTTGTTTGTAGCGGAAGCTCCCAGTGTCTCAGTTCACTGCTTTGCCTGTGTCTGTGCAAATCTTGCGCGATTTGCACTGACACATTTGCATTCCGGCAGAGCAACACTGGGAGCTTCCGCTACAAACAAGCTTAAAATATAGATTTATTTAATTTTTGTGACCGGGGGGGTGTTCGTTGGTCCGAATGGGGGGGGAGGGGGGGGGAGCGATATAGCGCCCCTGTCTGTATCTATGTGCAGGCAGAGATCAGACATGGTGTTTTATATAACCATGCTAGCGTTTCACCAGCTCATCTCTGCCAGTCAGCCTCTCAAACTGCCGCCTCTCTCACGTGCGGGCGCACCGCACATAAAAACATAAGAAAAATAAATAAATAAATACATTTGATTTTTTTTTTTTTCTGTGAGAGACTGTTGCGGGCCACAGCCTCGTTAATTAATGGGAAACACTGGCTCCAAAATTAAGTTTTATTTTAATAAGTTGTAGGCTTCAGAAACCATCAAACACACATACTTGGGAAAAATCATGGACCTAGTTCTAATTTAAAGGAGCATTATCGCAAATACAGCAGTAATAGCATAAAATAATCTGAAATATGCAAAAGATGGGTCGGGGGGAGCCATAACTAAATTTACAAAAAAAAACGCCAACAGTATAGTGTCCGTGGGGCAAATGCAGCATTTGTCTTTGTTATGATCCAAGCCGGCCCGGCGCTTGCTGCGTTAAAATGCACTCGGAACTCGCAAATCCGACCCCCGAACCGGACAAATATGCAACAGTAAATAGTAATGTAGCAGTGTTAGGGTGCTCACAGTCACTGAATCGCTCGGTAGAACACTTTGTCTCCACGTCCCGTGTCTTTCTTCAGCTGTCCTCTCAGCGTTATTAAGGAGGAGGACGTTTCAGTTGCTGTTGTTGTGGTTGTGCGCGACGTAGAGCTGCGGCTTCCACTAGCGAGTTTTCTTTTTCCCGTGATTGCACGTTCATTCAGCCTGGTGAGGGAGGAGGAGGGGGGAGGAGGGAGGAGGAGGGGGGAGGGGGAGGACTAAACGAGGCTGCTCTCTCTCTCTCTCTGACAGCTGCCCACTTGTTTATATCTGATAAGCTCTGCCTGGCTCCATCTAGTGGCCGAATTAAGGATTTGGATTTGCGATAATTCCTTTAAACAAATTTATTGACATATCAAAAGCTCAATTGGCCTATCAGATCATCATGGTGGTGTTAATGGGCAGTCACTTACTCCTCAGAGGGAGGAACAAGTCTCTGTGCCATTTGTTCCAATGCCTGATATGATCATCACTGACCATGTGGAAATAAGCGCTGGTGCTGCCTCATGTGACATGATGATTTCCTTGTTATCACAATACAGGATTAACAAATCACAAAAAATGCCTATCAAAGTGTTCAGACTCAGAATCCTTGTCCAACTAATCGACTAAATACACAACATTTCTGTGATGACCGGTTGACTGATCTCTAACTGAAACGTCCGTGTTCCCTGAGGTGGATGCAGGACAGTGATTCACATAATGATGGTCATCTGTCTGCCGTTGCTAGAGGCAAAGCTGCAAATCTCTAAGCATCTTCAGAGTTGTCTGATAATTCTCCGAGGGGTTTTGTCTTTGTGAGCAAAATCCTTTCACATCATGTTTAAAAGAACAGTTACCACTTGCTTTGAAATGAAAAAAAAGGTTTTCAAGTGCACTGTAATGCAATACAAAGAAAAAGGATGGGAACAGGCAATAAAAGGCCGGGAATCATTCTGTCCTTGCATAAACAGCGAGGAGTGAGGAGGAGGAGGAGGAGAGGGAGGAAAGCTTCACTTTGGAGGGTCCTTAAAACACAGAACCTCTTCAAATTTCTGAATTGTTCCTCCCCTCCCCTTCTGCTTTCTCTTTCTCTGCTATTGTGTGCTGTTATTGTTCTCTGTGTACAAAGCAAAATGGAACAGTCAGACTAACTGTGCCAGTCTTATGTACTGCACCTCCACTGTGACAATCAAACATCTCCAGCCAGGGTTCACGTGATGTTTCCAAATGAGCAGAAGATTGTTGTGCTGCCAGAGAATAGAAGGGAAGCTAAACCTGCAGAATGATCAGTCCAACTTATACTCAGTTTCACGAGTTGTGAGTTTCTTTTTCAGGCATATATATTTTTTATTGAATCCCAATTTTTTTTCTTTCTTCTCCCTCCGTCCTCTTTCTCTCCTTCCTCCTCCGCTCCCTGATGGCCGTATCCTACATGCAAGCTGTGGTGCTTTGCTCATTTCCATGTTTTCATTCTTTGCTGGAACAAAAAATGGGGTAGGTTATTGAAGAGGTGGTTAAGACCATGGTCATGTGGTTTATTTTATGGCTGCAGTATTGGGATGTTATTTATTTAAATATTACTCATTTTTGCTGTTTTGTCTTTAACATATTTCAGCTTATCCACTGGTGTTGAACAGAGATGCATTACCTGCACCCTGAGGGATGTTTTCAGCCTGGTACAGCATGTCCATGGCCAAACAAAGCCACATGTTCTGTATATTGCATATAGTTGTTGGAACTAATTATTGCTAAGAAACATCCATCCCTCCGTCCATCCGTCCATTATCTATATCACTTATCTGTGCAGGGTTGCGGGGGCAATAAATAATTAGCTGCATACACATTCAGAAGATATACATACAGACATGTAAACATGACTAGCCACATTTATTCAACCAGAATTGTCTGACTGCCATTTATGTTCTTTTCCAGCTAGTAACTAACTCTGTGTGTCTTGTATTTGCTGCTAGCCAGCCAGTCCATTTACTGGAACTCTTCTTGCATTACATTGTATCATGGTTATACGTCAAAATATTGTGGAACATTTCGTTTTTTTTTTTTTTTTTTTTTAAGTTATAATGTCTTTGAATCTGAAGATTTCAGCCTTTCTAGGGAAGATAAAATATGCTCAGGATACAATATTGACATACTGGAAATTCTCAAATAAAAGCAGAGAGTCAAATAGAGGCCGGTCTCCTGTACAGGGCCGGGTCTGGCTACAGGTTGGAGGAAATAAAAGCCGGTCTCAACTAGAAGTCAGGTCTGTTTCTATTTCCTGCAAGTTCTTTGTGAATGTAAAAAACCTCTCAAAGCCCACGATCTCCCGTTTGAGCAGTTTCTAAGATGCTTCATTTGGCTAGAGTTCTAAACGGGCCTGAAAATTAAAATGCTACCCAGTTTGACCCACGGGCGAACAGTATGCTGTGGATCCATCTCTTGACTTCACTCTTTTAAACAGTAAGAATAGAACAATTTAAGATTATTTTTCATCTTTGCTGAGCATAAGATTTGTTTAAAATGAAAATAAAAGCCTGTCCCGTATAAGCCGGGTCAGTTCAGCAGTTGAAGCAGATAAAAGCCCAGGCTTCTGTTGGATAATTTGCAGTATTATCACCTTTTAATTGTGAACATGAGCAGAGCAGACAGTGAACAGTTGGTTTATCAGGCCAGAAATCTTTGGGCGAGACCGTGCAAGCTCTTCTTACAGTCTGAAAGCTGTACCTAATATTTTCTTTAGATTAGATTACATTGAGTTTTATTGTCCTTTACAGTCTTCACTCTCCATACAGCCACAAGTGCCACACACACACACACACACAGGTACACAGAAACATGGAAAGAGTGAATACAAAACAATGATGAAGCAACACTCTATTCAATGTTTTGTTCAGTTCAGCTACAGCATTGAAACTTTTGCTGAACCTGACTTTCTTCAAGGCGTGAGACCTGCAACGGTGGGCAGATGGAGGGAGTAAGAAGTGTGGGTTAAGGGGCGGGGACGGGGTCACTGGGGTCAAGTGTGATGGTGTGAGCTGTGCGTGCAGTGCGGTGGCTGTGCTGTTGAGGTCTGAGAGGTTGGGGGTGGGGGGCCAATGATCTTGGCAGCGTTATGTGTGATCTGTGTGAGTCTGTTCTTGTTGAGGGCTGACAGCATGTTAAAGAAGCAGGGTGAATGATGCAAAATATATTTTCTGTGATATTTGTGACTGAATATTATTCCACTAAAAAAACGAAAAAGAAGCTCCGTTTCCAATATAAAATTGAAGTCAAGTTCCACCCAGTTCAGTAAAATATGCTGAATTGAATTTGCAATTCAAAATGGTTGCTATGACACAGGATGGTTAACTACAGGCTCTCTCTCATGACAGATTATCTTTGGTCATCTTTGTGTAATGGACACTTTATCTTGATTATAGTTACTTTTATTCTGCTGTACCTTAATGCTGTGTGAGTTAATTTTATTTTTTTGTAGAATGTGAGACTTGGTTCTTGTTATTGTGATACCTTGTTCTTGCCTGGAGTATATTACAGTTTATGCTGTATCCTGTCATTATCTGCCACTTTAACAGCACAATGCCCCCACAGGGATCAATAGAGTTTAGCTTTTCCTCTGATGATGACAAATTCAGGCAGCAAGGTATACTTATGTGTTCGTCTGAGTAAGGATATTATAGCTAATGTAATTATATGTGACAGAAACTGACGAGAGCCTGTGAACGACGAGTTGAATTGTAGCATCTCATACGATTACACCCCACATTACAATCAAAAGGAAAGTGTTAGTTGGAATGTATTCCATTTCAAAAGTGGCCTAATGAAGAGGTAGAGAGCAGTGGACTGAGACAGAGGAGTAAAAAATTGGTCAGGTTGCATATGACCATTGCATCAGTCGAAGTCATCCATCATTGCACATCACAGTCATCCGTCCATTCTTCTCATTATATTGCTTAAATCAGATCTAGAGTTCAATCTAACACAGTTTAAAGTTAAAGTTTAAATCTATTGGATGTTGCATGCAAAATGCATCGATCTTTCCATTTCATTTAAGCTGAAATGTGGAAATATGGAAGAAGTTTTAGTTGTAATCTGATATTGCCCCATTCTTGAGGACACATACATAAATAAAAACACTTCCAACTCTTTGGGTAATCTCCAGCCTCAGTCAAAAACAACAATTCAAGATCAAGTTTAGTTTATTACAGTGAAATTTATATGCAAATATTTAAAAAGCAATAGAATAGAGGTAGTACAACGTTTAAATGAAATAAATAAAGTGTAAATAACTAAAGGAATAAAAAGAGAACCAGTGTTAATGGCAGCCAGTGTAATAAATAAATAATTATTATTGACAAGGCAATGGCAACCAGTACAAATTTAACAGTGCATATATATACAAACAGATGTGTGTGTACAGATGATTGCTATGCGTGTATGGTGATTGTGTATTAAAAAGGTCCAAAGTGCAGTAGTGCATAGAGGTGTATGTGTATGTTGTTATGAGGAATTGAACAGTCTGATGGCCTGAGGGAAGACGCTCCTCCTCATCCTCTCCGTATTGGCCTTCAGCTGTCGGTAACATCTCCCTGAAGGCAGCAGAGAGAACACAGTCTATTATTTGGGTGGCTGTGGTTGCTGGTGACCTTCTTGGCTCTGGCCCTGCAGCGGTCGGTATAGATGTCCTGCAGGTTTGGTAAAACATGCACTGTATGCAAATATGCTATGTGGCTGGTTGCAGTATAGGACACAATTCTATGTCTATGTCTCTTCAATCTCCTCATGGAATCCCCATCAGGGACATCTTACCCATATGTGTTTGATACAATAAATAAACTCAGTAGTTTGAACCCAGTAGTATTGTTTGCTATCATATCTTGCAAAGGTATGTGTTGAGCTGTACCAACACTAATCTAGTATGCAGATGACTGTTTTATCTATATATCAGATTATGTCAATAATGCCCCCCATGTATATCTTGGAAAGCTTCCAGGCTTAAAGCTACATAAAACCTCATTTGAAATTCTAAAGCTTGTGATTCAAAACTCTAAACAAAATGTGGGTCCAATTCAGAAAACATGTTAGTTCCAGACAAACAATTGGCTCTGCTCCGTTGACCTTTAACCATCTCTCTACCCTCCCAGTTGGATCTGGCATTTAAGACCTGGTACAGCTGTGGATGAGTCTCTTTGCTGACCTATTCAACGATGACACATTCAGGTCATTCAGATATGTATGGTGGAAAACATTTCTGCTGTAAATACAGTGACTAGAATACAGCATTTCAGGATATGAATTATAAACCTGTTTCCTTCATGATGACTCATGTGATGATAAATAAAATAAGAATAAAAGAGTAATAAAATAACTGTGTTCTTTAGACACCTCTTTTCTTTCCAATCAGAGGCACCATTGCATAATGGTCCTACAAGGTGTTTTTTGCAGTCAAGGCCATACTACTCTTCTGCTAAAGTGCTGTGGCGATCAGGCACTCTGCTGCTTCAAGGGTAAGGTAGCATTCACATTCTGACCCACTGTAATAGTATGAAATTACTCAGGACATTTATTATTTCTTGCTAATGTATTTGATCTCACTGACCATAATGCTTAAAGCCTCACTGTGTGCAACTTCACTAATTACGAAGTGCAGACCATTTCAGCAACTCTTTTTGTACTCAATATATGTTGCATTTCTTTGACTTGTTATTTTTCTTTTGACTGCAGGATCATACTTGGCTTGCTGCTCTGTAATGAAGAGGGAATTTTCTTTTATTTTTGTCTTTGTCCCTACTGTGCTGCGACTTGCGTATCTGTGAGGAGCAGATTTATTCACCTCTTTTAATGCACTTGCTGTAACTAATTTATTATATCCTGCATTTAAGGAGAGTTGTACTTCTAACATCCTGCCCATGCTAACAGCATTGGTTAGTGGTCCTGTTTTGACGGATGGTCTACTAATATGCATCTTTGCAAGGGCCTTTTTTCCCCAAGGTTTTGAACCCATTTTCTGATGGATATGTAAGGTGTGGATAGTGAATAAAGATTGAATAATAAATGTTTATGGATTATTTGCAGATTCTTACGATCAGGTGGGAGCACACTGTCAGTGAAGATAAAAAACAGAGGGCGCAGATGCCAATGCATGTACAAGGTTTATTTACAGTTTAAAATGACAATAAGACCCAGTTCTAAAAACCCTCTAAAACAGCTGCAGTCCAGTTAAAAGGGTTAAAAAGCCAACAGGGGTAAAATCCATAAAACGAGCAGTCTCTGTTTAAAAAGGATTCAGCCAGACAGGGATGGCGAGTGGGATTGGAGGCGAGTGGGATTGGAGGGGAAACTCATGTGCAACGCCTCGTCCTTCTTTGGAGGGCCACCTGTAACACACGAGATCACTGCCAGTATACACGTACAAAATGAGCAAAGCTCTCTTAGCGACCTCCACACCAGAACGTTACTAATATCCCCAAAAGGGTACATACACACACGAGGCAGAGCGTTAAAGCCCTGCCGCTGCGAGTGTTACACATCGTAACGTCTGGATTTCCTTTCGTCTCTCTCCTCGTCCGACTCGAATGTCCGGTCTCCCCGTGGCAACTTCTCCAGCCAAGCTCTCCTTCTGTTCTGGTGCTCCGCGGTCTTTTGTTTCCGGTCTTGGCCCTCCTCCTCCGCCGATGATTGGTCTGTAGGAGAACAGGAGAGCCTCGCAGGTGCAGTGCATTTCATCAAGATGGTGGGTTCACAGGCAGTGGGAAAACAGAGTTAATGTAACTAAAACACACAAGAGAATAAAAACATGCATAAAATCTCTACTAAAATATACACAACAAAACAATCAATAAAACCAGTCCCAACTGTCCTGTGACAGATACACTGAATCACATGAGGGGGAGACAAAAGTGTCAGCTGGCACATCAGTAAGCTGCATCTTGCATTGCCACTAGGCTGTCTCTACTTGTTCACAGGCTCATACAATTATGTTACTCAAGATTTAGTAATTTGGCAGATGCTTTAGTCCACAGTGACTTACAGGTAAATGACATCACTAAAGTTGCAGTGCAGTAGAGAGAACTTGGTGTAACATTGCTAAAGTATTAAAGAATTGAATCCATTCAAGTGCAAGGAGATCAAGTAAAGAGGATGGAAACCACTGCTGTGACAGTCTGTGGTAGCTTGTTCCACCAGCAGGAAACCACAGACCAGAATAGTCTGGATTCAAACTGCCTTGTGTGCAGGGAAGGTTATGCCAGGGAATATTCCTTGGAGGAAAAACGGTGGCTGAGAAGGAGCATAAGGCTGATGAGTTAAAGTAGATGGTCACAGAAGATGGTGGAATCACCATCTTTGACTGCGGCTTCCACCTGTTGCTACCCACCAGTAGGACTAGTTTTCTGTGGATTGACGGTCTTGAGCAGAGATTCATTTTAGCTGGAAATCTAATGCAAATATCACACATCATGTCAGTCAGATAGGTGCCAATAGTGGCAGCAGGTTCAGCAGAAGGTCCCAGACGTCCGCCCCCTCGACATACAGTTGCTTGTCTGATGACACAACAACAAAGTCATTCATTAACATTAGGCTAAAGGTGTTCTGCTACCAATTACATATGAGTCATCTCATGTTTGAACATAGTGTTCATTTTGGGCAAACTGTGACTAAGCACAGAAGTCTTATCATAAGTCTTATCTGTGTTGTTGTTGTTTTTTAGATGAAATGTCAAGTGATCACACATAAAAAACAAAAACATTTTCCAAAGAGTCTTTTGAATTCTGGCCCCATTTTCAAATAAGAAAAGTCCCCACCCTCTCCTCTCTCCCCCATAGACCCATTCTTCTGTTCATATTCTCATCTTCTGAAGTTCATCTGTCCATACCCACCCACCCATGCAATCAAGCTAGCAGACAGACTTTACACACACACACACACACAGAAAGACATACACAAGCAATTTAAAATTGTTTTCATTGACGGCCTCTTTTAAAAAAACACATTGGCCTCTTTGTTCTCCTTTGCTAAATAGTATGGCAGCCTGGAGTGTGTGTGTGTGTGTGTGTGTGTGTATGTGTGTGTGTGTGTGTGTGTGTGGGGGGGGGGGGGTGGCACTGCTGAAGGAAAGATTTTTTTGTTCTGTTTTCTGCTGCTTCCCCAGAGATAGAGGGAGTACGGAGGATGAGAGAGAAGGGAGGAAGAGTAACAACCGGAAAAAAAGCTTTAACACATAATGTGTTATTAAATGTCAGAGAAAAGACAGAAGCAGAGGAAAGCGACAGAGGGAATGAGTTCACTTCCAGCAGCTCCCTTTTCATTCAAATATATTTTAGAGAATCACCTAGAGCTCAGTGGAAGAACCACAGAAATACCCTACTATCACCAAAAATATTTTACCAATAATATATCTCACTTTGCCTGACATTCACACTCAAAATCCATTTTTATGACAATAGGCGCTGCTCATTTAAGATAACATATATTTTTATTTTCCACTTGGGGAAATTTCAGTTGGCTTCAGCATCAATACATCACATTTATCTCTGCATGCGCATAAAAGCCTCCAGTTTCATAACTAAAAAACTCACACAAGATCATTTAGCCAACTTAAGGGGACTAGAGGTGAGAATACTCAATAGGCTGATTAAATCAAATTCTGAAACAGCTTATTCTGAACTTTGAACCTGTTATTCAGAAACCTATGATGTCATGGCAGCAAAACAAACACTTAATATCAGGGACGGGGCTTTCGGTTCACTCTAAAGAATTATATTGAGTCTGAAGTCACCATCACATTATTTTCTGGATTCAAAAGATCTTTCCTCTACCTTAACAGGAGCTCAGAGAGCAAGCGAGCCATAAAACAGTTTGTAATAATGCTGCAGTCACTGCAAGTGGATATTGTACTGCAAAATTGCAATTACATTTCCTACAAAACATATTTGCTGTTGCAAATGAACATAATTTGTTGGAGAGGGGGGTTGATTGTAGACCTTGCTGTAAAGTGCTCTGTGACCATGTAATGCTCCATCATCACAGCTTTTCTCACTGCTGTGCTTTAAAATCTTAATGGATGATGGGACAAACAGTTCAGTCTGCATTTTTGTAAATCCAAACCGTCGGCCAGGATGTAAACTCGTATATTCAGAGTGAAAGATGTGCGATGGATCATTTATTATTTCATATGGCTCTTTGAGCACAGATTTCTCCCACACAGCCTGGAGGGAACAACGTTCTCTCTTCCCAACAGAGTCATAGCAGGCTGTGCTAGATAAGTCAGCTTCAACTTGAGATGCACTTTAGTTACAACGCTAGGCCTGATTAGACCCATTAAAAATGAATTTAAAAAAGTATCCTCTCTTCACTGCTGTATATGTAATTGACAACATAGGTTTTAAATATAGATAGCATGTTTTTCAAACAGGAACATGTATCAAATGTAATGTTATGTGGGCATTAAATGTCTTTGTTATCACAGTTGAGATCAACAGGGGTTGGCATGCCACTGGTTGGATTCATTCATGGTGGTCAAAGGCTGTTGAATTAAGAATTAGCATAGACTTGCATAGTTCCCCTTTAAGGCCGGGTTCAGACTACACAACTTTTTTTGTCTTTCAGGATGGTCACCATGTCAGATTAAACAATCACAGTGGCATCATTTCTTACCATGTTTGGTTGGGAGACTTGCAACACTACAAAATCTACAGATCCCGACCAATCCACAAATCTACAAATCCTGACCAATCATCAATCAGTTCATGGGCCATTGGGAAGGCGTCACAACAAACTGTCAATCATAGATACTTATGCGCTGTGTGTAATGCAAGAAATTAAAAAAATCGAACATGCTAGACTTTCTGTGGGGGCGTCCTACACGCAAAATCGTTTTTTTTCAGTTATGTTAACCCTCCTGTTGTCCACCTGGGTCAAGGAAGGAAGGAAGAAGGAAGGACGAAGGGAGGAAAGAAGGAAGGGAAAAAGGAAGGAAAGAAAGATGGAGGGTCAATTGGATCAAAAGAGAAAGGAAGGAAGGAAGGGAAAAAGGATTGTGGAAAGAAAGAAGAGAGAAAGGAAGGAAAGAATAATGGAGGAAGGGAACAGATTGGGTCAAAAGGACAACAGGAGGGTTAAACCATACATCCGGTCGTCATTCCCGACAATCATGATCGGACCCGATGCTGGAAATTTGTCGGCCACAACAAAAAAGTGTGAAAATCTGGCTCAATTCGTGTAGTCTGATCCTAACACTTCACACATTGGTTCATTATTGACATGGCCTTGAATAAAGATAAATCTAACCTGCATAATGTGAGTAAAAGAGTCAGTGAGCCTTTTATATTTAAAGTGAGTTTTACACCAATTCACCAAGTGTCTAGTTTCAGAATGATTTATTCTCTGACCTGAAGACCTGGACTGGTGATCAGGAGAACTGGGTAACACACATCCCCAGGGAACATCTACACTAATGAGTTTGTGGTCAGAAACTGCATTATTATTATTTTTTATTATTATTATTTGCAGAGAACGAGGCATGCCATCAAAAAAGAACAACAGTGCTGTTTGATAATGAATGGATTTAGATGCATGTGTCTCTGTTTCCCCAAGTAATGAATAAGGTTGGACAGTACAAAAAACAGAGCTAAAATCAATACAAAGCGGGCAGATAGTGTAGATGATTAGTGTCCCCCAGGTGCCTGAGGATTATGGGTAATGCTATTTATAATAATGCATCCAGGAAGGGTTAAACCGAGGGCAGCTGGACTTGGTTGGGGATAAAGGGCCTGTCACTTCTCATTCAAGAGGCTCCTTCAGTTCTGACTGACAGGTGAGGAGACCCGGGTATTTAACCTGTGCAGGGTTTGTTAACAGGGCCACTGGGTTTGTTAGCGCTCCTGCCTGCAGTACCACAGTTATAAAAGTCATTGGTCACATGAAGCCAACTGTGAATGCTTATTCAATTAGTCCACGGAAAACAGCAGCAGAAGCCAGAGGAGCTGCAGCGATATGTCAGCCCATGTTCACAGAACAGTCTCTGGCACTCTTTTAATTAGTAAATGTCACTCTCTGAAGAATATTAATAAGTTCTAAAGTGAAAGGGTGAAGCCATGTTAGTGCTGGTAATTTTTTTTTTAAAGAGAAATTTCAAGTTTGTTGCATGAACAACAAACAAGGCAACTTTGGCGACATGGACAACTTTTCCCACTGTTTTTATAAAGTAAATATAATTCATGTGGCTCAGTTTTAAATGACATTTGCGAAATAACTTTGTTTGATCTGAGAAAATGGCCACCAGGGAATATCCTGACAGGTGGTCTCTAATGAGAATAAAAGATGGATAGAAAATACATTTTTCATTGGTGCTCTGGTATCTCACCATGTCCCAGTGGCAGCAGCCATGGGCTTGAAGCTGACCTATGACCTTTGCTGCATGTCATTCCTCTTTCTCTCTCTCACTCTCTCTCTGTGAACCTTTTCTCCAGTGCAACCCTTTAATCAAGGGTTGGTGAATGTCACAACAGTTGGTGTTTTGTTTCATGACAGGGAGTCTTATCACACTGTTGCTCTCACTCTGTAACAGGTTGTTAAATTGAAGAGTGGTGATGTATGACTTTCTTTTATCTTGAATAAAAAATATGTGCAGAGGATAGAAGCTGGAAGTCATTCATGGCACATGTATAAAACTGAGTTATACTGTGAGTGAGTAATTTGAAGGTTTAATGGCCTTATCTAACAGTGCTACCTCTGTATCCATCAGGTCCAGGGTCAGCTAGGTATAGGTAGATTTGGTTTGCAGTGAGTTGTCCTTCCATAGATTTCAGAACACATGTGACATCATACAGGATAATAAACCAGAAACCATGGTGCTCAAGGCTCCACAAATAAATTATCAAATAGAAAAATATTGCTATAAGCAATAAAAACGGAACCAAACCAACACGTTAAAATGTTAAAATGAGTTATAAATGGACAAATACATAGGTACTGTATGTCCTGCACAATAAATTCCTATGTGCTATGGCCTGTACAGTTCAAAAACAGCAACAGGGACGTTTAGTCTTACATTTTGGGGAATAAGTACCTCCATCCAGAGGGGAGGAGCTGGAACCCACAATGTAAAGGATGGGAGTCATCGTTCAAAATAGAAGAAGCTGTCCTCTGTCACTGTCTGGAATACAGGGATGCTGGGAAACAACTGAGACTCACTAATCAGTCGAGAGAACACTTTAACTATGTGGTTCAAGGCTTTCTTCAGCTTTAAGGACGTGTGACCGAACCATGATACCAAAGAAAAAAAAAACATTATTCAATACAAGAACGATGAGCTTGGTTATTATCGCTCAAAAGAGATAAAGCAGGGACCCTCAACTATATTGTATAAAAAATGTGTTTTATATTAAACTGGGCCTAGTGCCATGTGTAAACGTACCTTGTTATTGTGCATTCAATACTAAACTATTCAAATAATATTCAGGTTCATATTAAAGCTACATGTACAGTGAATAGGCTGGCTATGTCACTGCCACTTATAAACAGACCTTGTTAACTGATAGCCTGCCAATGCCAGTATCAACAATGTTTGTTAATTGCATGATAATCATGTATACAAGCTATTCAAATGACTCAAAAGAAAGTATAATCAACCAAAAATGTTGCAACTGCCCCCCGTCGACCTCCTTGAACCCCTTAAGGGTCGTGGACGCAAACACTGTTGACCCTTCACTCCGGTTACATTGTAAACTTTATGAGAGGAAACTTTCATGCTCCTGAAAATGTTTCACTATTCAAATTCGCACTCTAAAATCAAGCACACAAACAGTGTGAGTGGATGAAGTAATTAGCGCTTAAGGAAAGGCAAAGCGATGCTGGGCCTGCCTCCCACCGGGCACCCACAGTAATGGAGTTTGTGTGAGAGATTGACAAAGCCGTCACAACAGTGTAAGAATTCATCTTATACTAAAAGCTCCAACTCCACAGCAGCCATGCACACAGTCACAGTGTGAGCTGAGGCTGTGTGTGTGTGTATGTGTGTGATGAACTCATAGCCGTTAAAACGACTGCGAATGTGCAGTGTATCGGTAACGTGCCGCTCGCTTTGATCAAAGACCGGGGTGACGGCGGCGTATTGTCACATTCGATTCCGTCCACAAAATCATCATCGGCACATGAAGCAAGATCATGCAACTCCTGGTGAAATCCAAGCGTTCGGCCCCAAGAGTCGTTACTGTGAATATACATCACGCGCTGTACCTTTAACTGCCGTGGTATTTACTTTAGTTCATTAGAATGCTGCACAATTCCCAGCAAAGTGCTGCTCGGCGTTTGTAGTCAAGCCGTCAGTCTGGTCTAATGAGAGTCTAGCGTCTGCAGAGAAAAGGCTGATCTCATAAGCCAGCTGTGTAGGAGTCCTTTTCAAGAAGCTACAATGACCATCAATTAATTGTCAAGCTGCAGACGCGGTCTCTGCCTGCCTCGACCCGGCCTCACCTCCTCCGACCATCCTTCATCTCCAGCTCTCTTCGCTCATTAGGATGAGGAGAGGCATCGGGGGAGTCGCTCGGAGTTAAGAGTGGGCGGCAGCGCTCGGGGCAAAAGATGAGAAAACAGTTAAGATTCCACCGTCCTCTCCGATACCGTGATTAAGAGAAGGACCGAGCATCACTCATCGCATCTCCCACTGACGGCGGCTCTTTCACCTTTCCATTACTTCATCAGCTCTGTCATGAGGCTGTAGGGGAGGAAATATCTAGAGACATAATATAATATCTCCCCAATACGTATCTTGTCTTTCCGGTGTTAAGATGAGGTTTTCAAAATAAAGTAAAGTAAATACTTATTTAATCTGACTCCATTTAAAAATAACTTTACTCTTAAATATTGATGGAATTAAAAGTCAATCAATCATTTAAAATGTAAATCCTTGAAGAATTTATTCTATTGTTAAAACAAATTGGAATCAGTCTTAGTTCAGGGATGGTATATATTATTAAAACCACTCAGTGACCTTCTTAAAGGGATATGCAAGATTTCTTTTTTTTTTTTCCCATGTCTTGCCTCACTCCCGAGTTCATGACAAGCAGATAGACACCATCCTTTCGACTGTGCGTGCAGTAACGAGGGAGAGCCTGTATTGCCTGTAATTAGCTTAGCTCAAACGCTGTGTAATGGTAGCCTGCCTCCACCTAAAGTCATCAGATACACTCTTCAGCAACTCTAAACCTACCGATCTTCATCTCAGAGCTGACAAAAACATCAAGGGTAGGTTGGCTTTCTATTTCAAAGTAAAAGCACTTCCGTATGTAAAGGGCAACGGGTATTTTATTTTGTGAAAGTAACCGGAAGTGTGTTGGTCACAACGGCTAGCTTGAGTAGCGCCGATTTCGTCCGAACAAAATTGTAAACAGCTGGTATTTAGACAAATTAACAACACACTGCTGATCTAAATGGCTACTTTCTCACCTAAAAATGTTTGAAATGTTGATAAAGTGATATATTTACAGAGTTTAGATCTAAAATGAAATCAGCTTGACTGCTGATTTCGGCTTGGGTAGGAGGCAGGCTAACACTACCTATACACTTCCAGCGTTTGAGCTAAGCTAATTACGGGCGATACGGGCTCTATCTCCCTTGTTACTGCACGCACAGTCGAAAGGATGGTGTCCATCTGCTGGTCATGGACTCGGGAGTGAGGCAAGACACGAAAGAAAAATGTTGGCGTATCACTTTAAACATAGAATAATAGCCCTGATGCCTGGGTTGAAGTATTCAGAGGTATAAGAACATGATACTCAATCTTGTCTGTCCAACTCAGAGGTTAAGGGTGAAACTTACCATATAACTAAGATCTTTTAGACTAACTTAGTTCAGGGATGGCAGATATAGACTTAAGCTATTCAGTGACCTTCTTAACATAGAAGAACAGCCCTGACACCTGGGTTGAGATATTCAGAGATCATAAAGTATAACTGAATGGTTAAAGGACATGATACTCAATCTTTTCTATTCAACTCAGAGGTTAAGGGTATGAATGTTACCAAATGAAACTTACCATATAACTAAAGACTAACTAAATATCCAATAACAGATTCTTAACTATTTAGAACAAAAGTCTCAACAAGGCAATATTAGAAATTAAGGGTTAATAGAGATGTCTCCTGCCGGTGCTGCAGTGTGCGGATGTTGACTTTGCCGAGCAAACTATTAATTTGTTTCATGTTAATGTGTTTGCCACTTTTCAGAAAAAGTTGCCTGACGCAAATTGAGTGTGCCGAGGTTTGAACAACGCTGTCATCTGGATGGAGAAACAGAAAGAGGAGGGAGGAGGGTAATAAACACAGTAAAATTGCTCATTTACATGGGTTCTGAGGTATTGAAATATCTCTTCTCTCATTACTCCCTGCGTCTGCCGTTCTCCCTGAACAGCGGTAATGTCATCTGTTTTCATGGTCAACATGCATTCTTTCCATTTCCTTCCTTTCAGCAGCCCCTAAAAAGTGTTTCAAACTCAATAAGCGCTTCAATATATCAGCGTGGGGGGGAAGAAATGTTCCCTTACAAATTTTATGGAAATTTCATTTTGTCTGCATAGCTTCTGGAGGGGGAAATTAGATGTGCATATGCTTTTAAAGTCAGCTGACATGATTGGATAAGCGCCAGGCATACCTCAGCATGTATCACCGCGCCGTATGTAGATTTTAATTTTACAAGGACAGATACAGCCACGATGACAGATTACAGGCAACTACAGGAAGCTGTATTCACCGAACAGTGAGAAGAGAAAAAAAACTGCCCCTGCAGCAGAACCGCAGCATCCCCTCCATTTGTAAACGTGGCGCCACATATAGAAGCAGGATCAGAGGCGTCCTGACTGAGCGATGGCTGGGGCATAACCCAGACTGCGAAAGTTACAGGAGGCAGCAGGGAAGAGGCTCAAAGAAGTCACTTCATCAAAAACACTTGGTATGTGGGAGGCAGCTCTCAGTTTCCAACGTGGGAGATGTCAGGGTGCACTGGCAGGAACATGTGACGACGTGGACCACAGAACAGCACTGCCATGCTGCTACCGGTCCTCCAACATCAACAACCACTCAGGCTGTTTGTCCCTGTTCAGCACTGGGAGTTCTTTATCACTACTTCAATAATAAACTTGTGTTTGTGGTCCTGCAACCACACAGGTCCTTTTTATTCCCACCCCTCTGAGATAGAACAAACCCCTCAGGCAGCAAGTGCACTGGTTACAGAAATAAACATGAACTGTACTGACACTGGCATACTTACCTTTGTTACCTGGTGATGCACAAGGGCACCGTTTGGTTTAGGAAGAGATTGTGACTCGTGAAGCACTTCTTCAATTTACACTTTTTTTGTTATCATGGCAACGTAGCTTGGAAATCAGCCTCTGCAACTATGTCTATTGTGTTTGTTGACCCATTCATCCATCCATCACAACCTCCTTCTGACCTGGACTTCCTCTGTTTATGCTATGTCACTTCTCCCTTACCTGGCAACAACATGTGGGGGAGGCAGAGCAGTTAAAGGAATAGTTCACCAAACAATGAAATTTAGTCATTAGGCTGTAAAAATGTCCTAAATTATATTTTGAGTAGGGTTAGTTGGCAAGGTGAAGAGGGCCCGGGCGGGGATTGAACCCACACCTCCCGGGTTAGAGTCATGCGTGCTTGCCAATTGGCCAAAGGGACATCCCCTTGGCCAAGTAGCCAGGGCGCATCATCGATTGGGGGCATAGTGACAGGAACCTCAACTGTCACACAGTGGACGAACAGTGTGGAGAAATATTAAATGTGTTTTGTGTTGGGCCCTATTACTCTCATATAAAGTTTTCGTTGGACTACGAACCGGCCTCCCAGGTCTCCAGATGCACTTTGAGGAATAAAAAAACTACTCCGGAGTATTCATCAGCAAGAGGGTGAATTAAATTTTTTGGTGAACTATTACTTTAAAGGGAGCAATGCTTGATTTCATTGATTGAAACCTTTATTTATCCCTGCAGGGAGATTCAGGTGTTCACAACTAAAAAAGTTAAAAAGAGCCAAGTCCCTTCACGAAGTGCCATGTCCATGTCCAAAAAAGTGCAAAAGGTATTGTCTGTGCAGGTCAGTACGGAGCGTCCCTCGGCCTCCCAGCCCAGCCGCTCCATTACATCCAATCGTGTTGTGGAACCTGATCGCCACCGGCACAAATGACTGGCCAAAGCGTTTCATGGTGATGGTAATGGGGCTGATCATGGGCTGACCTATTTGCCAATAAGACTGTGTCTAAACCAACACGTTTAGTTTTAGGAAAAGATCAAGGTTTGATTTAATAAATAAAAACGTTCTTACTGTCATTACTATTATTATTATAGACCCATTTGATATGAAAGGAGGCTGATCTGAGCTGAGCTTTATACCGCTGACTATCAGGAAATGTCCTGTGGTTTTCAGCCTTTTATTAACCTACCGTTTACAGCTGAGAACATCAGGTAGCCTATTGTTCCCTCTCCATTAAATAGTGCAGTGAAAAAGTATTTGCCCCTTCCGGATTTCTTACTTTCTTGCAGATTTGTCACACTTAAATTTCCATTTTATTATTATTATTTTTTTTTTTATAGTATTTTGGTAGGACAGCCATCTAGGGAAGGTTTTCACCACTGTTCTAAGCTTTCTCCATTAGTCTCCTTGGTAAATGAAATCATCATTTAAAAACTGCATTCTATATTTACTTGGGTCATCTTTGATCTTAAACAACAGTGGCAAATATGCAAGAAGTAGGAAATCAGGGAGGGGGCAAATACTTGACAGCACTGTATTGAGCCTATAAGGGGTTGAAAATCCGAGCACATGACACGAGTCAGTGTCAGCCTGAAATGTGTGCTTCTCTTCTATAATACACATTCTACATCTCGGAGGCGACGTCTTTCCACATACAGGCTTCCTTCGCCTTTCAAACGGAGCAGAACCGGTCTGACACAACACCGGCGCCCCCATGCACACACACACACATACACACGTTTTAACCAAGGCGCCTGTCATCTCAATTCAAGTTTTCTGCGTTCTGCCGATACATCGACTTCCCGCGTGTCGTTTCAAAATAAAAGATGACCGATATGGTTATCATGCTATTTAGGCTGTGGCTTCTTCAATTTTTTTCTCACTGAAATTTTTACCCAGGGGGCCTCATAGCTGGCTACGGCCATGGAGAGGCAGACAGAGACAGATAGAAAGTCTTTGGTCATAGCAATTTTTAAGAAAAATCTATAAAATTACCTTTTCCTCTGTAGAAACATTATGACAACTTGTGTAAATCTGTTGTATTTACTCTTCATTTGGATGTAATTAACAGGGTTTTTTGGCAGCCGTTGGTGCCAGTCATTTGCCTTTATAATGTACTCCACAGTAAATCTCTAAACTTCCTCCCTCACACCCATCGTACTAACCTAGAACTCACCTGACAGTGCAATGTGAGCATGGGTCATAACAACCTGCTACCAAATTTGACCTAGGGGATTGTTTCACAGGACAGTCATGTCCACTTGGCCCAGCGCTGTGTACACAGATAGGTACAAAGGAGACAGTTTCCTCTTTTCTCTCTTTCACCCATGAAGGCCTTCCAGGTGAGCCTGTGTCAGAGGCTGCTCTGTTTCCTCATGTTAACAACCTCACCTTCCTCTGGGATGGCAGGCTTTTCACACCACCTGCTGTGGCTGTTCTCAACAGGTATGAGCACGTTGCCTTTGGACATTGTCAGATAACACACCATTTGAGCCACGGCCGCCTTAAAGGATCCCTGAATGCAACATTGCACTCCTGTAGTATTGTTAAAAACAAATCACATTAAAATAAATGCAGCAATGCAAGAACAGGTTTGGAGGTGCTTCTCCTCTTCCGTACTACTCCTTTTTTTTCTTCTTCCAGTTTCACTTTCAGCCCAAGGCAACTGTCACTCAAGTGACATCATTTAAGGACATTTCTAAATCTTGACAACACTCCTTTTAGAGACACAAAAGACATCAAAATTAGAACAGCTTTTATTGGAAAAGTAGTTATTGCACCTACAATGAATGTGACATGTAGTGCAAAGGACAAGAAGGAGGGAAAGTAAAATAACAGGTAAAAGGACAACTAAATATGAATAAAGACAAAAAAGGGATATAGGGGGGAGCTGTGTAGTATTATGTCCCGAGAAACTACATCACAGACTATCTGTCTGTCTGTGATGTAGCAGATAATAACTAAATAACAGATCTATGGACATTTCTCACTCTAACGATGCTTTTAGTGCCGTAGAGACGTGTTTTCAGTTCATACGATATTGTTTATTGTGACAGTAGCTGCGGTTTGATGTGAGACGGAGCTCGGCTCTGGTGGGTCCGGCGGCCAACTGGGTCTGATGCTCGGCTATAGTGGCTCACTTTCTCTAGGCCTACCTGTCACAGCAGGTGTGTTGCCAATGGCCAGCGTCATCTACAGCTCACCTGTAACATCTGGCCGGTCCCACCAGAGCTGAACTCCGTCACATGTGATGTGTAGAATCAGTGGAGTTCCACTTTGATTGAGGATTGGTTTGTAGTGTATTTTTCACCTGTACCTTAGCTTTAATATCTTGTATTATTTTATGTTCTTTTTCGTATGTGTGCCTTGTCTGGAACTGAAGGAATGTGTGAATAGATGCTCTGCTAATGGACTTCATGTTTGTTTAGAACTAATCTGATCCGAATGGAATGTGTTTGGTTTAAGGTGATTGTTGATTTTGCTGTCTCCCCTAATGGTCAAGGGCCCTGAGATACAGGCCATTGGGTTCGTTCTTGCCTAAAAGTTAAAAGGTTAGGTCAGAGGTCATTGGCCACCTGGACAGGAGGTTCTTCTCTGTCTGGAGAAGGTGGAGTGTTGGAGATAAGCCAACATATAAAAAGGAAGGTTTTTGAGTTGAGGGAGAGAGATCTCACATTGGCACCTGAGATGCTCCAGGATTCGACTTTTTTTGTACACTGTTCTTCTTCTTGTTAATAAACTCCTTTTTTGAATACAAGTGAAGACATGTCAGCGGTGATCCCTTCTTTTCATCAACACATCAATTTTTTGATACCACAGGTTTAATTTTCCAAATTTGGCCAAATCTTCCAAAAAGAAATGAGACAAACTGAAACCTACAACAATCATGCTCGTGACATGTGAAGCCACAACAAAAAGTCTCCTCGGGGAAATTATGAGACCGTCAGACTCTCCTGAGATCAGTTCTATGGAACACCTTTGGGTTTCCATTACATCAGTGAACCTGTACATAATGTCTATGATAATCACCACAAAATCATTCATGTGCACCCAAGCACAATCAAGCACAGTGACGGGCTCATTTACCGTCATTCTATCCAGATCCAGATAGGTTTGACTCAGCTGTTGGTTCGTCTCCAACCTGAAGATCTGCCTGCCTGTGTTCCTCCTTGTTTTCCTCTGTTCACACTATCCTGTCGTTTTCATACCCAGAGCTTCATCTGTTGCTTCCTGGCATGGCACAAAAGACTTTTGTGTGAGTGGAAATATTTACAGCAAGTTTGTTTTAATTCCAGTAAAAAAAATAAAATAAAAAATAATCACCACAGAAATATTGGACATCAATGCTGTTTGGGTTCCGGATAACTCACAGGAGAGGAGGTTGACTGATGCTGCCTGTAGACGGGAGGAGGCAGGCACACATATGGGAGTAGAATGGGAAAGTGGTGTATAGCCACATAGCTGGTAAACCAATTAGTGTCACCATGGGAGCAATAAATCATTTAGTTTTACAAAAGTGAGTGACAAGAAATGAGTAGCATGCGACTGCTTTGAGTAACAAACCCAACAGTGCTAATCAACCTGCTAATCTGCCAGCCAAGTGTATTGGCAGTGATGGAGTATTATGGAAAACCTGCCCAGGGATTGAAGTGGCTGATAAACATATTTATAGGTTCATTATTTTTGCTGTCTTGTAATCTTTTAGCATTAGTGTATTAGTGTGTGTGTATGTGTGTGTGTAGTGGAACTAGTCGGGTCATTACGAGGCAGGTGATCAGTATGGAAGGTAGCGTCTGTCAACAGATGGCACACACACACTTCCTCTGTTCCCATGGGGACACTCGTCACTCTAACCTTAAGCATCACAAATTAATACTAACTCTATAAAGTGTTATCCACTTCTACTGCCATATGAGGTTGGTATCTGGTACCTGGTCCCCACCAAGCTGCTGGATCCCACAGGTATGATGGGCTCCTGGTTTTTAAATCTCATTGGAGTTCTCAATGGGCTGGGGTGCCGTATTCATCTCACTGGGTTGAGTAAAGGCCCCATATGCAGAGGCTATAGACCTCGCTGCAGCTGGCTTCTGGTTTGAATCCACTGGTGGCCCTTTGCTGCGTGTCATTCCTCCTCTCTCTGCCTCCCCATTTCCTGTCTCTCTCTACAATCCTATCAATTAATTAAAGGCAAAAAGCCTCCCCCAAATACATATCATAATAAAGAGTACTCAACAGGCTGATGCGCTGGTTTGGGATGAAAATATACAAGATTGTCAGGACAGGACAGGACGGGCCTCAGGTTTCCTTTCTTTTTTTTAATTTTATTTTATTTTGTTATTTTTTTCTAAACACATCTTCTAGCTGGTTGTACTGTGTGTGCTGTATATTGTGAAATTGTGAAAATGTATTAGTAAGTTCAGCTTCTATAAGGTTGTCCTGCCTGTATGTCCGGTCCCATTGGGTGTTTCATTCAAGTTTCTTCAGGTCATTATGGTTGGTAGAGTAGAAAATTAATTTTACCATCATGCCATCATCGCTATTGTTAGATCGCTAATATTTAGCCCCTTTTACTAAGGGTCTTTATTGGACCAGCTCTCTGTTTAAAGAGTCAGTTCTCAAATTCCAACAGGTAACTGACCTGAGTAGAAATTGTAAGCTGGTGATGAGGAAACTCGCCTAGCTTCTAACTGCCTTCATCAAGACTTCTATCCCAAAGCCACTAACCCTGGTAGAGCAGCCCACCCACCCAGGGATAGTCACCTGACATGCCCCTTGACGGCAGCTTTCCTCTTATGATCTTGGCACTTGTTATTGGCTAGGTTAAATTTAAGGGTTTGGAAAAGCAACCCTAGGGACCTTTTTAACTATTGTCAAGTGGACACAAAACTAGATTAACCCTTAAGAGTCCTAAAAATGCTGTGCACACTAAGGCTTAGCTTTTTACTATCAGGGACAGCATCACAATGATAATATAATTGCACTTTATTATCATCAATGTGTGTTTTGGGCCGGGTTCAGGCCAAGAATTGTTGCCAAAAATGGGCACCATTTTTTGTCATATTTGCTCGAACTGTCACTATATCCTGATGAAATGCATCATTTAGGGAAAAAAAATCCAACTCATCAACACCTCAATTTTCAACTAAATCCCAGAATTTCATAGATTTACCACTGTAGCTTTAATGCTATGAGTTGGGCGGGCCACATTGGGTCTGGGCTTCAACAGGTCGGGTCATTTTCTGGCCCATTCATATCCATGTTAAAAAAAGCCCTGCTTAGAAAACAACCAGCCAATCAGAAGAGAGACCCAGAGCCTTCTTCCATCTGAGGAGGGGGACCATGGTGGAGATGTGGAGAAACATGTGGATGATGACGGGGCCGGACTGTGATGCTAGTGATGAAGTACACCCACATCCACTGAGACATACAATGGGGGGGGGGGGGGTGAAGCCACTGGGGGAGTGAACGCAGGTTAGAGAGACTAATTGAGAAGTGGGGGGGTTGTTAGGGAGGCTGACATCATATATGACTGTGTGCCTCAACCTCCATCACAAATAGGGCAAGTCAAGAATGGGCCAAATAAGTCACACAGTAATCTGCAGGAGTTATGAGTTACTTCCTGTGAGTTTGTTCTGCATCATTACGCAAAATGTGAACTGGACAAAAACAAACAAGAATCCTCCTGATGGTGTAAAACAGACAGAAACAAGTGAGTAAGACCGGGAGAGGAGTCATGGACAGGGGTGGTGGTGGTGGTGGTGTGAATGTACAAACTTGTTGTTTTGACAGTTGACATTCAGCGCTCTGCTTTTTGAACAGGACCTCTGATAAACAGTCATGCCAATGAAGCGGCAGAGATGAAATGGGAGAAAGACGAGGCGTGTAGGGCGCCTACGTCTCCTGCATTCTGACCAAGGGCCCCGCTCCTCCTTCACATTTAATGTCGCTGCAATCCATCAGAGCCTCCATCTGTTCCCTGTCACCCTGCCATCCATCCGTCAGGACCCCCACCTCTCACACACACACACACACACACACAGACATGCATACTCTGAGACTCGCACTCACAAAGACACACACACCTATCCCAGGTAGACAACTGCTGGCACTCTGCTGTGAGTCAGTATGACAGCTCAGCTTTCTCTGCACACTGATAGCAGCAGCAGGGACACACACCTTTCTTCCATGGGCTTTTGCATAGATACAGCTTTTCTATGATAAGAACTGAGTTGTGAAACCCTGTGATTGGCTGACAAGAAGGCCTAACAAATCATTATAAGGATTAAATGATCATATTCTATAACAACATTAAAGGGATAGTTCAACATTTTGGCAAATTGCCCCATTGCCATAATCCCTATAGAGTTTGTTACTTTTAATTGTGCGTTCCCGTCTGGGGCAAGTTTTTGGCAAGCAGTCTCTGCATTTGCCTGGAAAACAACTCTCTCTGGTAATGTTCCTTTATTATTTCATAGCGTGGTGAATGTGCAGGTCACGACTTGTCCATCAGAGCATTTTGGAGTTGTTGGATTGTGTATTTGGTGAGTTTGATGAGGGAAACCAAGAAATCACATCAGCCTCCGTAGTTTAGCTCTGAGCAGCTGACGGCTCTGCTCTGCCGTTCTAAAAATAGCTTGCACAAACAACAAACCTACTCCTAAAACTATAGGGATTATGGCAGTGGGCCAATTTGCCAAAATGTTGAACTATCCCTTTAATGTTGTTATATTATTATATGAGCTATGCTTTTAAATATGAACATTTAATCCTCATAATGATTCCTTATAACTATTTTTTGTGTACGTTTGACCATAATGATTACAGTCACAACAGCATTGTTCTAAAAAAAAAAAATGAAATAAAAAGTTGAAACATCTTTCACAGACATGTCAGCATACTGTATGTTAGCAGTTATGAGCCCTGAAATTCATGTGCTGACCTGTCTGTATGGTATCCCGGTAACCATAGTAACATGTGGAAGTCAGTTTGAGTGTGGGTTCAACTAGAAATGAACCAGGTAGGCTACTACAACAAAGATGTTTGTGTTTGTTTGAACATCCCAGCTTTATCGGAGTAAGTGCAGTTTTATTAGAACTGTAAGAATTGATTCCTAATAAAAGAAACAAAAAACATACAATACATTAAACTATTGAGTACACACCAGCTCAATATCAGTAAATGACATAAAAAATAATCTTGTCAATTCAATATGGTTTGATATGTTTCTTTTGTGTTTTTCTATATTTATTATTTAACAATAAGAAACCAATTAACTTGAGAAAAAAGAAAGTTTTGCAATTGTACTATAATATAGTTACACCAAAACATTTATGTCTAATCAGATTACTCTCTTTTAGTGTGAGGTTTTCATTGTGGTGGGTGGTACCAACGTGTTGGTCCTGGCTCAATTCAAAGTGGCATAGTGGCACATGACGAGGACGGAGAGATGCTGACACAGCTGAACTCGTAGTTTACAGTGTTGATGAGTGTCAGAGTGTCAAGGGTACGTTTCCATCCTCTCTACCGCTCATTTACATCCACTGACTTAAAGCAGCAGCGGTTGGAGGATTGGCTCCAGCATGATGTCTGATGATGTAAATTCTTTATCTACATGTCCTCCTGTTGGAGCCTGATTTTTGGCAGAATAGGAAAAAAAAGGTAATTATGACCCATGCTTTGTCGTTAGGTATCAGCCTTGGTCCCTAAAGTATCTTGCACTTCATTTTATTGATCGATGTAGGTTCGTAGGGGGACGGCATGAGTCCCTGAGGCTGGACTCAACAACATGTACAGTGGCATGCAAAAGTTTGGGCACCCTTGGTCAACAAATTTCTATTAATCCGAACTAAGTGGAAGATGAAATGATCTCCAAAAGGCATCAAGTTAAACATTAGTTAAACGTAATGAGACAGAGTTGTTTTCGAGGTAAATGCAGAGACTGCTGAAAAACTGTCCCTGAAGGCAACGTGCATCAGTGGTTTTGCATGAGTTTACCATTAATAACTCTGTCTCGTAACGTTCCGTTATTATCTCATAGTATGGTGAATGTGCAGGTCACAACTTGTCCACGAGAGCGTTTTGGAGTTGTTGGATTGTGTATTTGATGAGTTTGATGAAGGAAACCAAGAAATCCTATTAGCCTCCCTAGCGTAGCTCTGCTCCGCTCTCACCGACAATTAAAGGTAACAAACCTACTGCTATGACTATAGCAATTATGGCAATGGGTCAATTTGCCAAAAATGTTGAACTATCCCTTTAAATACACGGCCGTATTCCTGATGCTGTTGGTAATATGCATCTGTGTAGGTTTGCAATTTGAGGAGACACCACTATGGGTCATATCAGCGAGTAAAAAAATACCTAGTCATTAAAAATCAACCTGTTTTGGCTGCAACAATAGGAAGTGAGATCTATCTTGTCATGCAATACCAAGTGTCTACTGTCCTCTAGCAAATCTAAATAAAAGCATGTTCATGTGGTTAAATGATCCTTACATCAACCTGATTTGCATTTCCAACCAAGACATTATATTTGTGTGACAGTAGTCGCAAACACATTTCTGATGTCACATTGATACATGGTCCCTGCTTGGTTTTTTATGTCACCGTGTCACCAGATCTCATTATCAAGACTAAAGGCATTGTTGACTCAGACTCTGCCAGAGCCCTGCTTCTCATTTGATTTACCAAACCAGTAAAAATGTTAGTGTATGATCTAAGACAGTGGTTGTCAGCCATTTCTTTATTTTTTATTGATCAGCTTTTATCCAACACTTTATGGTTGTTTTTGACTGGACTTTATTTGTATGACTCATTCTTTAATATTTCTTGCCTTCTTTATAATCGCGTTTAACGTTGTTTCCTGTTCATCATTGTTTCTGTTCTTCCTCATGAGGGATTTTGTGGCTGTGTTTTATGGTTTTATGGCCATAAGTGAAATTAGCGCCACAAACTCCATTTGATCAGATTTAGTGTGAGGGACGCACTGGAAAAATGATAGTTCTTGTTTGTGTAGCGATAAAATGCAGAGCCCTCGTTTCTGCTCGCGGAGACATAAACAGCGCAACGTCACGTAAGATCACATTTACAGTATTTTTATTATTGGAAAGTAAAAATTAAACAAATCCTCATTTTATTGCTGTCCACTGTAGCCGACGTCATAGTAATCCTGCCAGGTTCTTCAACACGAGTGAGAATAATTGGATGACAACACCTGATCCTCAGAGCTGCTGTAGGTCAGACCACCACTTTATGTGATATCTCCATATGTCTCCATTATATTTTTACAGATGTCCAAGTCATATTGTCAGTATAACCCCAGAAACAGTAAGGATGCATGTGTGATGAGACCGAAATAATACATAATTGCAGAAAAATGACTAGACATTCTAAATGCTAAAATGTAGTTTATTGCAGCCGTTTCAGTGGAGGGTGATGTAGCTTGATTATTGTGTAGGCTCTTTAAAGCTACTAAATGACAGCAAATGCATACTGCAGTATTGAAATGAGAGGTTTTTTTTGCATTGAAATTATGTCCGCCATGGACAGTGTAAAAAGGAGAGCTGGATGGCCGAAAACGCAGAATGAAAATTGATCTGATTAATAGAAAGGGTCAAATAAACATTGTTCAACAGTAAAGAAGAAACGTGAGAGAAAGTAAATGCGGCTGATAAAACTGTCTGAGATCAGCAGGTGACCGTGATAGGGGGCGAGCTCCATTCCGACATTCCACCAGTTCGACATAGGCCTCTAATTGTCTAAATGGCAACACTTAATTTGTAAATGTCCTATATATATATAAAAACGTCATTCCAACCATAGGAAATAATTGTCGGAATGACGTTTTTATATATATATATATATATATATATATATATATATATATATATAGTGCTTTTTATTGCCTTTAATTGATAGTATAGTGGAGAGAGAGAGACAGGAAATGGGGAGGCAGAGAGGGGGAATGAAATGCAAGAAAGGGCTGCCTGATGCAAACCGGGGCCGCCTGCAGTGAGGACCGTAGCCTCGGCGGCAGCTCTACCAAGTGAGCTACATGCCGCCCCCAGAATGACGGTGTTTTGTTTTTTTGTTCCAAAGCTGGTGAATTATATGAATTATGTTTTCCTTTGTCATTTCAAAAATGTAACATTTGTAACTTATGTGACATCCAAGAGGTGGAGAATGAAAGTCATTTTGTGTTCTACTTTTTTATGACTCTATAAGACGAAAATTGTTTAGTAAGGTAGATCCAAATAATAAATTTGTGTGGTTAGACGATGCTGAGAAGCTAAAGCATCTTTTTCAGTTGAATGTATTTGCATTTTCTTTATTTCTTGAAAAAGGCTTGGGCAATGAGACGAAGAGCGATATATAGATGAGTTGTTTATTTGTGTCACACTTGTGTGGCAGGTAACACCAACAGGAAGGACTGTTTAGTCTTTTTTTTTTGTATTTTTCATTAAATGTGCCTTGTAATCTCAAATGGGATGGGCATGACACGAAAAACAAACAAAAAAACATTCATTCATTCGTTGTAAACATGGGAGTGAGAATTATAACATTCTATATCTCTGAAACTGTGCCTGCATCTCCTTCGTATTGCAATAACAGCAGCCACTCTGAGTATTGCTCGGCTGATTAGCTCCTTTTCAAACATACTTAATTCAGACACAGTCACAGTCCCCACAACTGACACATTTGCAGACGTTTTAGTAGATCAGGCCTATAATCAGGTTAAAAATGCGTTGTGTTACTTAGATTGTAATGAATAGAATATGACCACATTTTTATTAGTAATATTACAGCAAATAGTAATACATTACTGTTATTGCGTTACTTTCGTAACACATTACTCCCAACCCTGCTTACTGGTGATGTCAACATTCTCCACATCACTCATCATAAAGGAGCTGAAAGGAGCTGCTGCTGTGCAGGAATATGTTAATGTGTGCAGAGGATGACCTGTGCTATTAAAGTTAGCTGTTAAATGGACCGAACCACTTCATGTCCATTCATATTTGATATCAGGCCACATTGTTCCCTACATGAATGATAGCTTATGTTGACTGCAAGAAAAGAAAATCAGCTACACCAGCATCTAATGGCATATACAATTAGCAATGAGCCATGTGTGTGTGTGTGTGTATGTGTATGTGCGTGTGTGTTTACTTCATGCGAGAAGTAGAATTGATTGGTGGGACTTATTGATTTCCATTTCCTCATGGCTTGTCCCATTCAGGAAAATTTAACAAGATGGATGTGTTTGAGGCTAAAGTTCAGACACTGGTTCTAATTGTGGCCGGTGTTAATTAGATGTAGTTAATAGGGAACGATGGCTGTTCGGGAAGTATTCACAGAGGGTCCACGCAAACGGAGGGTATATGCTTAGAGACGTTTGATTAATTCCCTGTGAAGAGTGGACTGTGTGATGACCACGGCCACAGCCGCTAATATTCACTGCATTCACTCTCTTCAAAGTCATTGGGTTGCTTTTCTATGCAGGCTCTTCCCTCACCTTAATGCACAAACATTAAAAAACATTGTTTTACAGTATATACACATAAATTAGTATATTGCTGGGTGCACCCTCCTTGGTTATGCGAAAAGTACAGTGAATGAGTTACATGTGAAAAATGTTGCCCATGGGAATCATGTTATTTGCAAATGGGAAACAAGTGGTTTTGGTAACACATGTAAGAGCACATGTGTAAAACATATTACCACATGTGGAAAATGGGTTCACATGGGAATTAACATGTGATTCACATAAGACTGGGTCAAAACCACATGTTTCCCATGTGCAAATAACAGGATTCCCATGTGAAAAAAATTTCAGATGTGAACAATCGCATGTGAATTATTATGTGAAGTTCATGTGGTTTAGGGGTAAGAGATATTGTTATTATATTACACATTATGCATATTCAATTTTGCACAGCATCTTCTGTTTATTCTAATTCTAGTATATTATCTCATAACATACTGATGTACATAATTTCTGAATGTATATAGTGTGTATATTGTTCTTACTGTTCTTAACTAGCCTATGTTTTATTTTGCTCTACATAAAATAAATGGTACACTTTATTTGACGCCTATCTCTATAATGCATTATAACCATACTTATAATGAGTTATAATGCAGTCATAGCACTGTATAACTATAGTTATAAACACTCATAAATGATCATAATGCTTTATAACAATAAGCATAACACACTATAAAGCATTTTATCATGACTTATAAGGTCAGGTTAAGGCATTATAATTAGTTAGTTAGTAGTAGTTAGTAACTCGCTAACAATGCCCACATCAATAATGCATTATAAATATAGTTATAATGTGTTATACTTGGCTTATAAATGTGTATAACTATCATTATAAACACTCATAAATTATCATAAGGCTTTATAACAATAAGCATAACACATCACAGAGCATTATAACACTATTATACAGTAATACTTGACCTTATAAGCCATTACAAAATGTTATATGATGTGTTATGCTTATTGTTATAAAGTCTTATGATAATTTATGAGTGTTTATAATGACAGTTTGCATGTTTATAAGCCAATTATAACTATTTATAATGCATTATCGATGTGGGCATTGTCAGCGAGTTACTAACAGTTATAATGTATTATAATGCCTGACCTTATTAGTCATGATAAAATGCTTTAGTGTGTTATGCTTATTGTTATAAAACAAAATATGATCATTTATGAGTCTTTATAACTATACTTACAGTGCTATAACTGCATTATAACTCATTATAAGTATGGTTATAATGTGTTATAGAGATAGGTGTCAAATAAAGTGTTACAAATAAATAAATCTGTACAGTGTTGCCTCTATTCTATTTGATTGATTCAAACCACAATGTGTGTTCCATCATGTGTCAGTGAGTCATGTCAGTTTGTTTTATTTTCATCATGACCTCATTACTGATTCCCTCACAGACCACATGTAAAGGGGTAAAGACTAGTAAGTACAGTGTGAAAGGTCAACAGAGTGCAGAACAGCCTCTGAGGGGGAAACATGCCTCCACTGAGGAGCAGTTATGTAGCACGTTGATTATGCAGTTCACCCTGCAAGACATTTAAATCAACAACAATGTCTGAATGAGAGTTCACCTCACTCTTCTGACTTATTTTCCATGACACACTCTTATCCACCTCACTTCGTCTTCTGATTATTATGTCGACTTCTCTTGTGCTTGTGAGAAAAAGGAATTGTAAAAGTTAATAACAAGAAAGAACATTCTGCCATAAGTAAGTTTTTGGGATTCCTCCCCCGCTTATGCAAGTCAAGTGGAAACTTTAAATTGCCTGTAGGTGTGAACGTGTGCATTCATATGTTTTGTTGACAATGTGATGGCAGTGTGTCCACGATGTAAACTTGAATGATGGGACAGGCTGCAGCTCCTTGTGGCCAACAAAATAACATAACAGGTCACACTTTGCTTATAACCATCATGCATATATACTGTATGCATATGCTGTATAAATAGATATGAAGATGTCTTTGTAATTTGTTGGTGCCTTTGTGGATACAGTGCGTGATGCACATCCATTTGTGAACAGATCACAGCAGACAGCTCTAATACGCTTGAGCTTCAGACATGTTCACTTATGTTACTTAATTGGGTCCATACAGATGTAGAAGAGCGTTGGGGTATCCGCAAATGTTTTGTACAGTTCTGTGAAAAAGTATTTGCCCCCTTCCTGAAGTCTTAATTTTTTTTGCATATTTGTTACTTAAATGTTCAAGATCAACCATATATAATGGAAAAAGATAACCCAAGTTAATATAAAATTAAATGTATTGTATCAACATTTCATCCACATGAAACTGGTCTCACAGTGCAACCCTTGCATTTCCGTGTATACAACCAATAAGCAACTATTCTGAAACAATGGATGTCATAGCCCCACCTTTCTAACCTCACTAGAGCATCATGTATCAAGTATCATGTAGCAACAGCAACAACAATGGCGGCTAATAGAAAATAGGTAATGATAACGATAATAGATCTATTGATAATAATAGACAATAGGCTTCTGAGCCTATTAGTTCTACTACAGGAAATGGATGCTACAGCAACTCTTCTTGTGTTTGGAATACAAGCATGCAGCATGCAAACTTTATGCGCATGCTCAACATCTTCGTCTCTGTACATTTCTTTATAGGCATTACAGCACCACATACAGCGGGGAAAATAAGTATTGAACGCGTCAACATTTTTCTTAGAAAATATATTTCTAATAGAGCTATTGACATGAAATTTTCACCAGATGTCGGCATCAACCCAAGTAATGCACATATACAAAGAAATCTGAACATTAATGTCCATAAATTAAGTTATGTGTAATTAAGTGAAATGACACAGGGAATAAGTATTGAACACATGAAGAAAAGGAGGGGCAGAAAGGTATGGAAAACCAAGAAAGCAGCTGGAGTTTGTCAGTATTTAGAATGTAATCCTGTCTCCTATCAGTGCAAAGTAATATCTGCTGGTTTAGTCCTGATTGATGCCTTTTAAAAAGGTTTCTCACCACCAAGGTGTCAGACAAGAAGTATTGCATGGTGGGCAATGGCAAAGAGCTGTCTAAGAGCTGTCTAAAGACCTACACAACCTTACTATTGCAAAACAAGAGTCAAAACAATAATCAGAAGGGTTCCCTAACAGTCCAGGACACTGGTGGAGAGCTTCAGACAGACCTGGGATCAGCAGGTACAGTTGTTTCAGAGAAAACAATAAGTAATGCACTCAACCGCCATGGCCTCCATGCACACACACCATGCAAGACATGGCGGTTGAGTGTGTTACTTATTGTTTTCTCTGAAACAACTGTACCTGCTGATCCCAGGTCTTTCTGAAGCTCTCCACCAGTGTCCTGGACTGTTAGGGAACCCTTCTGATTATTGTTTTGACTCTTCTGTCTGAAATCTTTGGTTGCATAGGTCTTTAGACAGCTCTTAGACAGCTCTTTGCCATTGCCCATCATGCAATTCTTATTGTCGGACACCTTGGTGGTGAGAAACCTTTTTAAAAGGCATCAATCAGGACTAAACCAGCAGATATTACTTTGCACTGATAGGAGACATGATTACATTCTAAATACTGACAAACTCCAGCTGCTTTCTTGGTTTTCCATACCTTTCTGCCCCTCCTTTTCTTCATGTGTTCAATACTTATTCCCTGTGTCATTTCACTTTATTACACATAACTTAATTTATGGACATTAATGTTCAGATTTCTTTGTATATGTGCATTACTTGGGTTGATGCCGACATCTGGTGAAAATTTCATGTCAATAGCTCTATTAGAAATATATTTTCTAAGAAAAATGTTGACGTGTTCAATACTTATTTTCCCCGCTGTATGTACTACTATGTTTTGAGAAAAATTCAGTGGTTTCATGTGTACGCTGATATTTCTTGAAATGTTTAGATAAGGCCTTGATCAGAAAAAAAAGCATTGGTACTGAAAACTGTGACATTACCACCACAGAAGAAAACAACTGAGGAATATAGTCAAAGTATCAACTGTTGCTCAACACAGGAGACATGGTCGAGTCAAAGTTCTGTCTCATATTTTTTAACACAATCTTCTCCGAGATGTCACAGGCATCCTCCATCTTTTCCATCACCACTGTTGATTTCTTTATTACTCCCCAATCTTCCCCCCGTATTACAGTAACCTGGCACTCTGATGAGAAAACGCCTCATAACCACAATGGATCTGATGAGAAAATAACTCAATATAACCAGAGCAGATCTGAGCATAATAAGAAAAGATCAATGAAGGAAAGATGTTGATAGTATGAGTAATAACGGGGAAAGATCTCACGAGAGGAGATGTAGTGGGAAAAGGTCTCTTTGTAACAGGGAAACCTGATACGGCGTTGTTGCGGAGATGCATTCAGCACAGTCTCTTACAGGTAAACTCTCTGGGTGATATTTGTGAAGTAATGAGATATATTTTGTTTACTCAATAATAAAAGGTATTATAGTATCCAGTGAACATGGATTACAACACATACTGTATATGTTGACGGTGGCAGCGATGATTATATCCTCCGTGCAGCGGTCGCGGCGCATACTAAACAGGCCCGGCTTCCGAGAGCTCGGCCTCTTCGAGACAAAGCAATTACGTGAGTTTTTTGTAATCTCTTGACAACGCCCAGCTGCCATTCCTGCTGCTTGTGCGGCGATATAAATAAAATGTGAAATATACAGGCACTTACAAAACAGTCAGCGCTCTGAAACAATTTAAAGGTGCGGAGAGCCGGGAGTTTTCGTCAGCCTTAGTTATGAAATGTCACCTCATTCTAGGCAAACGCTATGAATAACTCCCATACATTTTAACAAGTCTCCCATGGACATGGAAAGGTCAGTATACCTTCACTTTGGGTTTCTCTAAAGTGCTGGATTCATTGTTTTTCATCTAATTCACCAGAGTTTTCTTGTACAATATTATATTCAAATATCTTAGCAACTACTGATTACTGATACTATATTTTTTTCATTTGCTTTTGTCTTATGGTATTCTCACCCAAAAAAGGGGGAATTAGCGGGATTATGACATTTACTATACACACACATTCTTTTCTTTTTTTTTTTGTCAAAAATCAGACTATTGGTAATGAAACAAAAGAGGACTGACAGATCCATAACATAACATGATGATACATGTTCTGTATGGTGTTGAGTTATAGATTCTCATATATTCCCTCATATATTCAAATTAATCATCATGTCATTGGTCACCTGTCAATGACATATTATTCTATTTATTTCAAATTTCAAATGCAGTGACTGCTTGCCGAAAAACTGAAAAATAGCGTGGTGAATGTGCAGGTCACAACTTGTCCACCAGAGCGTTTTGGAGTTGTTGGATTGTGTATTTGACGAGTTTGATGAGTGAAACCAAGAAATCCCATTAGCCTCCGTAGCGTAGCTCTGAGCAGCTCGCGGCTCTGCTCCGCTGTTCTAAAAACAGCTTGCACTGACAATTAAAGGTAACAAACCTACTGCTATGACTTTATGGCAATGGGCCAATTTGCCAAAATGTTGAACTATCCCTTTAAGATACTTTTTTTTTTTTTTTTTACAACTCAGTTGATTTTAACTTCAAGGTCACAGTAATGGTGCTGAAGACAACAACTCCTATGACCTCAGCACACTGTGATTTTAAGGACCCCATGTCTGGACACTTACTTTTATTAGTTTTACAACTTTGTGCAAATGATCGTCACGTCTACTCTATGCTATAATTGGCCATGTGGAAGTAAGGGTGTAAGTATATTAAACCCTAAAGGATTTATTGACAGCCTCAGTCTCACTCAAAGTGTGTTGTTATGACAGTGTAGCGATATGTTTCCATTATCTCAAGGACCCTACAGTGGGAAAAAAAAAGACTAACTGCTTTATTGGTTTTGTTAGGTGGATATAGAAAGTGGTAGAAGACGGAACATTAACACGATTTCTCAACTGAAGCGATGGAGACAGACTGACAGAGAAGGACAACAGTCATCAGTGTACATGCTTTCTTCAATGCCAATAGATTTTCAATGTCTGGATGTGGATGGTGAGGCAGTGCACTGAGGTTTCAGAAATGTATTGACACGGTCATTACTGAGGAAATCAAGTGAGTGACTGAGTCAAAAATGTCTCTATCAATTTGTGGAAGTTCTCGAAAAGCTGTGGGGCTGCATGTGTGTATGTGTTTATGCGATCCTAAAGAAACCCACACACATGCCTTATTTATAAGTAATTCACAGTAATTTAATTAAATATACTTATATAATTACAAGTAACAATAATAAAGATGTTCTATGTTCATGTGGGTAAAGTTCTTGTCAGTTTTAATTTCTTCTAAGAACTGAGCATCAAACATAAAGCATGGAGTCTTTATGGTACAAATGGGACTGCAGCATCAATTTCTTTTTATAATTATGAAACTAAGTACAATACAGGATATAACATTGACTTTTTTGTCTTTCTTGAATACCATAAACGGACTGTGAAAACATTTGCTGTGTGAAGGTGTCACAAGTTTGGTCTGAGGGAAATATCCAAAGTATATTCCTTTATCCTATTGTGGGAGATTTACAGTATTTTAAAATGAAGATGGACGATCATTCTCAGGGATATTTCATATTTACAAGAATCTCTTATGTCCCATCATGTATGTTTCCTATCAGGGATTTAAAATGCCACTCTTTTTTTGTTATCTGACTTTAACAGTCAGTGAAGTACCAGCTCTCTCCCTCTTTGTGTGTCTGTGTGTGTGTGTGTGAATATGTCCCGGGCACAGCGGCTTAACTTGAAGCTGTTGTCAGGTTTAGTCGATCAGGTTGCTGTCATTCTGGTTTTGGTTGCAATCCTCAAGCGAGGCATTGCCTCTCGGAGTACAGGGTCTTTCTCATGTGGCATCTCTCCACATCAAGGGAACGCCACTCTTCATACAGATGTGAGTTAATTCCCACAGACTGGGGCGATGGATTCTTTTATTCCCCCCCCTCTCTCTCTCACACACACACACACACACACATGTCCTCTCCATCTCAACAGCTTGTTTTGCGCTGGAGAGGGAGAGAGAGAGAGAAAAAAAAAACTAAATTCCAAACTTTGCTTCATGGTGCAGGAAGGCATGGATGTAGAAGTACAGGCCTGTAGGCTGCAGATAAGAAATAAATACTAACTTTGATGTTGATCACAAATCATTTCATGCTTTAAGTGAATGTATGTCCATGCTCTGATATAGCCTACACACACAACACACACACACACACAATGAAGAACGAACATACATGTGTCTCAGTTTTCACACTGACACCCGTGATGTACATATTAAGGGTGCAGCTGAATTGTATCAATTAGATGTAGATGTAGAAGTTTTGCAAAGTCCACTCAATATGAACTTATAACATATTTAAGAACAATTACAATGCAGATTCACAAGTAGTTTTCACCCTGATATCATAGAATGTCCTCCAAACATGATGGTGGCTGAATAACTCAATGTTTGACTCATATGTCCAGGGAATGGACTTCCAGGAGACTTCTGGTTTGCTCTATGGCAAAGTTTCAACAGGCAACTTTGTTCTTTCTTGATAACAGAGGCTTCCTTCTAGCTATCCTCCTATGGAAACCATCTTTATTCATTTTCTTTGCCTGATTGTAGACGCATTTACATGTACATACATACAATGACACAATTCTATCCCATAATCACACCCAGTGGCCAGTCCATACTGAATATTTTCTTCTATAGGTTTACTTTCAAAACCAAAAAAAAGCTCAAATCATGGTAGAACCTGTGAGGAACCAGAGTGAAATACGTTTTCAATCTTCCTGAAAAAAAAAGAAAATTGGATTCTTAGTTGAAGTTTGGTACATGTCAGCATTTTATCTAAATAACTGAAATTTGAAAACATTTTGAATTCTGATATGACAAACACCTGCTCTCTGGTCTGTTTATTTCTGGTGTGAATCAGGAAGCACACAGTTTAACATTTCATGTATTCAAGATGCATGGATTCTGTAAACAAGAGCTTCTCTAATGATGAGCCAAACTTCATGATTTTTGTGACTGTGAACTTAGTATTGTCCACTTACTTCACTTGTTTCTTTTGTATGGGCAAAAAAAAGTCTTTGTAGGCTCTCATTACTGCCTATCTTCTTCTTTTGAAGAGACCATCTGATTGCAGAGCGTCTTCCGTGAAATGTATGTGTTCATACATTATTTAATGCCTGCAGTCTTACCAGCCGTTCATATGCACGGTGCTTTAAAGCCTGCTGATATGCAGTCCAGAGCAGCACCAACATGGAAATAAGCAAGAAAAGCTCCAGGATGTACAGTAGGAATAGACCAATAACAGAACATTATTTGTGGCCACATGAAATTTGCTTCCAATTTTAAGACCTTTGAGTTTGGCCTTTGTGAATACAAACCGGACCAGATGAAAAATTGCAAACAGAACCCGCCGTTAGTTAACTCTGATCATTGTTATAGCATAATGATTTACATCATTTCCACATAAATATAGGCTATACTGTATGTCCCCAAAATGTCAATATCTGGAGGAGATAAACAGTTTGACATTCTCTCAAGTGTGCAACAGTGGACAGTGTGTTTCCTAGCAACAATGTCTTGTCAATCACCTGATGTTGTGACATGAGAAACTCAAGGTTTAGACGCTGTTTGTGGAAATCCGAGTCAAAACTGGACGGAGGTGACTGAATAATGTAATTCAGCTCAGAGTGTTACCACGTCTTCCTCTGTGCTTCTAATCTAACTCTGTTGTGCACTGATCACTCTTTTCACCACGCACACACATCAGCTAGCAAGGCTGCCAAAAAAAAGAAAGAAAAAAAAGTAGCCTTGTGATGCCTTCAACTGTCGCCATCTGTCTTCAGGGACTGCTCAAGGTTGTCTTCACTCAGAGTTTCCCATTGCTGTCATGCAAACCCCCTCCTTCACATGTACTCATATAGACTCACAAATACACACACACATACGGCTCTCTGATGTGCCGTCACCATATGTGAAAGACTAAACACTTGACCGCAAACTCTTCACTGCTAATATTGCACATCCGCTGTATTATACACAGCTCAGTATACAACTTATGTCACTGTTGCACACCAGACTTCATTCACATTTGTTACACTTGCTCTAGTACTTCCATCTGTTTGTACTCAAGTTTCTTTTGCTCTATATATACAGTATATATACTGTATAGTCAGACAAACCGAGATAACATTAACTTCTTGCCCTTTTTGAATAACATACATGGATTGTGAAAACTGTTGCTGCATAAAGAGAAGGTTTCAGAAGTTTGGTCTGAAGAAAATGTCCAAATTATATTCCTTTATCCTTAACCTCCTGAGACCCGAGCTTTTTTCTGGTGTGCATTTTTTATTTCTCCTTGCTATCTGGGATAAGTAGGACCTAATAAGTACAGTACCTAAAGTTTGTCTTTGTACAGGAAGTAGTTTTTGCAAAAAATTATGTCCTCATATGAGGACACTGGGACTATATCAACATAAAAAAACTGTATTTGCTGTTTGGGACCAGAAGGGCCCAATTTGTGTAAATTCAAAATTTCAGCTTTCTACAATAAGTAGTTCTCTCAAAAATCAGTGTCCTCATACGAGGACATCGGGTCGAAAAACAATGACTCCTACTGTATATAGAATACAGTGACATATGGAAATTCAAATGGGTCTTATTCTAAAATGCCACATCAGATTGGCCTGATTTTTTCTGAGTGTCATCCTGAGGTCAAGTACTATCAGTCTGATGTGGAACGCTCAAGTAATAACGAGTAGTTTTTAAGAAATGTGAATCCTCCTGAGACCCTGCGTCCTCATACGAGGACATTATTTTTTGCCTCTTTGCACCATGATACTCTCATTTTTAAAAACTTATCTTACCTATTGACTTATTAGCCACATTTAGGGACACTGTCTGTGCCATCTTGTGGTGATATCACAAAAAAAAGACAACAACATGTTACTTTAATAACATAACATAGTCCCAACGTCCTCAAACGAGGACGTGACATTTATTGATGTCCTAGTCTGCTACTATTACTAAAATGTGTCAAATTGTAATGCCATATGAAGACAGAGACATTGTTGTACATAAATACACTGGTTTCATTCATAAAATTTGGATTTAATTCTTATCTTGGTCTTTTATCTTCAGGGAACTGCCATAGAAGGCTCCGGCTGAAATTCCCGCCATTTTTTTCCCCCAAAGAAATTGGTGAAATTTGTGATATCACCACAAGTTGGTGCAGGCAGTGTCCCTAAATGTGGCTAATAGGTCAAAGTTTTTAAAAATGGAGTATCATGGTGCTAAGAGGCAAAAATGTAATGTCCTCGTATGAGGACGCAGGGTCTCATGTGTCATATTTTGGGAAGGTTAGTGTATTTTAAAATGAAGATGGACAAAAACTCAGGATATGTCGTATTCACAAGAATCTCGTATGTCTGTTATCAAGGATGTAAAAATGCCAGTAATATTTTATGTCAGCTGTCATTAGTAGAATAACGTAGAAGAAAGGAGGCAGATAATTGTATTACACTTCATTTAATTAAATCCTCAGAGTCATCTGAATAAATTAAATACATATATTCTTTATTCTTTCAGGTGAAAACATATACGGTGTACACTGACACATCTATCTCCTCAGGTTATTTCAATACATCCTGGAGGGTGGATTGAACTACATGTTCAACGTTTTCAATCATTTTAAAATTCCTATTCATATCTAGAAATAAAACACGACTCTACTGAGCTAATAAAACCCCTAATAATATTGAAAACACTTTAATAAGCTATGTACATACATGTACACAGAATTAGGTATACCGTATGTTCACAGGAAATTAAAACACATGTGATTATTTATGTGCATGCAAGACCAAGGCACTTCATTTAGCTGTTACGCAGTCATAATATACGAGAGGCCTTTCGGTAGTGGATGTCTGTGGTGGATGTGTGTTTTATAGACTGCACCACACTCGCAGCATAACAATTATCCCACACAAAAACACGTGTGATTGCAGCGAATTGGATGGCATTGCCCACAGGGACACAACTAATCCTCAGCATTTCCATTTATCAGCTGTGGGCAGAAGCTGCTCTCGGTGGATCACGGCCCATCACATCTAACAGTGTTTGAAAGGCTGTCGACCTGTTTCCCAACAAAACAAAACCCTTTCATTCGCTCCCTCTCCCCTCCATTAATAGCATCTTATAAGGCCACGGGCCAACGTGTAATGCCTCCCAAACATATTCAATTTCATCATAATTAAGAATAGATTATCTATCCAGCTAAGCACGATTTATCATAATCATCATTCCGACCTTTTTAGGGGTATAAATAATCTGATGTGGGAATCCATAACTCCTTGCGACACCACAATAATTTGTTTACAGCCACATCTATTTGGTATACCATCCTTTAATCAATAGCAGTAAATCTAAAGTCCATTTTGCTGCACATTTCTCCTCTTCGGGGAACAAAAATATAAAAAAAATCCTTTCTTGGGCCTCAGGAAGTGCACGCGTACCTGTCCCAGCTCGTGCTCTCACAAGTTAGACTGTGATTAAATCAGATTGTTAATTGTAAAGAGTGTGGAGTATAGCAGGGCAGTCCATGGGGCATCGATGGATTAAGATAAGACAAGTGATGGTGTCATAACTGGAGATAATCAACTGATTCATTAAGATAAGAGAGGATGAAAGCTAGGAGGGAACTATTCCGCAGCTCTTGTACAAAGTGCCTTCGCCTTCTCGCTCATTAAATGGAAAACAGTGAGCTCTTGTATCTCATATCTTTTTGGCATTCCGGTATCAAACCTCCGGGATGTTGACAAGCTGTCATCAGGCTGCCAAACGTCCAGTGGGCAGGTAGGTAGAGAGAGAGAGAGACGGCAGCTACCGACCCACAGAGCCAAAGCAGACGTCTACTGGTTTCCCAAACAAGCAGGATAGCTGTTCTCACCAACATGCTGATCTCACAACAGGACCTCTCACTCCAAATGATGGTGGTCAGTGTTACTTATAATCTGAAGTCTTCATGAAAACACCATATATTACAGAACTGTTCCTGAATATGTGTAAAATAAATAAACTGAAAATCCTGCATCCTTCCCCTGATGCCATTATGGTGGAGAAACATGGAACACACTGGCATCAGTGTATAACTTAAAGGGATAGTTCAACATTTTGGCAAAATTGACCATTGCCACACACCTACAGTCGGTGTAAGCTATTTTTAGATCGGTGGAGTGGCAGGCTGCTCAGAGCTACGCTATGGAGGCTAATGGAATTTCTTGGTTTCCCCTCATCAAATACACAATCCAACAACATTCACCACGCTATGAGATAATAACGGAACGTTATCAGACAGAGTTGTTTTCGAGGTAAATTCATGCAAAACCACTGATGCACGTTCCCGTCAGGGGCAGTTTTTCGGCAAGCAGCCTCTGCATTTGCCTTGAAAACAATTCTGTCTCGTAATGTTACAATATTATCTCACATTTATAAGAAAAGTAAGTAAGACAAGAAAGACAAGATGCATATTGGAGAGATATATGTCTCTAGATATTTACTCCCCTACAAAGCAATAGTTACTTTTCCTGGTAATTAGTTTTATAATGTCACAAGTCAGTTTCTAACTCTGTTACTTTTGGGGGGAAAGCAACTTGCTAATAAATAACTAATTACTTTTTTTTAAAGTAAAGTGCCTCAACACTAATAAACAGTCACCCATATCCAGTTTCAGAACAGTGTGTGGAGGGGAGGGGTTTTCCCAAAACTATCCCACAATCCAACAGGTTGGAGAGAGAGAGAGAGAGTGTGTGTGTAGGCTTAAGCTCTGGTTCCAATATGTGTTATTAAGCTTGTGCATTTCTTTCAGTAGCTACAGTACATGCTGCACACTTCAGGCTGTGGCCATTAAGGACTCAGCATGTGCCTGGAATCCTCTCTCTGATGGCAGGAATCTTCAGCTCTTTGTCAAGAATCCAACCATAATCCAATCCAACCCTCCACAGGGCTTAGCCAGGTGTGTTGATGTACTATCATGGTCTGAACTCCTCTCTTAGTCTCTTTTTTGTCACTTTTCTCTTTCCCTGGCTTCACGAAACCCACTCATGATTACTTAAGCTTTCACATGTCTTATGTAACAGTTTTTTAACAAGTGGCTAAATGGTGCTTCAGAGGTTGTCAGGGGAGAATATGGCAAAACACAAAAGCTGATGTGCTCACAAGTCTATGAGAAGATCTGAGGAGAGTAGGGGATCTTAATTTCTATTTGTACAACTTTTTGAATCGAGACAGCGGAGATGGATGGAAAACACAGTTGTTGGACAGAGATGAGGGAGGCAGTGGGATGATGCAGCCAGGAGGAGGCTGCTGTAACCTTGAAGTATGGCCATTCAGAGCAGGTATAAACATTTTTTTTTTTTTTTGCCTTCAAGCAAAAGCCCAGTGTGTCATCTTTCGAGCTGCTGGCAGGTGTGTGTTTCTCTTTAGACGGAGCCAGAGTAGCTGTTTGCCCATGTTCCCAGTCTGAAGTGCTAAGCTCCACACTTAACACCAGATATGAGACAGATATCGATCGTCTCATCTTCCCCTCGATGAGAGGGTGAGGAAGGGAAATGTTGAGCTGTTTCTTTGCATTTGTCTGTGTTGGTATTCTGTGTAGCCAATGCATCCGCACCGGTGACAGTCAGAGCCAGAGGCATGGGTTGTCCGTCTAGGCGCCTGCACCGTCCTTTTGGACACAATACCAGTTTGAAACATACAGTATTCTTCACATTGGCATCAACGCTTTAGACAAGCAGCTAGAGGTGAGTGGTCAAGGTCACAATGACCTCACTAAACACAGTTTTGTTTTTTGTGAACATATATCTGAGTAGTAGATTGTCAAGCTGTATTCCTGTTCATATCTACAGCCAATTTTCTCTGTAATTGAAAAATGTATTGCCTGAATATAGTGAATATGACACAGGTGTTCTTTAGTAACGCCTTGAGTTTTCCAAATTTAGTACAACTGTTCATCTGGACTTTGAGCTGTCACTCAGTACCTCACACAATAATTATGACAACATTATAGGGTTTGGGTTAAGTTCTAGTCTGGTTTTAGGTTATTTAATTGTTTATGCTAGGGTTGTACCTTTTTTTGTTTTTTGTCTCTTTGTGACTTTCAGCTGTATATAGACTGGCTCTTCTCTCCAGCCGTCACCTGTTTGTTGCTATCTCAATGTGGTAAAGTTCTTGGCTCCCTGTTCTGAAGTTTCTGTGTGATGTTCATTGACCTTCACTTCTGACTCTGATCTCCTGTCTCCAGTTGACTGTCTCCTTTCCCTTAGTCTGCCAAGCCACAAGCCTTCAGCACCTTCGCTGTCTGCTAAGTCCTGGACTTCTCCCTGGACCTGCTGATCTCCTGCTCCCACCACCTGATCACAGTCAGGTGGTGGGACTAGTGGTAACTTCTCTGACTCCCACCCTGAAGTCTCTGGTTGGAACCCTGCCCTGGCGTCCTCTAAATGATCCCTTCTCTCATTCCTGTTGTGTACAAACCTTTCGAACTAAGCTCAGCCGGCTGTCTGTATTTTTGAGTCCTCTCCAGTCTACCCTTTTTCTGAAAAAGGGTACTATGTTCCCCGCAGTTGCTGGTTGATTGACTCTCTCTATCTATCTGGCCTGTCTAGCCTCTACCTGGTCTTTTTACTAAACTTACCCAACTCCTTTCTTCATTGCCTAAACCCAACCAGTGGGACAATTCCACTTCTCACTCAAAAATAAGTCACTCACAACTCCACTTCCAGGTATGGGTACAAAAATTGCATGTTCCTCGGGTCCTTTAGGGGAAAAGCAGGGAACATAGGACCCTTTTTCTAAAATAGGGTTCTATGTTCCCCAGTCTGGACACAGCGGGGAAAATAAGACCATTTTGGGGAAAAGCGGGGAACATAGGAGCTTTTTTTTTAGAAAAAGGGTTGTTCCCCGTTCCCATAAAAAGTGGGGAACATAGGACCCGGGGAACATAAGGATGATCCCAGATCAATCCTCACATACTGGCGCTGTGTTATGATAGGCTACATATGATTGACTGTCATTGTGGCAAGTGGAATCAACAAACCAAACTATGTTACACTAACACTAGCGGTTAGCATTGATCTAGTTATCTGTGGTGTTCAATAAATGATCATTTTCAACACTTTTATGTATATTCATGTTGTTTTCTTTAGCCAGTGAGGTTTGAGAAGTTTCCACGCTGCTCAGTCTCTTGTCGAACTTGTTCATACATTCCTCTACATCAGTAATTCTTTGGCCATTAACACTCAGAATCGAATGTAGAGAGGCAATTGACGCCCGGTTCTCCTCCCGAAATGAGTTGATAGAGGCTTGCACAGCAGTAACTGCATTAGCTAGCGCTTTCATATTGTTAGCATTTGCATCTGTTTCTTTGCTAGCGCTAACCGGGGAGTCTGAGTTGTTTCTCCCACTTCTGTTGTTGTTGGCCGGTTTGGGAGGCATTTGTCCACTCGTGAGGCAATAAAATCACTTAATCTGTGTTTCCAACAAAGTTTGAACGGTTACGAGGTCCAAAATGTATAAATTGAGCACATTTCTGTGGGAGCTGTGGAAGACACGTCTACTCACTTTGCATTCTCAAGCGTGCCCCCGTATATTCATGTTGTGACTTAGCAGCTGTTGTGAAAGAAAGCATCAAAAAAACTACAAATTGTAACTTTTTTTTCTGTATTGCAGTTTCACAGAGCTTCTTAACAGTGAACTTGTTAAACCTACCTGCTGACTCCTGGATGTTTACTGAGGAACCTGTTCAGCTCTCTGCCGACTAGAAATCAGCTTCTAAAGCAGAGTACAGCTCCTCATCTGATATTTGTCTTTGAACACATCGCCGTGTTGGTGCCGGAGCCAGGATGATGGAGACAGTGAGGAGATGGATGATGGATGGACAAATTGATTGATTTGAGCCATGAGACCCAACTGTGTGTGTTTCTTTTGAAAGCTAATAATACCAAAATCAATATGCGCCCGCCGCTATAGGCTCGAAAGCAGAAAGGGATGCGGGCAACTTCAGGAAAGATGCGAGTGGGGGCAAATCTTTGTCTTCCTCTATCTGCTTCTCCCTTCTTCCAATCACCGTAGCAGCGTCTGCTCTGGTGTTGTTAGTATTTACCCGGCCCGCGCTGCCGCCGAGCTCCGCGGGCTCCACAGCCATCTAATTGCCTGTCACATGAAAAGCTTTGTCTTTTGTCACCACGGATCAACTGCAGATCAATACTGCCAACAGAGAGTGAGCCATGTGTGTATGTGTGTATATGTGTGTGTGTGTGTGTGTGTGATAGAGAGAGAGAGAGCAGGCGACAAATGAGTTTGAATACCTGCGAGGAAAGGGAAGCTTTGAAGGATGCAGCGGCATTAGTGTCATCTTGTTGCCTGGCGTGCGCAGGAGAGAGGGCTTATCTGCGCACACACACACACATACACACACACACACAAGAGCGCAGAGATTTTTTTACACACACGCAATCTGGCACATACACACCATGACACACTGCCTCGCAGCGCTGCCAAGTGCAGGGTTAAAAAGTGGGTGGACTCTAGCTGGAAAACCTCATTAAGTTTTAATTCCTTTCTGTATCCTATTTCTATAATGGGGAATTGATTTTTACTTAGTGCACTGGACCAGAAATAATTCTATTTCAAATCATTTTATTCTCCTCTGTTTGTCTTTGTGTGTGTGTGTATGTGTGTCTCTAAGTGTGTGTTTGTTTTCCCACATTTAGCGAAGATGCTGATATTTTTTTCCCCCCCCTTAATCCGTTTGGAGCAAGAAAAATGTGTGTGTCTGTCTTTTTGAACGTACACAATTCAGCTGCTTTATTGGATGCACACTTGTGAATGCTTCCATGGAATAGACTCTACATACACTTCATGCCGTAGCCATTACAACATGTCAAGAATGACGGTGTGAAGGTTATTTAGTAATAAACAGCGCGCCATTCACTTCACCTGATGATGGTATCAGAGCAATTTCCTCCTTAAATCAACGTGCACTTCATTATTACTTCAAGATAACTTTTTCGTGTGCAGATAGTGTTGTCAGGGAAGTTGGGATAATGAGGCCTGGCTGAGCCACAAACAGCATATTGATTAGCTCCGAGGTCGAAATTGGATTCCTGCGCTCGACCCCGGAAATAAAACCTCTGCTTTTGTTTCGCAGCCCCTCGGGGGCGAGTCGGCTCCGGCTCGCCGCCGGCTCGCTTTAAACAGAGGATGCAGAGCGGCTAAACGCTCGCAATGGGTTTTCCTCCTGCAGTTTGTTTTTGGGAGAGTCTAACACATCTCATTTCACTTCCTGCCGTAACAATGTGTCCCTATGGGAGCGCTGAGACAATTAGTATTCAAACAGGAACAGACTATCACTCAAATGTGCTGCCTGTTATAAACCTCAACCTCTTGTCTCAGACCGGAGCTGTGGTCAAAACCTCATGAAAAAAACTTCCCTTCCTAATCACTTTTCCTCGACCTTGATGGGAAAACACATTGAGATGAAAAGGGAAAGACGTGAAGAAGGAAAAGACAGTGATGGTGCTCAAAGCATTTACACTCTGCAGTGTAATTATGCAGCAGTGGATGTTATTAGAAGTGATGCTGCTGCAAAACATCATCTCCTCTCCTTTGGTGAGGGCTGAGCCACTGTACTCTATGCTGAAGGAGATAAGGAAGGATCCACATGAATGTGTTTGGTAAATACATTGTTTGAAAATGGGACAATAGGGATTATTGTGAATGTAATCAGCGTGGAAATAGAAACTGACCTAGGATCTGCAACATGTCATAAAAAAGTTGGCTTTTTAGAGATCAGCCAGAGCATTAACACTGGTGCCACCCAGCAGGCTATTAGGTCTAAAACGCAGGGCTTACTGGTAAGTAAGCAAGTAATTCTTTATTTCTATAGCACCTTTCACAGCATGGAGTCACAAAGTGCTTCACAGTGAATAAATAAAAGAAAAGGATAACAAGGCAGCAGTCAACAAAGAGGAAATATAGTAAAAAAAAAAAAAAAAATGGTAGGAAATCAACAGTAACATATCAGGTAGAGGCTCTTAAGTCCAGGGGGGAGCAGTTTAAAGCCTATGAGCCACAGTTTGAAAGGCACGTTCGCCTTTTGGCCTTTAGTTTTTAGTCTGGTCTAGGGTTCAACCAGGAGCCCCTGGTCAGCCTGGTGGCAAGGGGCTGGAGAAGGTTGGAAATGTATGGGTGGGGTGTTACTGAATGTGATTACCAGGACCTTGAATTGGTACCTGAAGGCCAGAGCAGGGAGCACAGGAAGGGGCTGATGGTGGCAGGATGTCCGTGACTGTGTTGACAGCCCAGCAGCAGAGTTCTGTAGCAGTTGTAAGCGGCCCAGAGATGATTTATTGAGGCAGGTGAAAAGCAAGTTACAATAGTCCAGTCTAGATAAAATGAAAGCATGGACAGTCATAAGACAATGGAGTTTGGTGATATTTCTAAGGTGGAAAAGACATGTGTGGGACAGGATACTGTTACTCTCCAATTAATATTCACATTTCTCTGTTATGTTATTGTAAGAGCATTATTTTCATACTACCTGGATTTTTAAAGACCCCATGAAATGAAAACACGTCGTGTCTCTGCTTTAATCATGTATGTATCTTTTGATATAAACCAGATTTTGGTCCTATAATTATTATGAGTATTTCCAAATCAAAATTGATATTTATCTTCCTGTAAAATCAATTCAGACATTCGATGACTCATCCTGCACCCATGAACAGTCCTTATTTTGCATCCAAATAAACTCAATTTCATGATGTTTACGTATCTCCAAAAACTATAAATTCTGCCTGTCATGGAAACATCTGTGCTGGACCTGCTAGCTAGTTGGGGTGTATGGGATGTCTTTGGATTCTTCCTAAAACAATACTTGTGCAGTGTTTTCTGTCATCAATTCCCTCCTTTTCCTACTTGGCCACCATTGGCTCTAAATAAGGATAATTGCATCTTCAAATTTGCGGTATTTTCTGTCACCCAGGTTAATTGTAATTGTAGGGATCCTGGAATGTGACAATCAGTGGATAAACAATTCCTCAGGTTGGTCTGAGGAAAGAGGAGGAAAATGAAGTCAGATGGTAAAAATATTACCCAGACTGTCAGTCGCAAACATCCTTTCATCCATTCTCCTTAATGTTTTTTAACAAGATCTTTCCCTGTGTGCTCAGCGCTATGTAAGTGCTCTAAGCTTACCGTATGTGTATTAAAGTGCCACTGCTTACCGTTATGATGAAGAAGATCACTGGCACAATCAATCTTGATAGAGTTAAGGAGGCTTCCAGCTCCTCATCAGACATTTACTCTCTGTGGGTGTGAAAGTCTCCACAGGCTGCAGCTCCGGCCCAGGAGTCTTCACCGGGTTCAATTACTAAGACGACTAATAGGCCGCTACCCTGGCACATCCCATTATGATCGATTGGGATTCATACTGTGCCGTTATATCAAATTCACAGTGATGATGGCCCTCTACTCCAAGTGAAGAATAACTCCACTGTATTATTTCCCCTCTGACATTCAAAACCGTCCTGGTTATTATTAAACAGAGCGTTCAGACCCTTCAATTTATCACATTTTGTTATTTTTCAGCAGAATCCAAAAGGATAAATATCCTTTTGACATTTAAATAGTCAGACTTTTCAGCTCAGGTGTCTCTTTTCTTTTTCAAATGTTTCTCACCTCAGCCTGCTGGACGTGGTTTGGAAAGGCTGAATGGATAACAGAGCATGAAACCAAGTCCATGAGGAAGAGAGCGCCACCTGCAGAACTCAGAGACAGGATCGTATCGAGAACCAGATCCGGGGAAGTCTAGAAAGTACCCTTCTTAATTAAGAGAGGTGACCCAGAACCTCATGGTCACTCAGAGGCCTGGACATGTAGTTTATGAAATCAAGACTGAACTGTTTTGTGGGTCAGTGGGAGACTGGGCTTTGTTTTCCTTCATCACTGACCATATATGTGTGGTGGCCTGGGAAAACCCTTCACATGGTGGGATTTTGACATTTTCATTTTTTGATATTTCCATAAACTAGAAGTTTTCAGCCATTCATAACTGTTTGAATAACTGAGATAGCATTTCAGACCAAAAGTTATGGGCATTTTAATCTATTATGACCAACAAACTGAAAAGTGAGAAAAATGGATTTAACTAGAACGTTGCTGTTTTAACCCTCTAAAGACGAGTGTTTTACAAAACATTAAACAACTTCTGAACCGTTTATGATAGAGATTAGCTGTAAACTGTATCTGAATCGTGTGATTTTCTGCTTTCCGAGGGTCCCTGAATGGTGCCTCTGTGACAAGGGACCGTATAGGGTGCGTGTAATCACGTGGTACGGGAACAGACGCTAACCTAGCATAGCATCGATGCTAATCCGAACGTAGCATCAATGCTAAACAGAACGTAGCATCGGCGCTAAACCGAACTTATCATCGGCACTTGCACATGTTTTACAAAACATCAACAACAAAAATAAAACCTCCCGAACCGTTTATGATGAAGACGAGCTGTAAAAAAGCATCTGAATCGCGGGATTCTCTGCTTTCCGAGGGTCCTTGAATGCTACCTCTACAATAACAACGGACGTCCTCTCCTCTAGCGCTGCTGCTGCAGATCAGCTGTGCTGTGGCTCAGCTGGAAACGAAACGCTCTACTCGCCATAAAAACATAAAAATAAGTACTTTCTGTTTTGTTTTCTTAAAGGTCCCATATTATGCAAAATGCACTTTAGAGCAGTTTTCTATCAATAATATGCATCCCCGGCCTGTCTACAATCCCCCCTGGTATGGAAAAAGTTCATCCTCTCCCTTTTTTGCTTTCTCTGTCTTTAGAAAATGTGTGCTTAAACAGGCCAGTTGAAGATCTGTCTGTCGGTGACGTCACCGACAGACTCGACGCCACCCCCTAGGTTGGTGGCACCGCCCCAGGTGAAGGTTTGCCACGCCTGAAGAAATTTTCTAAACCGTGCCATTTTTTCCCCACATAGCTGTGGTTAAACAATGGCGAATGTACGACCTGGAAGAAGCGGTTGCTCTGTTGTTGGCTGCACACTGTACACACAGCGCCAAAGTCATCAGATATCACCACATTTCAATCAATAAATGTTTTAAAATGAACAACTAGGCAAGTCTGGTCGCTTTTCCGCTGTCGCCCCCCCGCTTTATTTACGTAAATGTGGTGATTTCAGTAGGCTACATAGCCCAGCTCCTCCTCACTTTTCATTCAAACAAACTAATGCCACTGCCACAGTTGTAAAATTGCATCAATGAGACCAGCATTAAATCTCCTAAAAATAATTTAACCAGCCAGCGGTAAACCTCTAAAAGCATGCGGATACGTTACTTCGCTCGTTTTCTCCTCCGGGAGGAGGAGATGTCCGTGCCGGCAGATCAGCTCAGTAGAGCGGCTGCTGCTGTGACAGCCGCTGCCACGGTCCCCGGTCGGGGCTCACACAGACTCTGCACTTCTCCCAGGACAGACATCGGAGCAAACTGACCACAGACTCTGGATTAAACTTTCTCGCATGAAAAAATATTAAAACTGTGACGTGTTAACAGTGATAAAGCCAGAATTAAAACAGGGTTTTAGCAGCTTCTATGGCTGTTTGTTTGCCGCGAAACGGCGACAGCCGATGCTAATTTATGTTAGCCCGTCTATGAGGTTTCACATTATACGTTAGCATTAAGCTAAGCGGACTTTATGCTTAGTTGTGATACTGGCTGTGTGTGTTTTGAACGTTGTTTCAAGCCTGGTTTGGGACTATTGGGAGCTACATGAACCACGAGACCGCACTGGCGGCGACGTCAAGAGCTGTCGCCACTCTGTTATATCGATCTGGCCATAGTGATACCCATAAACATTAGCCCATGCTACCGTTAGCCACATCCTGTCCCTGAGGCAGAATCTTTCCTACTATGGCCACGCCAAGACCCGCCTTACTAGGCCTCTGATTGGCTGAGAGGGGCAAGGCAAGGCTGTGACAGATGGAGCTCATTAACATTTAAAGGTACAGGCACAGAAACAGCTTGTTCTCAGCAGAGCTCATTTGAGCGACTTTGAGACAGCTGCCATTCAGGACCACGGATCAGTTTGGGGCAATACATTTCGAATACAGTTTAGTTGGACGTCTGACAGCTGAGTGAAATTGATTAAAAAGAGTATAATATGGGACCTTTAAAATATTTATTCACCACGATGTAGTAGGGAGTTCAAAGTACCAGAATCACACAAAATATCAAAATCGTGGAAATAGTACTTTTTCACCTATTTTGGCTATTTACCACAATCGAACGTCTGCGACATCCGACGGGTTTTCCCAGGCCGCCACACATATCCTCAATGAAACCTGATCCAGAGCCTAAGACCCCAGACTGAACTGTTCACTTTCCAAATGGAGCTAAGCGAAAGTTCAGACAGGAAGCCTCTCCCGAGCTCACCCTCTATCTTCTCGCTCCGCCCTCTTCACCTAATTCATCCAATCACAGGCTGCCATCTCCTCTCTCTCCTACCAATCAGTCTCTTGCGTCAAATTTAAAAGTGTTCCCTTTCTCTGCTGTCATCCCGCTGTCATCCAGAAAAACTCTCAGCCCACCTCCACCCCTTCTCCACCTCCATCTGATGGCGACCATCTTCATCGGGACCTTCGACCAGGAGTCTACCACCACCAGTGTCTAGGCCCGGGGGGGATCATCATCTTCAGATGCAAGCTATCACCCATAGATCAGTACTCCACGATGATCTACTCCCAAAAATTGCGCAGCTCTTCTGGACGTTCCAAACGTAATGGGACTGAAGGGATCAAATTCTGGTAGTGAAACGAGTCGTTTTGTGGGGTTGGATATAATAAAGTTATTGTTAAAGTTATTATAATTCTATACTGTGTTGGAGTGTGAACCAGAGTTGCCTGGTTAAGCATCTCTTCTTGTTTTACAAGATTAATGTTTTTTTGTGCATTGTCCCTGTTTTAAATAAATGAATTCATTCATTCATTGTGCTGTTGCTCATCTAAACATTTCTTTTTCTTTAGAAAAAATCTCTGGAGTAGGCCTAATGAGGAGAAACTTAGGACAGAAAAATTATTCTAGATCAAACCATTATGTATACGTTTGGGTAGATCCCTACAATGAAGTACTCAAGGGTGTAATGGAAAATGACTAATACTGAGTAGAGTCCAGTGGAATAGAGCTGTAATGGTGTTATGGGAAATGGCCACAACAGTCCTCATCCAACTTGATGGAGTCTGAGAAGAGAAAAAAAAAAAGAAATCCCCAAATTGTCAAACCCAAGAAGCCTTTGAAGGCTGTAATTGCTTAAAATAAATGTTGAAGCATACACTTTTTGTTTTGTTTTGTTTTGTCTTCATTGAGTAGCCTACTGAAATTTTAAGGGTAAGAGAAAAAAAATATATAATGATTTTGGCATTAGCAACATAACAACATGTGAACAAAATGAAGGCTGTGGACACTTTCTGGATGTGCCGTATCACCTGAGATCATTTTCTTCTCTCACTGCTACAGTCTCTGCTCTCTCAACTCAACTTTTCTCCTGCTCACAACCTATTTGTCTTGTTTTTCTCTCGCCCAGCTTACTCGCCTCCCTCTCCCTCTCTCTCTCCACCTCCTACAAAACCAGACGCTCTTATTAAGGCTGAACTCCTCCAAGGCCCCTGTATCTTCCTCCCTCTGCCTTCACCTTGCCCTCATCTGCTCCCACCGCATCCTCTCTGCCGCCCAATTTCACCAACCTGAGTCTGTGAGTTCCATCTCTGGTGCAGAGATCCCTCCTCTCGGGATCCCAAAGCAATAATACAGCATCAGAGGCAAAGGCAATAATCAAATCTAATGCACTAGCTGATCTGACTTCCCTAACCCCCCTTATTCCCTAATTTATTAGACATGGGAAAGAGGAGGGATTGAGGAATTCAATGTGTCTGGCTCCCAAGATGCTTTCAGAAGATATATTGTTTATTGCTTTGGGTTTTTACCTGGTATAAAAACCTCGGTCTTTAAAAAGAAAAAGAAAAATGGCACTTTGAGGAACTTAGCTTCAACTGTTAGCTGCTGATGGACATAAATGGATAGATGATGAACACCGGATCATTGCTTCCTCACTATGTTTATCTGACAGGACTCAGGAAATGCTGTGCTCTCACCTTAATTGAAATGTTGCGGCAGGGGAAAAGTAAAAAATAAATGAGTTTCAGGTTATAACAGATATAATTTCATCTTGTACAGACTTTTTTATCTTGATATATTAAGTGATATGGCAGTTACAAACGCATCCATTTCTACCGCTATGCCTTAACCATTAAACGTCATCAGGTTTTCCTCCCAACCAAGATTTAATATAGATGCATCAAAAGCACTTGGCTTTTTTTCCTGAGCAGCTGTTATTATGGAAGTCTTTAACTGCTATTTGACTAAAATGGTGAGTGTTCACATGCAATGGAAAATGCAGTTTACAGTATAACATGACAAATAAAATGAGCACAATTAGCTTGCAAATATAACAGCTGACATTTACTAAAAATATATATGTTTAGTCCTTGTAAGGCATTCAGGTCATCCATCTCAAAGTTTTACATGAAGAAAAATGGTACAAGTAGCCTATACATTTTTCCACTTCAAACTCAGTGGCCTTAACTTATTTTCTGTGATGAACCCATGCACTACAGACAAAAATAGAAGCAGATTATAATGTTACTATACCCCCACACATTTCCATCCTACCTACATCAAACCTGCTAACGCAATACTTATGGTACCATGATTTATAGTGACTCATATCCAGGATATGATTCTGAACACGACCAAGAGACGCGATTTCGGCAACCAATGGACGGAGATGGACAACACCCAGTCTGAGTGTGGGACTGAAATACATCTTGCTAGGGAACAAAAGTCAAAATTAAACCCTGGGAAAGAGGACAACATGAGGCCTTTGCAACATTAGCTGGAAGAAACATCAACCTTGATTCCTTTCCCCCAATTTATATTGCCTCTTGTCTCGTAGCATGCTAACCAGCTAGCTTCCCTCATCACACACTGCTTATGTAAAGTTCATATAACCCCTCTGTACTGTAAATGCAACAATGCCTGAAGCTCTTGGCACGCAACCACCACCACCACCTGCTCTTGGCAGGAAACCACAGTCAGCAGCAAAGATAAAACTTAGCTCCTAACTGACAGCTTTAAATGGGTGTGAATTTGAGTGTGAATGGTTGTTAGCTTAGAAGAGGGAAACCTTCTCAGGTGCACTTAACTTAAATGTGAAGTTGCTTATGTGTGTAGATATGAATGTGTGTGTGTGTGTGTGTGTGTGTGTGTGTGTGTGTGTGTGTGTGTGTGTGTGTGTGTGTGTGTGTGTGTGTGTGTGTGTGTGTGTGTGTGTATCTAGGAAGATGAGTAGATGGCTGGTCTGCAGCCCTTATTTAAATGTATTTTATGCTAATCTTTGTTGTTCTTCGTCTTCTTCTTCCTTTTCTTCTTTGTTGGATACATATATTATCTAATTTGTGAAAGGATTTATTGAAAAAAAAAGGGATAGACTTAATAAGTTTTTTTCTTTCTGCCCCCTTTCATTCAGGTGTTTTTTTTTTATTGTTTTTTTTTGTTTTTTCAATGAATGAAACAACCAAATAAACTAAACTAAACTCCTACAGTAATTCATTATGAGGTAGGCCATGAAACTGCCTGCTATTTCAGTTCTATTGCAATGGGCAGTAGCCTATTTGATTAAAGGGATAGTTCACCCAAAATTGAAATTTCACTCATTATCTACTCACCCTCATGTGGACTAAGGGCTGGGAGAAGTTTCAGAGTTATCCGTGGCTTCTCTGAGTTACAGGGGGTCTCGGCGTAGCAGTGCATGTCCATATAACGGTTGCAAATGGCTACCAATTGTCTTCGTAACAAAAAGACACACCAAAAAACATCTAAATACCTCCATGCTGCTCGTATGTAATGTCCGTCTTGTATTGACGCCCCGAAATGCGAAATTGTTCTGAAAAAAATGTAATAATATTTCAAGCTTGTTTTGTAGCGGAAGCTCCTCTTCCCGGTTCGTCCAAATTTGATGAACCGGGAAACTTCTCCCAGCCCTTAGTCGACATGAGGGTGAGTAGATAATCAGTGAAATTTCAATTTTGGGTGAAATATCCCTTTAAGCTAGGTGTCCCAAAGTATACAGGTTAGCACTGTAGCCTCACAGCAAGAAGGTTCTAGGTTGAAGGCCTGCATTAGCTGTATCTACATGTGTGTGTGTGTGTGTGTGTGTGTGTGTGTGTGTGTGTGTGTGTGTGTGTGTGTGTGTGTGTGTGTGTGTGTGTGTGTGCTTACTGTTCAAATACACATCAATAAAACATATTTTCCTGAAGCCTTCCCTATCAGCTGATATAACCTGAATACTATGGAACATGCAACACAAACGCTAATCGAATAATCTTTCATAAACCTGAAACCTGAAATATCTTATTGAAATACTGGAAAACGTGCTAGTGCACCTTGGCTCGACGTTAAGACAAACAAGAGCACCAAACGACAGCTTTTTCATGTGCTAAAGAGATTAGATCCATCACTGTCCAAATGAATCCAGAACTGACACATAACTGAGCCTTGTGGGAAAGCACTGCAGAAGGTAATAGTGTAATGTAATAAGTCTCAGTTGAAATGGGGGGCAGCAAACTATGAGACGTACTGGCCAGTGTCCAGAGAGGTAGCATCGGTTGGTGAAATACAGCTGGATTAATGATACATCAGTGCTCTCTCTCCCTCTATCTCCATTCATATGTGTCTAGTCTCACTCATCTCTCAATCTGTACAGATTTGTTTAGCAATAGATCACGGCTGCTACAAAGTGTCCGACAAAACATCATCCATCAGTGAGAGGGGGGCGCTTCCGAGGAAGATGAACACTTCCTCTTACTTAGTATTTGCTTTAAGTAACAGCTCTTTCAGTACTATTAAATCTGGGACAGCTTTAAAGTCCATCGGAAATTAATTTCTCTCTCCTGCTCTACCATATAGACAAAAATACAGTATATTTCTATATTAATCAACAGGTGCATCAGAGGGCTGACTGAGGGTGAGCAAATTGACTAGATTTGCTGTTTGAAAAATTCAGTGATGACGCACTGTGTGCTGTAACAGACCTCAGGTTGTTTAAGGTTAAATGTGGTTAAAGCCTCTCCCCAGATGAGTGTAGCTAATCATGATGTGGGAAGCGGAGGCCGTGACTCAGTGAAACCTCTCCTACACCCACTCAGATGAACAGCTCAAATCTCACCAGTCCTGGTGGGCTGGGGGACGTTTTAGTTAAAGTCTCTTGTACCTCTTTTCCACCAAACTGGTTGCAGTGCTAGTTCGGTGCTTAACTGGTTCAACTCTGGTGCCTCCAAAGAACCACTTTGCTTTTCCACTGGTCTAGGAGCCAAGTCAGAGCCACACTCCCCATCCAGGAGCTGCTCCTGTCTCTGCTGCCTGCTACAGTTAGAAACGGACCTGAAAATTAAAACCCGGTCCGACCTGCGGGTGTTGAACACCGGACCCGACGTGGAAGCAGACTAGGCTTTTAGTTAACAATAACTCTAAACCCGGCTGAAAAAAAAGGAAGGAAAAAGCAGCCGTCTTCGCAGTAATCGCCGAACCGGTTCTCAGCTCTGGCCCAGCAAGAAGTTGGTGCTGGTCTTGAACCAGTTTTAAGAACCAAGAACCGGTGCTTAGGCAGTGGAAAAGCAAAGAACCGGTGCTAAGCAGGCACTGGTTCCGAACCAGCACCAGGACCAGTTTGGTGGAAAAGAGGTATTATTGTCCATGTTCTCATGACCAGCAGCTGCCTCCCCAATGTTCCCAGTCTGATCCAGCTAAAAACCCCACACTGTGCGTCTGATTCAGTCAGGTTCTCAGTGTGACCACCCTGATCTGCCCTTGTCAGAGCTGTCGGCTCAGGTCGAGGTGGCGTCTGTGAAAAGTCACCGCGGTAACGCAGTGAGAAGGAATGGAGCGTTACACTGATGCTGCATTCACCTGCAGTCGGGCAGACGGCTGTCAGTAACAAACCAGATGTCATTTTAGTCACAGAAGTCCAGAGAAAGCCGGTAAAACGTGGGTCAGGTAAACAATACAACATCGCCATGACAACATATTGTCACATGTATTGTTTTGCCTCGTGCTGACGGACCACTTTTTTAGCCCTAGTACCTGGTACCACGTACCATTTTTGCCGTTCCGTTCCGTGCTGTGAAAGTGGAGTGGAGTGGAAAAGCGCTTGTTTATGTTGTTACCTGCAGCGGCTGTCGTCCGTCTACCGTCTGCCCAATTTCACATGAATGCAGCATGAAAATTACAATTGAGTTGCTTGCGATATACAACCGCAACCCAAATGGGAGTAATTCCTACACAATGTACCTTTAAAAAATAAAACGTCACTTCTTTATGACTGCAGGAAGCCAGGGCATGTGTTCTAATGCACACTCTTCTAATGTCATGACAAGGTGACAAAAAAAAATGAAATGCCAACTCCCTGCACATTAAAGCTTGCACCTCCTTCACCGACTTAACAGAAATGTTCCTCTCTTTCCAATCTCCCCCAACAGCACTTAAAGATCGTCTCTTCGATTCCCGTGCCTCTCTGCAGTGCTGTTCAGTGGACTTTTGGCAGGCTGGATGCAGACATGGCATCCCCATTTGTCTTGCCTCCTTTAACACCGTCTCTTGGTGCTTCCACCTGAGACAGGGTTGGCCCCCCTTTACTCTCCCCTCAGTTTCTAGATGTTCACTTTCCAGTTGTGTGGATTCCTGGATGAGCATCACCACCTGAGGAGTCCTCTGCTGCACCTCTACTCCTGCTCCAAAATATTTGGTAAATGGATTTTGTTCTAGCACTCAGTGTCCTAATGTGTGTGTGTGTGTACACCAGAGTGCCCGTGTGTGTGTTAACAAAATCAGCAGCAGGCCAAAATAGCTGCATTTGCCTTACCACAACAATACTGCATTAAACACCCATTAAGTTGTTACCTTATAATCACAAATATGTAATGCTGAAACATATTTATGTAAAAATCGTTCAGTCCTCCTACTAACTGCTAAAGTTCCATTTAAACCATAAGAATAATAATTCTAACAATCCTCAAAGTGAAAATATTAGTCTCAGCTCAGACCTCATAAGAGAATGGTCTTTTCATATGTCTTAATAGAGCATCATGCTGTGTCTCAATTTGAATACTTCCATACTTACACTTACTATTTTGAGTGTTTAGTGCATTCGCAGTTACAAGTATGGGGAATTGCAGTGTACTGTACCTGGATGGGGTCATTCCGACATCCCACCACTCCAACATATCATCATTTAGACATACCACCATTCCGACATGCCATTGTCCCACCATTCCGACAAGGCTCTATATATAAGGAAAATATGCGCTACTCAACAGGTGACTCCCTCCTACTCTATCTGGCCTGTCTAGCCTCTACCTGGTCTTTTTTTTTACTAAACTTAACCAACTCCTTTCTTCATTGCCTGAGCCCAACCAGTGCAAAGTCTTTTGGGGAAAAAATACGCTATTAAAGGAACTGTCGGAAAGGCAGGATGTTGGGGGCCCATTCTGCCCTACAACGCAAGAAAGGGGTAACTCATTTTTTGTCAAAAATTTGATTTTGTCATTTTTGGGACATTAAAGGTCTGCTACATCATGTGGATAAATATCTTGACTCAACATTATCTTATTTGGGATATATTTGTGGGTGGTTTTCACAGTAACTCCCAAAAACTGCTATGAAACAACAAGAGGACACAGTAACTAGAGTTACATTTTTCTCTCTGTGTATAGAACTACCCAAAGCTGTGGGGAAACAACGCGAGAACACAGTAACATGAGTTACCCTTTTCTTCCTATGTATAGAATGGTCAACAGGCCCTGCTGTACAACAGGCTACTACCATTTTAGAACCAATGGGAGTTACCCCTTTCTTGCGTTGTATGGCCAGCTTATATTTTGCCTCAATGCACAAACAGACAGAGGTAACTCTGAAATAAGGGTAAAATGTTAAGTTTGAGTTAAATATTTTTACACAGCTAGACTACTGCTCGCAAAAGCAAGGATTTCACCAATTTTCAGAATCTTAAGTTCAATACAGTTGACTGGACAACAAAAATACTTTAAACTCGTTTTTCTCAGAACTGCACTCTGAGTTACCCCTTTCTTCCGTTGTAGGGCAGCATTGCCCCCACCCACCACCCAGATGGTGCACTCATAACGGCCAAAAAGTTGAGTGTAGAACGATGGACATGCCTCACCCTCCATGATCCTGCAGCGTAATCTCAACCTTGCATTAAACAGGTGGCACACACAAGCCAAAAAATTGAAGAAAGGTGTTCCTTATCACTAATTGAAATAACAAACAAAACAAGCCAGTAGATGTGTTGAGTTGATGGATGACAATAGTGGTCCAAAAAAAAGAAGACAATGTTGGCAACTGTTGCGATCCAGTAAGTGCACAATGACAGTATTTGATTTGAGACAACACTGACTATGAGAGCTTGCTCTCAATTGGCCCCCCTGAATAAATAAAGGTGATGAATGAATGACTACCAAAATTTGTGCACTACAGATATACATAGTGTACATGACAGTGTACTCATGGAAGTATTCTAATTGAGACACAGCTTCAGTCTTGCAGTAAATACTGAAATTCATAGTATTCAGTGCTTTTCCCCACCAAGCACCTGTCATGTTGTTCTTTTCACAAATGATAGTCAAACATATTTTAAAATATATAGTTTTATGTAAAACTAAATTAATTCTGGCCATCATTATTGTTTATTTGTACTGCATAGTTATCTGTTTTGTGTTCTATTCAGTTCAGAGTGTCCGTAACCACCCACATGAGATCTCTTGGGCTGATACTTTGCAAGGTGCAGCTGCCCAGATAAAATAAAAACATAAAGCCTAAAGGTTTAGCATATTTGTTCCTGATCGACAATGACCAGACACTGTCTAGAAGATCTGATCTCAGCAGCTTAACTGCAGTTTGCACTCTAACAAAATCAGAGGCTATAAAACAGGGATGAGTACAAGAATTGATGCCAAACCGGTGTCTGGATAAGATCAACCCTTTTTTAAATGTGATCGAACATGAAGGCAGAGCTTGTGTCAGTCAGCTTCTTCACAGTTTTATAATTCAAGTCAAATGAAAACACGGAAACATTTAGACAATCATGGAGCCTCGTGTGTGTGTGTGTGTGTGTGATCCTAATTACGTGTGCATACTGTGCAAATGTTAGGGCATAAGTGTCTAACCTAACATTATCATCTTTGCATAACAGCGTGCGTGAATTCATAAACATTCGTGCAGGTGCAGAAAAGTGCAGATAGCTTGAAATAACATGGATAATGACAGACATTGTCGAGGTGAAGAATTTAACACGGGAAGTGTATTTTACAGGGCAACAAGACCTTCCTGCAGGGAGCCATGAGTGACTGATCAGGAGATTTCATTTCCTCCTAAATTCAAGAAACTTTATTTTTTTCCCCCCAGGGGTGCAATTTAAAACTTAGTTTGCTGCAGCCAGTTACTTGAAATGTGCCAGGAATTCACTCCCATTGTGAACAAAGGCGCACAAAGGCCTTCCAAACACACACACACACACACACACACACACACACACACACACACACACACACACACACACACACACACACACACAAGCCTTGTCGCCTTTGCAACAGGCACATTCCAGATAGAAACTGGAGAGAGATTCTTTGGATTCCTTTGACTGACTATGAGCTGGATGATGCCACGTTTACAGGGGCAGAAAAAAGTTGTAATGAGGGATTTTCACGCCATTGCAGGATTATCCGACATCGTTGGAGCCGTACTTTGCGCACACACCTAACAATGGATTCAACCAGTTTAGAGGAATTTGCACATGTTAAGAGAGAGAGAGAGAGAGAGAGAGAGATAAAGGATTCCACTCAGTGAATGTACAGGTTGTCTGTGATGCATGTTGAGACTTGTGTCACTGCCAACTGGCTTGGCTGGACACACTAAGCATTGTACAGAATAGCATGCCGGAACTAAGACTTCAGCAAGCTGCAGTTGGAAGTGGTCTGCCCATTGGTGAGCACACTGTAGTGTGTGTGTGTTCAACATTTTGGCAAAATGGCCCATTGCCATAATCCCTTTAGTTTTAGGAGTAGGTTTGTTACCTTTAATTCTCGGTGCAAGCTATTTTTAGAACGGCGGAGCAGAGCCGCGAGCTGCTCAGAGCTACACGTTTCATGATTATCTCATAGTGTGGAGAATGTGCAGGTCACAACTTGTCCACCAGAGCGTTTTGGAGTTGTTGGATTGTGTATTTGATGAGTTTGATGAGGGAAACCAAGAAATCCCATTAGCCTCCGTATCGTAGCTCTGAGCAGCTCACGGCTCTGCTCTGCCGTTCTAAACATAGCTTGAACCGACAATTAAAGGTCACAAACCTACTCCTAAAACTGTAGGGATTATGGCAATGGGACAATTTGCCAACATGTTGAACTGTCCCATTCCCTGTATAACTGCACATTGAAGGAGACTGAAGATATACCCCTAAGCCACATGGGCATAATTGAGCATGAGCGCACAGGAAATACAGCGTAGCTACAGGACTGAAGGTGAACTGCTCCTCAGCCATCACACAGCAGAGGTTTTCACCACATTTATTTAGCCAAGACGCTGTTTGTTCTCTCTGGCAAATCAGGATGTCTGATTCCGGTAATGTCTCTGATGACTTCCTCCTGCCTCTGCACCACGGCCTGAGTCGGTAACCTCAGCTGACATCCAGTCCTTCTGGCTGTGTGCTGGAAACATCCAGCACATCCAACAGATCTGCATATAATAAATGAATGAATGGATAAATAAATAAAAAAGATTTCATTTTTTCATTTATTTCCATTTCTGCATGTATTAACAAACCATACAACTGGAAACAGATTATCCGTAACAATGAAATGGTCACTAGTGACGTACCCTGTTGTTCTCCTGTTCCACTGTTTTTGACATCACAGACTAAAGATGTCTATGTCTACAGCATGAGTCGATTCATTGAATGTATTGATTATTCTTTTAATGAATGATCTTCATTTGAAACAATCAAATTTCACTCATTACTTAATTTCACACAGATTTATGCTAATATTGCTATGATATGCTTTGTTTTTGTTGTTGCCTTTTATATTTGTTTTTTCCCATGTCTTTTTGTTGGGTATTTATAATACACACATGGAATAATGGGACCAATCAAAATAAATAAAGAATAAAACCAATAGGTTATAGGATGCCCTCCATCACCCTTCCCATCTCCTATAGTCCCACATTACATTTAACCCACCCTTCTATATTGCTATGTGTTGAAAATTACTGCATAATAATTTCACACATTGAAAAATATGCCAAAAAGTGATTTGTAAATTTAGTAGAGTAGCTACTTTAGATAAATGTTAAAGCTTTGCCATCTTTGTCTTTATTTATTTATTTCCGTGGTGCCAAATGGAAGTGTTCTTCAGCAGCAGTTAAGTGGGTTAACATACATGTTTGATCTGGGGTGGGAGCTTATGTAAATGAGACTTCTCGTGCACAAGCACATGGAGTGTGTGGGATTCATCACTGCTGATGGCACCTACTGTGTGTATACATACATACATACATATATATGTTTGATGAATGAGGCCTCTGGATTGGGGGCAGCTCGCTGGCCTACAGACACACACAGGCACAGGGAAAAGAAAGAGAACAACAATAGAAGTGTCTAAATCACTGCATATTTTCAGTAACATTTCATAATAAGTACACACTACTAAGCATTAGATAGGTTCACTATTAAGATTGGATTAGCATTAATCATTTATGACACATGCATACTCATAGGTAAGTTGTTTATGAACACAGTTAAAATGTTTTACTTATCATTGATAAGCACTAACTGTGCGTTATACATGAAGAACTAGAGAGTGCATTTCCTGAAGGAAATACGGGTGAATGCTGAAAGCTGGAAGCTGAATGATCTGAATAAACTGTTGAAACAATGCTGAATTAAGTGAAGAAACTGCTGAAGCAATCTTGAAGAGATGAAACAATATGAAGAGTATGAAATGATTTGAATTGTTGAAGATCAGTATGAAGAAATTGAAAGGCTAGCGTCTACTCAGATTTATTTACAGTAAAACTGACATGATACATGAAAAATTCCGTATTTATTAATGCTTAACTAATGCTTAATAGTGCCTACTTATTAAAAAGTGTCACATATTTTCGCTTCCTCATTTTGCACTCTTTTTTCTTTTTCTTTTTTTTTATTATTTGGCCTGACTGTTGGCTAGCCTGCTGAGCACAAATGTCCATCACCGACTGACTGAGTGATATAGTTCAGTGTTGAAGTGATACACTGATCCGCTGGCCCACTGTGGAAATTTAAATTGGCACAAACAGTGGAAATCATTAGGGTTCCAGCTGCAGTGTTGCCAACTCGCACATTTATCACTAGATATACTGTAGAACCTTTTTTTTTTTTTTTTTTTGCATCTGAAGCCAAATTGTGCAACTTTTTGGACAAACCACATCAATACAGGGGAGTGTCCAGCACTGCCTTATGAACAGGAAGCCCACCTCTCTGTGTCTGCTGTGTTCAGTATGACAGAGGTGGAGCATCAGTGTGTGAGGAATGTGTGTTTGTTGATTCCAACTCTCTCTGAGTGACCATTTTTAAAGGTGAATACAACTGAAATGAAATTATTTATAAGTTACATAATGGACTCTGTGTTTCAGTCACTGTTGTGAACTTGTTCTGTTCTCTAACAATAGATATAGAAAACATAATTAAAACACTGTATATGTGAGCACAGAGAGGACCAGAGAGGCAAACAGATAATGAGCTGAAAGCAGCTGATAGTGGACTGAAAGTAAATGCGGTGAAATGATGCCAGTCCTTAACAGCTTTTCAACTACCATCCATCCATCCAGCCAACCACAGAGTCGGTTTTAACCTCATGTGATCCATCACTCTGCTCACAGACATTCTTATCTATTGATTCACACGCAGATGTTTACCATGTGTTGAAATAGGACTTGGTGTTGCATCCCTGTGTCGTCTAGGCGATGCAGGGAGTAAAAAAAATAAATGAATGACAACAGGAAAAAGGGAACAAAATTAGTATTATTTATTAATAAATCCAAATTAAAAACAGTGTGGGGAGCTGCCACATGAAAACATCACACAGCTGGATCCCTGTCTGCAGTTCTTTAAAAACTTAGGCCATGTACACATGTCGGCAGGTATTCATGAAAAAGGAATATTTTTCCTCTCGAGAAACAAGAAGACTGGAGCATAACTGATGGATTTACAGCTTTTACAATGTGCAGAAAAGGTTCTGACAGTACTGTTACTTGTGCTGTCTTTATCAGAGTGAACACAGGCTTTAGGCAGGTATCGTGTGCAAATCAGCAACAGAGTCAGGAGTGGATACATATGAAATTACTGTATATATATGTACACACAGATGGACATACAGTAACAAATCAGATAACATGATGGAGGAGATTATTTATAAGGAAATGTTTTTCCTCTGTTCCTCTCAACACCAGATTGTTATCATGAACATCTTCATCCACATGAATCTGGACAACTACACCATAGAGTGCTTTCCTTATGTAAGATCACACGGTAAACAAAGGTCACACCCCTGATCATAATGCTATAGATATCATGCTATAATACTGGAGATTTAGTCAGAGTTTTAACATATAATCACTTTCAATAACCCAAAATGGTAACACTTTACTTGACGGGGTGCATAAAGCACATTTATTAGACCTTTGATAATGTGTTCGTAATGCATTCATTAGGCATGAATCAGCATTCATACATGGTGGTACTGTACATTGCTATGGAATAACAAACTGTTTTTTTTTTTTTTTAATTTTTATAAAAGTCCCCGTACTGCACCTGCAAATAAAATAACTAAATACTCATATTCAGCAATATATTGCAATGGTCCATGAAAGCCTCAGAAAACAGTCACGGATGCATAAATGTTTCATCAAAGTCCCTTTATCACACCTGGAAGCAGGCCTACTGGGATAAAATACCAACTCGTACAAAGGCTAAGTTGAAGTCATGTATGCAAAATCTATGCATTGTTTGCTTTGTTTCTGTCACCCAAATTTGCCCAGATGACACCAAACCATTCCAGCGGGAGCATCATTTGCCAAATAACTGACTGTATTGTAATGTGACAAAATTAATATTCATAAGCTATGAGTCATTGCAATAGAATGCTGAATAGGGGTATTTTGTTCTTGTATTTCCAGGTGCAATTAGGGGACTCAAGGCAGACATACAGGCAGAAACACATTAAAAGATATCAGTTTTTTTTAGATAGCGGTGTACATGACCTTATGGACAGTTTGCCCCTTACAGTAAGTACCCCACTCCATTGTTGTAAGAACACAGCTGGGAACTGCCCTCTGCTACACTGCAAGTGTATCAGCAAAGCATATGATTAAGCCAGTTTAGTCGTGCCATAATCACTCATAATAAGTGTTTTGCTTTACGAGTGTGTATGTTGTTATTTACTCAATAATTGCGCGTGCTGTGGTAATTTGAAATCTTTGCCTAAGAGTGTGTGTGTGTGTGTGTGTGTGTGTGTGTGTGTGTGTGTGTGTGTGTGTGTGTGTGTGTGTGTGTGTGTGTGTGTGTGTGTGTGTGTGTGTGTGGTTTTTGAGGTGAAGCAGAACGCCCATCAAATAACCGATTCCATTTCCACAGCCCAACGCAGAAACGTCTGCGGCTGCTGCTCACAACCTCTCAAGAGTCTCTGCTTTAATCACAGCACTCGGCTCCCAAATCCACCCAGAAGCCTGTCAGTGTGGGCACAGTGGGGGAGACACCGGGGGCTTTAAATGTGAAGACACAGGCCACTCCTGGCATTTTCCACTTCGACAAAACATTCATTGCTCTTCATCTGCAAAATTGAATGAGAAAACAAATAAGTAATAAATGAGAATTAATTTCAAATGTGTCTCTAAAATATATATATACACATCTATATACAGATAGATATAGATATAATATATATAATGAAAAATTATAATATACATAATAATATTATGCATAATTAAATCATAATATGCACACATTTGAAATAGGAGTGGGAAGAAGTATGCACTTTTTGTACAGAATGAAACCATAGAATATGCTCGAGCCTGCATGTTGCTGAACTTCCACCTAAATGTTTATTCTACACGTACAGAGTTCAAAGTTTGCACAGACACTCACACACAACACAAACCTACACACATACAGCAGCTACAGTACAAGTCAAAGTGTCACGGCCACACACTGCACAGAATATATAACTATGAACCCATCCACGAAAGAGAAAATATCAGTATTTAATTTTCGACCTTCATCTTTGAACTCTAATCAGCCTTTTTTTTTTTTTCTTTTTTCCTTTTTTCCCACCCAGTTCAGATTAAAACACGCCCACTTAGGGTTGGGTGGTCAAAATAGAAATGGGCGAGGTCGGAAAAATGATAGATATCCTCCAGAGCGTTCCAGTCTGGACATGTGACTGTGAACCACCTACTGCAACATGATCCTGCTATTGGTTATTTATTTATCACTGCTGTTATAATTAATTTAAATCCATATGTGGAAGTGGCATTGTGATCCTCCTTCTTCCTCTTGTTCTCTCTCTCTCTCTCTCTTCCTCTCCAATGCTTGATGTTAGTTCCATTTGAAGTGTTGGTCCACAGGCAGACATAGCTGTGGTTTGAAAACCCAAACACCATCTCAGTGTAGTTTCCCATCATCTCTCTCTCTCTCTCTCTCTCTCCAGCGGAGCTCCGGTAACAACAGGTCAGCGAGCCAATCGGCTCACAGCCTCTGTTCTTCCTCTGAAACCAAATCCTGCACAGACTGCTGACTGACTGATTTGTGACCTGATCCAGCAAAATGAGTCGCAGTGACCCAAATTTCAAAATTGAGATTTTGGTATCAATGGAAAGAGGAGAAAATAAGCTTTAAAATGATACCCTAGTCAAATTCATACATTGGATAGTTTTTAAGATATGGCGATTTTAATTATGGTCTTCCACTCACTGCTTTCGATTGAAAACCTGAGAAAATTGCGTTCAAACAATTTAGAATGTTTCTGGTTTAAAGCCTTCCGTGAATCTGGCGTTTGTTCTGTACCATGTGATTACACGTACTTTGTAGAGGCACCGTTCAATGACCCTCGGAAAGCAGAGTGTAACTATTCAGATGCTGTTAACAGCTCGTCTCTATCATAAACGGTTCAGAAGATATTTCATGTTTTGTAAAACATCTGCAAGCGTTAGCATGCTACGTTCGGTTTAGCATCGATGCTAACGCTTGGTTTAGCATCGCTGCTACAGCTCAGCTGAGCATCTGGTCCCGTACTACGTGATTACACATGGCTACCCTTGTTGTCACAAATGCACCATTCAAGGACCCTCGGAAAGCGGAGAATCTGACGATTCAGATGCAGTTTACAGCTCGTCCCTATCAGGTTTAGAAGTTATTTAGCCTAATGTTGTGCTCCTCTCTAGAGGGTTAAAAGTTGTAAGTCAACTTTAATCGTCATTTACGTGCCTTTCCTCAATTATCTGGACTATGAAACTTTGGGAGATTGTTTTTGAATGTCATTTCTTTGAAATTAGCAAAACAAATTTTTTTTGAGTTTTTATTGATTTTCCACCTTATCAGCTGATTATCTAAAAATAGAACGTTGCGACTTCCGACTCATTTCGCCAGAGCGGGTCACATTTGTTGTGACATCACAAAGTTCCAGAAGTCCTGAAGGCTCAGTTTCAAATACAGGCTGAGTGTATTTCTCTGTGGACTGAGGCTTTGATACTATAACTGCATTAATATAGAACCTAAATCTGCTTTATGATTAAAGAAAATAAAGACATCTACCTTCTACTATGGGATTTCTAAAAATAAGTTCCTTGTATTTATTTGCACCATTAAAAACAAGCACAATTACAAAAACACCAATAAAGCAAGAATAGTAAGTGCAAGAGAGGTTAAAAACCCTATGGGTTTATGCTAAACACCTCCCCAACAAATTCAAAAACAGTTCAATAACCACAACAAAAAAGAAAACAATACAAGTCCCTATTCATCACATAAAGCGTTGAAATAAAAGTGTAAAATGACTGCACATGAGTGGGTGAGCATGTACAGATGATCTTCAGATGATCCAAAATAAACCACCATGAGTCTTATATATATGTATAAGTGTATATGTGTATATATGTATATCAGATACTGTATGCCTTCAGTTTTGACTTCAAATTAATCTTTTAAAAAATTTTTTTTTACTAAATGAAGATAAGAATTCCAAAGTGAAGAACCTCTGTAAGCTATAAAAATAAAAAATAAAATCAAATAAAAATTGACTAGGTGGTGTGGCAAAATGGAGGATGAAGTTCATCAGTGTGTCTTGTATGGACCTGAGAGTTAACTGTAAAGAATTCATTGAATGATTTGGGAAGCAAATGTGGAAGATGAATTTATTTATGAATACATATGCACAATTGAAGTGTATTAATGTCATCAATGGACAATATGTAAAGTGTCTTATGGAGACAAATAATTTGCCACTGTTCCTAGGCGCCTGCTCTTTGTGAATAATAAGGAGGAGAATCTAAACCTACTCTATATGAAAAGTGACCTGAAACAACGGATATATGAAAATAGAAAGTTTTGATATGTACAGAATCACTGTATTTTGAACAAGTCTGCACTGTAGCTGAATTTGAAAAAAAAAAAAAAAAAGCAAAGAAAGACCCAGCATATCAAAAAGGATGAAAACTTCTCCACTGCTGCTACAAAGAGGTTTCCCTTCCTCCCCTCCACAGGCGGAGCGGAGACAAACCGAAGCAGCGGGGGAGATGTAGAGTGAGGCCGGGCAAACAGAAGACAGACAGGCAAACAGAAGACAGACAGGCAGACAGACAGGCAGACAGACGTGGAGGCCAAACAGAGAGCCGGGCTCAGCCAGACAGCAGGGAGACTCGCTGATCAATTATTCAGTCCAGCAGTAGGCTTTCCTGGAACGGGCCGGGTTGTGCAGTTAGCGGCCTCTGTCAGGGGCGGGGTGTCAGTCATGGTGGTGGTGGGGGTTTACCACAAACAACCCTTATACCACCACCACCATCACCACCAGCAATACACACACAGAACTGCACACACACGTCCACTGGACTCGACATTCCAGGATTAAAAAAAACACAGATTACATCATGAGTTAAGAGATACGAGAGTCCTAACTAAACAATATTAACCCTCCTGTTGCCCTCCTGGGTCAAGGAAGGCAGGAAGGACGAAGGGAAAGAAGGAAGGAAGGACAAAGGGAAAGATGGGAGGAAAGAAGGAAGGGGGAAAGGAAAGAAAGATAAATGGAGGGAGGGAACAGATTGGGTCAATTGGGTCAAAAAGGAAGGAAGAAGTGAGGACGAAGGGAAGGAAGGAAGGGAGGAAAAAGGATTGTGGAAAGAAGGAAGGAAAGCAAGATGGAGGGAGGGAACAGATTGATTCAAGGAAGGAAGAAGAAGGAAGGAAGAAGGGGAAGAAGGAAGGAAAGGAAAAAGGATTGTGGCAAGAAGGAATGGAAAAAGGAAGGAAAGAAAGATGGAAGGAGGGAACAGATTCATTCAAGGAAGAAGGAAAGAAGGGAGGAAAGAAGGAAAGAACGAAAGATGGAGGGAGGGAACAGATTGGGTCAATTGGATCAAAAGAGGAAGGAAGAAGAAGTAAGGACGCCGGGAAGGGAGGGAAAAAGGAAGGAAGGAAAGAAAGAAGGAAGGATGAAGGAAGGGAACATATTGGGTCAATTTGACCCAGAAGGATGGTTAATTAATTATCCTCCTTTGATCAAACATTTAATGAAGCAAACAGCCTGTTTTTTTTTCATCTTTTTAAAAAAAAATTCCATTAGTTTTCCCCTCGGTCATTAATCTGACAAAAGATATATTTTCCAAATTAAATTGCACAATCAACAATGCCCATGGAGGATGTTAAATAATTTAATTCACCTTTTGTTGTTTCTCTGTTTTTCTTTTTTGTTTAGTTTTTTTCAGAAATTTCCAAACATATAGCATTCATGCAATTTTAAAATGTTCTATGTTTCCATGGAGATCACGCAGAGCTGAGATCCAAAGCAAAAGCTTGATGGGCTGCTTTGCCCCTGTTCAGTGGCTTGTTATTAAACCTCATTTAAAGGCCATAACCACCGCCCCAGCTCCCCATTGTTAGCCTAGATTTGGAACAACAACTGGGTCGTAGGCACTGCGCGTGCATGTAGGCCAGAAGAAGATCCAGGATGCAGCCAGGAACCCGACCCGTACCGACCCTTTGAGTGAATTGATTACATTTTTAAAATTAGAGACACTCAGGGATGTCTTCACTTTCCCTGGCTCTGGTGCGGATGTGAGCTTGCCGCTGCCGCTGCTGCACTTGAATAAAGCTGCAGTCCGCTATTGATTATCTTTTTTCGAGCAAGGCCAGAGAAAGTGCAGTAATCCAGTCTGCTTGAGACGGAGGCATGCATAAGCCTCTCTGCATTCGACGGGGCAGACCCGCGCTCTGACCTTTGCAGTGTCTGTTCAGCTGATAAAAGGCAGTTTTAGTGAAGGGAGGGAGGGAGGAGGAGGAGAAGGAGGAGGGGGAGGCTGCTGAGAAGTTCAGGTCAGAGTGGAAAACCACTTTGAGTTCTTTACCTGCCGATTAGAAAGGGGGGACGTAATGATTTCAGCGGTGCCATCATTTATTCAGGGCCAGATGTATGGATACGGAAATGCTCTCTTATTAGTGTGCAATGCGGACATCACTGAGTTCCATTTCATCTCAGAGAAGGAGAGAAATAGCAGGAACAGTTCAGGGTGTTATAGTGGACTGAATGCAGACAAACAAGGTGAAATAAAAAATAAATAAGGTCAAATAAGGCCAGTGTCTAAGATCTAGTCTTTTTGTTACGTACAAATTATAATAAACATCTCATTGCTTCATTTTTGCTGCCTGTGTCCACATCCACAACATGTTTATGGCAGAAAGTGTTTGCATCTGAGAGACAATCTTCTGAGCACCTGTTTCTTTTTCTCTGTGTCTCCAGCTGATGGAAATGTCCGTCATATGTTTGACTTTGTTTGACTTAATTTTCCAAATTAAGGATAGCCCCTTGAGATGTACCATCTCATTTTCAAGGGGGACCTTACAAATTATACGGTCATCAATAAACCGAGTCATAGTGAAGAGTAAATACAAAATGTGATACCAAACTTTTAGACCTAGCTACCCCCTCCACGTCAGCCAGATTTACACAAAAAACTCTCAATACACATGTATGTAAAAAAAACCCGCCTGTGTGCACATGTGCATACACGTACACACCCATATACATATAGATGTGAAGTACAAGGAGAACTTGTTTAGATGAAGAAAAACTAAATTAAACTATATAAATAGAAAGAAAAAAAAGAACAGAAAAGAGAAGAAGGAAATCAAGAACAAACGCAGGAAGTGAATAAACAGAGATGATTTACAGATATGAAAAGAGGTGATAGACCTAAGGGAGCAGGGAAGATTGGAACAATCTGATGGAGCTTTGAATTTGAATGACTATGTGTAAAGAAGAAGAAACGATCAGTGTGCCTTGATGATAATGTCCTCAGGGTGATGTAGGGGTGGGGGCTCCTGTCTCTGAGGTCTATTAACTTCACTGCATGGACTCTTTGTCTTAATCTCAATCCCAAACAATATAGATAACATGCAGTTTGTGAGACTGGGCTAGATTAAATTTAATACAAATATATTTTACGATTCATACTATCAATTGATTTTTCATATTTATTGGTCAGTGTGACTCTAGTTTGACTAGTTTGCCCAACACTGTATTATGGAAGCGTAGGTAATTATAAACTGTTACCATATGACACTGTGACTTTGTCAATATCCACTTATTCTGTAATATACATGTATTTGTTACATTGATTTCCCCAGTTTATTCACAGACATACCCAATATACTGAGAGGTGACCACAGTAAGCAGCCAGGGTAAGAAGACTTGGGGGTATGGTAACCTCTTGACCTCTCCAAAACGCTTTGCCTCCATCCTCCCTCTGCAGCTCACAGCCTCACTGAGCTGTGTACTGATGAAGCCACGGAGCTGTCCATGGTGCTGAAGTCACATACAGCCAGGATCTCACATAACAGGACATTTGGAGAGGTTTCCTGAGGTAGTAGATGATTTGCATGTTGCTTAGTGATATTTGACTTATATTTTATTGTACAGGCCATAGCCATCTCCTCTCCCTTTTAGCTCCAAGGCTAATTGAACACAAAGGGGTAAGTGAACTGCTTTTAACCTTCGTCTTGTGTTAGCGTTCTGCTGCCTTCTCTTGTGTTAGGGTCGGTTGTGACCCTTGTCTTTAATCAGCTGTAAAAAACGATAACTTTTCTTTTCATCCAGTTCTCTTGGTTACATTGTTAGGCTCAAAACAAGGAAAAACATGCACTCTCCAAAAAAACTTCCAGGAACAAAACTGAAGAGGTGCACGGCCAAAAGTTGCACTTAAGGAAAAAGAAGAAAGGCCAGCAGCACTCGTGTCCTTCTCATAGTTTTTTATTACAAACTGCCGACGCAGTTTGTAATAAAAAACTATGAGGACACGAGTGCTGCTGGCCTTTCTTCTTTTTCTTACATTGTTAGGCTTCCTTATCCATGAAAAGGTTGGTTCTGCACTTATGATTTCAGTTTTAACTCTCATAGTTCTTATCGTTATAATCGGGTCAAAACCAACTCTAACACCACAAATCATAGCATTTTAGAATGTTGTGGGGAAAAAAAAAGAGAAAAAAAACTTTTATTTTGTTTAAATAAAGGTTCCTGACAAAGTCAAAAAGCCTTGATGCTATAAACAAATCTATGTGGTACATTTATGCATTTAAAACCTGAAAACTGGTGACCTGAACACAAGAGGAAGGTTAAGGAGTTAATGTTTCTTCTCAATGTGAACGACTGAATGGAACCAACATGTCGGGGAACTGAGCTTTAAGTCATGTGTCAAGTGCATGTTATCAACTAATTCTACCACACACAATAGCAAATTACCCAGATTTTGTGTGCACAACTAAAATTAAGGAGTTACTCATGAGTGACAAAGCTTTGCTTGACATGCTGATTTTCATTTTATTTATTTTTTTATTTTCTGTCTTTTCCTAACCCAAAACATTTTAATAAAAAGAGTAAAAACAAAAAATCAAATACAGTTTCCAATTGAACTAACAACAGAAAGAGGAAGATGCAGTGTAAACAGAGCTGAACACTGGAAGGTAAAACACTGTCCTCATATTCCGTAAACACAATTCGTACCACAAGGCCCTGTGGCAGTGAGACAAGTGAGTGAGTTTATGCACATTTGTGTTTGTGTGTGTGTCTGTAAGGGGTTGTCCATGTGTGTGTTTGTGTTTGTGTAGCAGGGTGCATACAAACACGTGGGACCCCTGCAGACAGACAGAGCAGGAATCTGGGTCAGTGTGGTGTCTGCGGTTCAGTGTGGGAGCAACTGGGAACATCGCTGGTCTCCCAACACAACACAACACTACACAACACAACACAACACAACACACACCGCCCAGTGGTCTGTCCACAGCCTGGGGTCATACAGTACACACACCGCCGCAGCTGGGGGTGAAGGGGACACCTGGGGGGTGCATGCTGGGTGACAAAGATGGCTCACAGAAAGGAAACGACACTACCACACACTGTGCTCTGTTAGAGTGTGTGTGTGTGTGGTTCAATGAACACACACAGCGCTTACAACCACTTACACCACAGCAGGAAGCTGCTCTGTGCCTCTTTGGAATAAATAGATAAATAAATAAACATGTAATTCCTACAAATGTTCTTTCAATTACTGGCCTGACTTTCAAAGTCAGTATTCTTTTTATTTTTCCTTTTTTTTATTTCACTAATCAAAACCATTTAATCTCAATTTAATAAAACAGAACAAATGTTGACCTTAGTGATTCACAAATAAATTTGAAGTGCAATAATTAATTGAGTGAAGTAATTATTTGAAATGAAAGATAACAGGCCAAAACAAAATGATCATCTAGTGGTAAAAGATGGAGTGACGTTGTGATTAAGTGAGTGATCTAGGTAGACGTCCCACTGACGCCCACATGAAGACTGAAAAACAGAAAAAGACGGAAAGACGATGAGCAAATAAACTGATCCTGACATTTCCAGAAGAGAGAAAACGTTTTATTTTCATATCCCATTAACAGGCTGAAGCAAAGATGACCAAGAAAATGAATTAAATCTTAAGAAGATTGTGTGGATGAGAACGTGTTTCTCAGAGCTGTGAGCATCATCAACACAGCTGAAGGTTTGCTGTTATGCTTCTAAAACTCATTCAAGAAATATGAATTATAGATTTAAAGGGATAGTTCAACATTTTGGCAAGTTGGCCCATTGCCATAATCCCTATAGTTTTAGCAGTAGGTTTGTTACCTTTTAATTGTCGATGCAAGCTATTTTTAGAACGGCGGAGCAGAGCCGCGAGCTGCTCAGAGCTGCTATGGAGGCTAATGGGATTTCCTGGTTTCCCTCATCAAACTCATCAAATACACTATCCAACAACTCCACAACACTCTGGTGGACAAGTTGTGACCTGCACATTCACCAGAGTGAGTCTGATGAGGGAAACAAAGAAATTACATTAGCCTCCGTAGCATAACTCTGAGTACAGTAGCTCGCGGCTCTTCTCCACCAATTTAAAAATAGCTTGCACCGAAAATTAAAGGTAATGAACCTACTCCTAAAACTATAGGGATTATGGCAATGGGCCAATTTGCCAAAATGCTGAATGAATGAATGAATTTTTATTTTCGAACATGTATAAAAAATATCATGTAACCATTTGTACATACAAGAGAAAGAAAAAAAAAGAAAAATAGAGCCAAGACATAACAAAACACAGCACATTGTTCGAAAAAGGAGTAGGAAGTAAAACACTTTTTAATTTCCCACCCCTGTTTAACTATTCTTCCGTTTGTAACTACGACATACAGTAATACATAGTTATCCCTTTAACCAGAAAATTTCCTTGTAGAAATTTTGAGAGAGCCAAGTGCCAGAGGTGTGATCTCTGTCAACATGGGAATCAAATACACAACCTTAAGGTCAAGACAGAGCGATAGACTCACCCCAGGCTGAAGCTGACAGAAACATGGAGAAGGAGGGTGATTTTCTGCCTCGGCGCTGGTCTCACATTTGGGCTCATAGTGACGAACAGTAGCTCCTATCAGAGCAAGAATGAGACCACAGCGTCCACAGGACTTCCTGAACACTTTGATATGTTTTTGGTGTTTGTAAAGCAAATCACTGTGAGTTAAATAAACAAATCACTTCTGCTGGAAGGGATCTGGCCTCACACAGAGGCTCAATTGTCACTATTGTTTCAATTCTGTAAGTCTCTCTGCTTTTTTGAGCACACGATGAGAGAGAGGACAAGTTTGTCTACAGCTTTGGAAAAAAATGATGTGTGTATAGTGTAATTTGTGGCCGGGAGCAGTGTGTAAAGAATAATCTCAGACAATTTCAGCCAACTGCTCTTTTTCTAGTCGATGATGTCACCCACTCTAGCCTGAATATTCCTCACAATATGCACTCATTATAATCTCAACTATATATGTCCAAAAATGATCATGGTCATTGAACAGTGCTTAATTTAAAGAAAAAAAAAAAAGAAAAACTAATCATAATGTCGATTAATACATCAATAGATGAGACTTGTGTCTACATTTCAAAGTTTAAATGAAAATGTGAAAATATGCATTTAAATTGTGCGTTTTTAATTAAAATATGGCATGCACTGAAAAGCTTGAACAGCATGGAAATTACGTATAAGATGATCGTCGTGATGAGATGATTCATTCCTGGCATTAAAGTCCCTGAGCAGCACATGACAGTACTTAGAGCACAGACTGTGTTTGACATTAAAGTTTTTTTTCTTTAACCATCTGGATGGTATTTTTGTTTTCCAATTTTCTTCCATCTTTTTCAGCGCTGAGTTTCAAGTGTTTTCTTTTTACAATATGCACACATTTCAAAAACCACTGACACTGACATCTCTGGCCGGCGCCTTCAGACCAAAGAGGACAAGTAGCTGCCACACCAAAGTGACGTGACGGAAGAAATACCATGTAAAACACCTGTAACTGTTACATCAGCCAGGAATAAATATTGTAAGAAAATGAAAATAAAAAGCGGAAGACAGAAAGAGGACAACAACTCAGGAACAGGTGGCCACCATTTCAAAACCTAGTTTCAATACCAACACATGACAGTTAGTCACTATTATTTTAGACTCTGCATCATTCTTAAATGCCAGGATTTATATGGTAATGAAAATAAATAAAATCACAACGTGTAATTACATTTCTAAAAATTTCTAAAGGCTCAGGGGTCAATTGCATAAAGTTTTATTGAAGTAAGTTTGGCATTTCTTCCATAGCTGTGGAGGTTACTTAAGGTTGTTGCACAGAATCTCTTGATCAAGTTTTTAGTTTTTAGTTTTTTACAGCAGTAAACATGAAAAGGGTAATAAAACAAAATTGATCAGAAGAGGAAAAGACAACATTTTTAAAAACAATGTAGCATGATGAAACACGCTCTAAAATGTTTGATTACCAAGTAACCTTGAGCAGAAAACACTAACTGTGAGAGGAAATCACAGCAAAAGTTCAGGAAGTCTTGTGATGAGTTCAATCCTAGGTCCAGGGTTCTGATGACATGATACAAATGTATACTGGCCAAAAAGAAGCTCAACAGTACAAAGTCCAACACTGCACCACCCTACAACTAGTATAAGATTGGATTGGATACCACTGACCATAATGAAAAGAAACTTTTGTGTAGTTTGTAGGCTCCATGATGAAGAGGACATTCAATAGAATTAATCACATAAATGTCATTTTCTAGATGAAGGTCCACCTCTCATTCTATTCAAACTTTATTAATCGATTAAATTTTGATTGGAATTTGTGTCAGAGCAAATATGACAATTTATGATGATATAGCGGGCGAGATTCAGCCGCAGTGTCCCAGGGACCAGACAGTAGTCGTTACCTGGGGCGGCTTTCTGAGGTTTTCCCTCTCTGAGACCCGTTTCCGACAAATGAAAACTGCATTTTCATCTGGACGGAACCCCCAAACGATAAAGAAAAACAATATGCAGATTCACTTAAAGCAGAAGTAAGCGATCCGGTGGTTTTGGCTAACTTCCTGTCAGCCGATGGAGTTAGCAGTCCCTGTCCTTGTCCCTACATCACCACATTCACGCGCATCCCTTGGCTGCACACACAGAGAGCACCGCCCCTTCATGCCGTTCTCTCTCCTCATTGGATAAAGGTTGTAGGATATAAGGAAAGTTTTCTCCTCGGCTTACAGCAGAGCAGAGTGACTGACAGACCCGTGTTTCAGACCAAACACTCTATATAAGTGATTGCCGTCGGAAGATATAACTATTTAAGACTTATATTAACACAAACATTCTGCTTACTTCTGCGTTAAACCCGTGTGGACGGGCTCTCATTTGATTATCACATACGCCATGTGTTCTCCTATTTACTTGAATTTTTCCTGTTTTATTTTGAAAGATTCCTTGTCTTCTTCCCGCCCTCTTTTCCCGCCCTGACGTGCCACACTTCTGTCTCACTGGCTTCACTTTTTCTTTTTTCTTCTCAGTTTGTTCTACATGGTTCTCCTCTGTTTCCTGATGCCTATAAGTTCCAAGTTGTGTCCTTTTTCTAGTTGTTCTGGTTTTCTTTGGGTTTCCTGATTTCTTATTGTGTTCTTTTTTTTTAATGTTTTTTTCTAGGACTTAGGCCAGTTGACCTTTTCTTCAATACTTAGCTTTTTTATTCCAAAACTGTTTGCTTTTGTCCCTTTCAGTTGATAAAAAAACATTGCAACCTGCTCCCATGTGTTTATGGTCTGCATTTTGGGGTCCTGCATTTCTCTCCTGGGGTGACACTGAGTATAGCGTGAAGATGTGCTCATCCCTGGGTCAGCTGAGCAGGGACGTTGCTCCTCCGGCCTAATGGCAGAATGAGAATCCTGAGCAGCACACCTCGATATAATGATGCAGCAGCTGCCTTTGAAAGCAAAGCGCATTTCTCATTCAGCTGCTGTATTCCCATTGTTTGTAAATTAAATAATAAAAGCCAGAGAACAAAGTTGGCTTCTCTTTTAATAAAGGTTCTGTGAGTCATTTTCACATCAATTAATCATCAGCGCGTTCCCTCTGAGATGAGCAGAATTATGAGAGGAGCATAATTACTGTAAACAAATGAAACAATCAGCAGAAAGGTTGGCGGCCGGTGTTAATGTAGAGGCTGCGAGAAGAATGATTGGCTGTGCTGCTGCTCTTAAAGACAAAAACATTAGAGGGCTGCAGGGGGAAGAGAGCAACGTGGCTTCTGGGAAATGTGGTTTAAGATTTCAATGAGGGATGAGAAGCGGCTATAGACTCCGTCTTTTATTGTTTGTGGTGATTAAACTAAGAGCAGTTTTATTTGACAATGAGGTTACAGACGTGACCTGAACGAACAGCATCTCGTGGATGCGAGCGTGACATCCAGACACGGAGACATTTGAAAACAATAGCAGAAGACTGTGAGCATAGATGAACAGACTGAGCTGAATGGCACATTGATCAAATGCAAATGGAACAAAGCGATCTGCAGGTAGATTAGACGGATCAGGGGGCACAGTGTATTATCATGCTAAGAGGAGGAGACGGTCGGTAAAGGAGAAGCATCACCTTGTGGCGTTAAGACAACACACTAACAATCGTTTCCTGCGTCTACGTCCACCAGTGGCAGGTCTGACTTAGTTAAAGCAGAAGTAAGCGGAATGTTTGTGTTAATATAAGTCTTATATAGTTATATCTTCCGACGGCAATCACTTACATAGAGTGTTTGGTCCGAAACACGGGTCTGTCAGTCACTCTGCTCTGCTGTAAGCCGAGGAGAAAACTTTCCTTGTATCCTACAACCTTTATCCAATGAGGAGAGAGAACGGCATAAAGGGGCGGTCCTCTCTGTGTGTGCAGCCAAGGGATGCGCATGAATGTGGTGACGTAGGGACGAGGACGGGGACTGCTAACTCCATCGGCTGACAGGAAGTTAGCCAAAACCACCGGATCGCTTACTTCTGTTTTAACTCTGATGGGAGATATACAACTTGACCATGCAGGGGGAGATGACTGATATAAACTTTAACTGGATTGATCACTTGAAAGGAGAATTCCGGTCATTTTTGACCCCTAAATCGTTGTCCTGATGGTCACCCAGTGTTGGGGGGAGCAAAAAACACGACTAAAATTGATGCAGGCAAACCAGAGTTACACTGTGGCTAGACGGCGCTAGGTATAGGTTAGCGTTGTCGCTATGACAATGCTAACCTATGGCGGCAATTTTTTCAACCACAACAAACACTCAAAAACAATCAAATATCTATGGTACATGGCTGGAATCCTTATGATACACCACTGAACTCATATAGTGTACAGCATAAACAGTATCAACTTTGTGTTTTTGCATGTAGTCACTCTCAGACAGCCCAACTCTGAAACATCCTGGAAAGACATTACTATTCAATCGCAGAGCGCCTGCTCTCCCCGCCACAGAAACAAACACTTTTTCCTTGTTGTGAGGATTTCTTTATAAAAATAAACGGTCAGAGATATTTTGGACATTACCACTGCACTGCTCCACCGTTTCTTTTTGTAAAGAAATCATCACAACAAGGAAAAAGTGTTTGTGTCTGTGGCGGGGAGAAGGTGCTCTGCCATCGAATAATAATGTCTTTCCAGGATGGCCGGAATTATTGATCCCATGTATGGGAAAGTTACTTGTAACAGTAGCAAAGTGTACAGGATGCGTAAAGAAGTAAGGACTTAAATTTATAAAGAATTTATGTACAAAAAATATATAAAATAAAATAATTACTGTTATGTACAAAATATTACTTAAATAGAAACGATGTGTTGTTTGGTCAAAGAAACAAAATAATAAAAGAAACAATAAGTTATACTCCATCTATCTCTCTTGTCCTGTACAGGGTCACAGAGGGGTTGGAGCCAATCACAGCTGACATAGATTGAGAGGACAGGGGGCCACATAGTATATCATCTCCAATCAACCACAGCAGCATCCTGTAATCCTAGTAAAGGTGCGTTCACACCGGGCCTTTTATTTTTTCCGCTGTCGCTCGTAACGCTCCTTTGTTATCGCTATATCGCTCAGCTGCAATCACTCGTTAGTTTGGCACAATTCAACAGACTCGAGTTTGTTGGTGTCCACTGCCATGTCTCTCTGTATACACCGGCAAGTGACTGACGACCAGCAAAATGACGTCGAGCGATGAGCGATTTTGCTCTCTGTTGCTGTCGACCGGAGCCCCAGTGATTTTTCGCCTGAGTGAATATTCGCTCTGTCTATTCTCTGAATATTTTGCCTGTTTGTATTGTAAACTCATCGCCAGCAAAAAAAATAAAAGGCCCATTGTGAACGCACCTTAAAGCCCTGTACACACTGTGCGATTTTGGCCGTCACAGACGAAAGACGGCGGATCGTAGGAGAATCGTGGCGAAATCTTTGGTCGTAGCTCTAAATCGGCCGTCTTACGTCGCACAGTGAGACAGGCTCTACGACGGCCGTTGTCAGCGTCTTGCGACCAAAGACGACCTGTGATTAAATTCTGACAGTGTCAGAAAACTGCTACGACCTACGTCTACTAATCAGCTGATGGACGTCTATCAGGTGGCGCAGATGACAGGGATGAGCAATTATTTCCGAGTAAAATAGCAGCTGAGTGTCACAGTGTCACAGTGTAACAGAGTGTGTGTGACTCTACTAATCAGCCAATAAAAATGCAGCAGGAAATGACGCACTCGACACCGACCAACCGCCGCAAAACCCAAATAAACGAAGAAGAAGAAAAGAAACGGTTACTCACTATGGACGCCGGTAAACAAAAACAAAAACAAAAGATGTGGAACTCGAGAAAGGAAGAACTACTCGTTGAGCTCTGGCAGCAACAGCCGTGCCTCTTTGATGTGTCGGCCAGCTGCTACCACGACCGGGTCAAAAAGGACGCAGCTTGGAAAGCCATTGCGGAGGAGCTACAACTCCCAGGTGAGCAAGCTAACAGCTAGCTAGCAGCTAGCTAGCGCGCGCACACACACACACACACACACACACACACGCACACACACACACGCACACACACACACGCACACACACACACACACACACAGAAGTGCCCATATAGTATCAGTAACCCCCCACCCTCCAACAAACAAATTCATGTAACAGCTATACAGCTACACGGCCTGCGTCAATGTAGAAGAAAAACAAAATAACTACTGTATAACAAAATTAGACACAGAAAATGATTCCAAACAAGGTAAATACAACACAAAGTAATCACTTCATTGAAGAGATGTGACCCTCAGTGTGCTTTCTGTGGATGTTGTGCTTTTGTTGTTGTGTTCAGGGCCGGCCCCTGGCATAAACACTCTATGCGGTTGTTTAGGGCCTCAGCCGACAGGTGGGGCCACATGATCAGAAGGTACTGGGGTTCAATTCAAGTCATTTTAACACTGCAGTCGGCGCGCGCGTTTACGCGACGGTCTTGATATGTTTTTGTTTATATTTCGGTCATTTTACGCCGTAGAAACGCGGTTTAACTGCTCCCGTGACCGAGGGACGGCTCTCCTCTTTCAAATACACCCGCCCTCGACAACCTATATTATTCACAGCCAGGGTTTGAGAGCCAACTAACAGAGCATAGTGCACGCATCGTCCCCTCTCACTGTGCGTAATTGGTTGAATCCGTTGTCCGTCAACTTGAGCATACGTGATTGGTTGAATCGCCTGTCAGTCAACTCCGGCCAACCAATTGGCACTCTGGGATCACTAAGGTCCTTCCTATCACAGTTTTAGCTCCATGGTTTACCTACAGCGGCTGGCATGGAGAGAGACGGCAGAGGAGACCGAACCTGTCAATTAAAACAACGGTGAAGCTTCAAACCCACAGAATCGTTAGGAGAGAGAGAGAAGCGGTGATGACGGTGCTTCAGATGCTGAAAGTTTTGACTCATCTGATGAGCAGGATTATTTTAAAAATATGTATATATGAGAAAGTTCAGACCTAAACTCAGCTCCAGCTCTGTATATACAGAGCTGTTGAGCTCTTACACTTTTTTTTTTTACCTTTCACACAGCACAGACACAGTGACAACACACATTATATGAACAATGTAAATTGTGTGTTTTCCAATTATTTATTTCATTGCACAACAATTCCATTTGTTTTAATTTCTCATTTAAAAAATCTGATGAAGCTTTGAAGTCAATATTCAGCTTCTTTTATCTCACATTTAAGACATTTGGTGAAAATAGAATGCCAGAATGACAACATTTATGCTCAAAAGGCGATTTTACAAAATTTCATTTTAGACTTGTTTTCTACACTTATCTATTACTGTATTCATATCCTATTTCAAGCACCAAAAGAGTTTGTTCTCATGACTGAAGGAGTGTTTTCACAAGGGATTTGAAATTTTTCAGAAAATTTGGCCTAAATTATTTCTTTATACAGTGGTCTAGGACAAATTGGCCTCAGTGTACTTAGAGCGGAAGATTAGACATAAAACACTTGAGTATTGTTACATCTGTCTATCAAACATGTCTGTATTCAGTTTTAAGCAGTGTATGTGATTTGGTGTTTGCGCTTAGAGTGGGCCACAAACAAAAATCTTGTTTAGGGCCACCAAAATGCTAGGGCCGGCCCTGGTTGTGTTTGTTATTTGTGTGGAACTTTGGACGTCTTATCTAATCTTATCTTAATGTTATGTTTCACAGTTGGAGAAGTTGTAACCAGGGTGGCTTCCCTCCGTACCCAGTACGGTAAGCTCCTCCACCCAAAGCCGAGTGGGAGTGGGGCAAAGGATGTCACGACAAGACAAAAATGGATATTGAAACACCTGGCATTTCTTAAATGCCATGTCTTGCCACGCCAGGCGTTTAGCACTTTGGAGGTATCTTGACGCGTGTAAATTTCACATTCCCACTTTGCATTTCTTCATCATCAAAGTAAATAGCTGGACTATTGCTTGGTGTAATTATCATATTACCTAATGTGAGAGGGGTGTGTTGTTTACATGCTGTCCATTTAGCATCTAGGCCTACAGTTACAGTACAGTTTGCTGGTTAACAGTCATTTGTTTTAGTTTTCAACAAAAAAAAACTTTGCTCTGTTTAACAGCACTTGGGAAATATTTTTTTTAAAAGTGAAATTTTAATAACTATGTCCTCAACTGTAAATCAGTTTATTAATTTTAATCCCTTGTGGACTGTTATGTATTGTTGGTGACTGAAAAGATACATAAAAACACTGCCATAACTCTTTAAAAATCACACTATGTTTTGCCCATCATTCAGGCAGATCAACTGTCAGCGTCTGACATGACTGAGAGCAGTGGTGAACAAGACCTCCAACAAGACAACGATCACCCAGAAGACTTGTCGTCACTATCTATAGACAAGACCATATCCCAACCAGTGTCCCGTTCCTCTTCACCCACACCCACTCAACGGGCAAGGAGCAGGCAAAGGAGCAGCAAGACAGGGGCGAAGGATGAGTTAAGCCTGGAGCGAGAAAAGATAGAAATCCTGAGACAAGTTGTGGCAAGTAATTCTGCCACCAGCAGTGACGATTCGGACGACATATTTGGAAGACATGTAGCGAGTGAGATGCGGCAGATCCAGGACCCTCTGGAGAAGATGCAGGCGAGGCGGTCAATTTCCCGCATTTTGTATGACGCACAGGAGAGAAGTATGACCAAAGTCCAACAACCAACATATCATTCATTCTCCACTGCACCACACCGAAGCTTTCACCCGTATCACCAGCCTCCTGCCAGTTCGACTCCTCATCCACCTGGTAGCTTCATGGGAATGCTGGCTGGCTCGTCAGACCAGCAAGATGAGGAGCACTACTAAGAAGTTGTTTTTTTTTAAAAGCAAGCACTACACTTTGACACAGTTAATGTCAAGTTCATGTATGGTTGAAGTAGTGTTGATATAAGCTATATTTATGTCAGGGTTCTTGAGCAATGGGCTCTTTGCACAGCTCCACTACTTCCTGGACTTAATGCTGCTCCTTCATTTCCTGTCTTACATTATTGGACAACCTGATCAATCCAGGTGTGTCTGAGTAGTCACAATGGTCAGACACACCTGGATTGATCAGGTTGTCCAATAATGTAAGACAGGAAATGAAGGAGCAGCATTAAGTCCAGGAAGTAGTGGAGCTGTGCAAAGATCCCATTGAGAAGTTATTTGCATTTTTCATACACTGCATTATTATTATTATTATTATTATTATTATTATTATTATTATTATTATTATTATTATTATTATTATTATTAATATTAATGTTTTATTTAACAAACCTATGGGTAAAGAAAGAAGAAGACCGCACACTAGTTTAGCTCCCCTGACAATTTACCGAGTGGTAACGTTACCACTCAGTGTGTGACAATAAATTGTCACGGGAGCTAAACTAGTGTGCGGTCTTCTTCTTTCTTTACCTGTATCTCCTTTTGTGGACCTGCACCTAGCCTCAAGTTTTTTGGGATGTGCGTGTCTTTGTTCTTATTAAACAAACCTGAAATGAAATTGTGTAAAAATACAATAAAATGAGATTTCAAGTATTCCAGTTTCATATATTTCCATTTATTGCTAATGATCTATGTAAATGCGTCAAATTGATAAGGATTATTATATGTCAAACCAACTTATAGCAACCTTCTCTTCTTCCTTTACATTACAGCATTTGTTCCTGCCAAGACACAGAACCTGCTGGTGAGGAAAAGTAGTCTTTCAGTCTGTCACGCTGCTCCTTTGCAGTTCTGGTAGGATTTCTATCTCTGCCAGCAGGCACTGACTGAAGGGTGGTGCCATGGCGCCAGCTTCCAGGGATGATGTGATGGTCCTCGTCCTCTATGTCTACCAGAGCAGGGGGGATGTAGGTGTCTGTGGTCTGTGCTCGCAGGTAGTTGTGTAGGGACAGGGCAGCAAGGGTTATGCAGGACACTGTCTCTGGGTCTAGAGGAATGGCCGTAAGAAAGACTCGCCATCTATTGGCAAGTATGCCAAAGGCATTCTCTACCACACGTCTAGCTCTTGACAGTCTGTAATTATGGATGCGCTGCTCATGGTCGAGTTGTCTGAAGGGGTATGGCTTCATTAAGTGTGTGTTTAGTGGAAATGCCTCATCTGCTACAAACATGAAAGGCATGACAACATCTGTGCCAGGTAGACTCTGAGCTGGCGGAATATGTAGGAGGTTGCTGGTTATTGCCTGTTTCAGGTCAGAGTGGGCATAAACACCTCCATCAGACACTCGGCCTTGAGTACCAACATTGGCATAGAGAAAACGGTAATTAGCATCTACCACAGCCATCAGGACTACAGAAAAATGAGACTTGTAGTTCCTGAAGGTGCTCCCACTGTTGCTTGGTGGAAGGATGGCAATATGTTTTCCATCAATGGCACCGAGACAGTGGGGAAACTGCCATTTGTGCTGAAAGCCACGGGCCACTTCTCTCCACTCATCCTCAGTAGTGGGTGTCTACTCAGAACAAAACAGACAGAGGAGAATCATTAATGTAACATCAATTTATTTACATGTGATTTATTTGTTTTACAAATGGAAGAGTTATGTCTGACATGTTGCAATCCAGCTGGTTCACAATATATCTCACCTTCAGGTAATCCTTCTTCAGTACATGATGCAACGCCTTACAGGTCTCCTTAACAAGAACACCAACAGTGCTCCTTCCAACATGAAACTGGAAACTCAGTGAGGAAAACGACTCTCCTGTCAAATAGAGATAAATTGTAAAAAACTATTGTGTGTGGGTTGAGTACCCTAAATAAGAGGACAAAATTGTCCCTTTTCATAACTAAAGGAGTTTTTTTTTGCTACACAATGAAACATTGCATAGTATATGATGTGTGTTATTAAATTAAATATATAATTAAATATTAAAACATGCACAACTGGACCAAATATGAAGAGGATCACCATTTCCAGTGTGAAATTAGTGGAGAAAGTGCGCCACCTAGAGGACAAAAATGTCCCCATCAGGGATTAGGGTTTAGAGAGAAGTAAATAAATAAAAAAGGAGTGCGTGAATGTGGGTGGGTGGGTATGTGAGTGGGTGTACGCGTTTACGCATGCATTTTTCTGTGCGTGTGTGTAAAATAATAATAAGATAAGTGATCATGAGAACAGTGATAATTACCTGTTGCTAAATATCTCAGTGCAATGGATAGTCTCTCTCTGGCACTGATCGCCTGTCTCAGTTGGGTGTTGTTTTTGGAAATATATGGAGCCACCAGTTGGAGCAGATGGTTGAATTGGTCCACATCCATGCGGAGAAAACTCCTGAAGCTGCTTTGATCATCTGTCTATACAGTACAACAAGCAGACTTTTAATAGCTCTCTCTGTGAAGACACTATTCAGTTCAGAAATAATGTTGCCATCTCAAGTAGCCTATTCATTGCGTATGTAACGTTAAATGCTAATGTGTTTGTGTTTTGCAAATCGTGTCAGTAACCGTTATACACGTCCGATAGGCTACGCTAACGTTAGATAATAATACATACCTCCAACTCTCGCTGCAAAACCGGCATCCCAAGTTGGCCTCTCTTCCCGAGCCACGACCGCGACCACATTCTCCTCCTCTTTTTCCTCTTTATCAAGTTTTTTTCTGTGCACAAAAGTGCCACAATAACAAGGGCTTCCTTCTTCATTTTTCCGTTTGTTTTGCTCCTACCGGCTTCTCCGCAACTATGGTGACGCAGCTGATGCTGACGTCACCTACGATTCATAAACACAGTCGTACAATCTGCCCGCATCAAACCCGTTGTCGTAGCAAAGATTGGAAATTCCACGTCGCATAGTGTGTCATGCAACAGTCTTATAAGACTGCTAAAATCGCACAGTGTGTAGAGGGCAAGGAGCATGCTCGTTTACAATATTCATGTATTTGGACATAAATAAACTAAGTGCAACCTCAGGGTCATCCTCATTATATACATCACTCAAATTTATATTTGATATATCATCAATAAAGCATTCTTTATGAAATATTTTATATGAACAAGTATAAATAACATTTGATCTGACTTTCTGAAGCTTTGTCTAGAAGGTTCTGGGTTCTGTTGTACCATACGAAACTCTTCTTTTTCTTCTTCTTTTTTCAAAGTATGTATATTTTTGTTGTTGTTTGTTCATACCTCTGTTAAGGAGTTGTATATCACTTTTTTTCCTTATTTCAAGGCAAATAATAATAAAAAAGAATATTCTGGGTTCAATTCCGAGGCATGGGGCCAATCTATGTTGCCCCCATGTCTTCATGGGTTCTCCGGCTTATTCCCAAAGTTCAAAACCTGTGTTGATTAGTGTGTTGTATTTTCACATTAGCATTCTGTCATGACCACCCCCTCTTATGACACTGTGAAAACCATTTGGCACTGCTTGTAGCCTAATGGATCATATTGGCATCAACTGAGCCCTGATTACACCAACTGGGCATAATGGACAGCCGTCAATTACATAATAAAAGTTGATGCTCAAATATGATCAATGATTGATGGACAAAACAGGTGGGTGTCTAATAAAGGCTGTGATACGAGTCAGATCATCCTCTGGTGAAGTATATGCAATTCAACACTTCACATGTTTGAAATGAAAAGCCTCAAAAGATGAATGTGGGATTTTTTTTATGTGAAATGTTAACACACACACACAAAAAAAGGAATAATTACAAAGAAGGCAGTATAAAGCAGAGGTGGGGGTTGAAGGAGTGAGTTTCCATTGAGAGAAAATAGAAACAAGTGAGCAGCCAGCACTTCAACCAGGGCAGGCATATAGTTGTTTTTTGTTCTCATTTTCAGTTGTCAAGGTAACAGTAACAAACACCAGGGTGGAGTGCACTAGTGTACTTACTTTCACCACCATGGTTACGATAATCAGTAATGGGTTTAAGATTGTGGTTTGGCTCTAATGAGAATAAATATTTTCCTCATTTTTCAACTTTGATGCACAGTCACTGCTGACAGAAGCAAGTTGGAACTGGAATGACTCAGGAAACAGGATGCATACAGTACTTCCAGCAGGTATACTGTTAGGGGCCGTGTCCACCAGACGTGCTCTTAGCGCTCTGAGTGCCCGCGACCAACGGCCGTGTCCACCAAACGCACTTTTGCAGCGCTCTCTCTCTCTCTGAATGCTGCCGTAACCAGGTTACAAAACAGGTCGTCTCACTTCTGAGCTGCTTGATAAGCATCGCGCTGTTCCAAAAGTTGAACAGATTTCAACTCTGAGTGCCGCGACAAAAAAAGGAAGCGCTGAGAGCGTTTGAACTGAGAGAGCGCTGAACTCTTTAGCATCTGAATGGAAAGTAGACGCCCAGAGCGCTAAAAGCATGTCTGGTGGACACGGCCCCCCTCAGGTTTTACATGACTTGAAGTCTGGATCTCTTTTCAACTGAGGCCTTTAATTTAAAACTCCCTTTGCAACACACAGGTACAATAGAAGTGCTTTGTTAAAGGTCAGACTAACTGGAAACCAGATATTGGGGTTGAGGAGCAGTGATGGGGTCTGGATGATCTGGGTTTTGAAGACAGAGGCTGTGGATACCAGCCCAGCCCTGCTCGTTCATTTATCTATCAGTCATGATAATTGGGGCCACGGGGCTAAGGCTCCGAGGCACTGACCTCTACAGATATGAAATAACTGCAGAGGTCAGTGCCTCCTCCTACAGGTTTGACAGTGAGCAGGTGAATTATTTGGGCTGCCCCCAACCAAAGATTTTCTTGGTCGACCAATAGTCATCACACTGCAAAAATTCAAAATCTTACAAAGAATATTTGTCTTATTTCTAGTCAAAATGTCATTTCTAGTCAAAATAAATCTAATTAAACTTAAAATAAGACTCATCACATAAAAAGTAGCTTGTTTTTATACACTTTTTTACTTTTTTCAAGCAAATTTTCCACTTTAAATAAGTAGAAAAATCTGACAGTGGGGCAAGTTTTTCTTTCTCATTACAAGCATAAAAAACTTGCTTTGACTGTCAGATTTTTCTACTTATTTCAATTGAAAATTTGTTTGAAACAAGTGAAAACTGTCTAAAAACAAGTTAATTTTTAGGTGATGAGTCTTATTTTAAGTGGAAAGAGATTAGTTTTGACTAAAATTTAGACATTTTGACAATAAATAAGACATATATTCTTGGAAAGATTTTGATTTTGACTTCATTCTGACAAGATACAGCTCCAAATGTTTTTTTGTTTTTTTTCCTGCGACCAATAGACCAATGAAATTTTGGTCGACTAATGACTCTTTGGTCGACTAATGCTTGGTCGAGTATTTGGGGGCAGCCCTACGAATTATACATCAAAACATCACAGAATACTAATTTTGTGAGAAAAAAATTCCATTAAGAATGAATGGGAGGAGGTCAACAAACAAACAAATCAAATTGGACATTTTCAAACGTCTACATCTGCGGCATACTTTCACCCGCAGACTTCATTTACATGTTGAATTTCAATGTCATGTTTGTTATTTATTCATGTTTTTTTTTTTTTTTCTTATATTCTCACGAAGCAAACAGAAAAGGCAGCGAGGAGAGGAGCTGGAGTGAGCCTCCTCACACAGACGAGGCCAAGGTAAAGCTGACAAACCTGGTCTCAGCCAGCAGCACGAACCTGCTGCCGCCGCGCCGCTGCCAAGAAAATGCAGAAGGGTCTTCATTAGTTTTGAAGTCGCTCTGCACAGTATTTGCTTTCTGAGCATCTACATTCCTTTCATCCAAATTCATCCCAGTGAACTCGCAACACGGTCGTCACGATGATGGATAGCGCGCAGATTTCTGATCCCAGTCGAGCTGCTTTTTGGTGGGTTTATTAGATACATCAGTTTATGTTCAAGGTTACCGCTGTTCACACCATGAATGAGGTAAAGTTGTTGAAGTGGATGGAAAAAGTAACTTTTAGTCACAAGAAAGAAAGCGAGGGATGGTGCTCTCCTGTGTTGAAGAATCAATAAAGAATGAAAAAGGTCGACTTCAAGTGAGCATTGGACCTTCAATGAAAAAAAAAACTGATTTGGATTCAGATTGAGTCAAAACCACATGACAATTTTTCTATGACAAATCTTAGATAACAAATGAGCATTCAGAGGGTCTGAGGGTGAAGGTGAAACACAATTTTAAGGAAAAAAACAGGAGGATAATATTCATTATAATATATGATGTGGTGTACAAGTATACAATCCTAGAGAGCTGTGGAGGTGGTAATGATTAGCTGTATACTAAAAAAAGCTAAGATTTAAGGGACACAAGTATGTGGTACACAACTTAAAAGATTTATATTTTTATCAGTGCAATAGCTTCATATCTATTGGAAACTGTGTTTTCTTATATATAATATACCATAAGAATTAAGTAATGTGAGTGTCATAATTTCATAGGATTTCATGATTTCAGAGATTCCATCATATTTTGTAAAAAAAAAAATTGCAAATTCTTACCTGGAGACACTTCCTTTGAGTGTAAAACAAAGTCATAGTGAGCTGCTGCTGGAGCTTCTGCAGCTCTACGGTCATGTGGACAATGATCCTTTGTCCTCTTTTAGAGAAAGTGAAGTAATCATATCTCTCAGTTTAAGTGTCATTTTGCTCAGTCTGAGGTTCCTTTTTATTTTATTTTATAAAATTATGATTTGAACTCAGATGGTGCTTTGTTTGCAAAAGCAAGACTGGAAAATGTAAAAGCACCTGCTGTAATGTGAAGCACTTACATTGTCTTTTTTGTTGTTTGCAGGATAAGAGATGCTTGAGTAGCCTAGAAATCTAGCTGCACCCTAGCAGCAGCAGATCTATTTGCTCCGTAGGTGGGTCTAGAAACGAGCCATGGGAACTTTTTGAGTCTCGAACACCGTTTGTGTTCACCAATCACAGCGCTCTGTCTGTTTAGAGAGTCGTTGGGCGGGCTTAACGCGATGCCGACATACATTTTAATTGACTTGTCAGGCTAACGTCATCCTGCTCTTTGCTCTGATTGGTTGTAGCGCTTAATTGGGTTTTAGAAAGGTTATCCAAGTTAAGATTGTTATCATCATCAGTGTTCAAATTTTAGCAACCTATTTTGATTGTATTTCTAATTGTATAGCCAAAATTGGAAATTGCCCCAAATGAAAAAGTAACTGAGTATTAGAATAAAGTTCATATTTTTGAGAACAGATGGGAAAAACGGGTGAACTATGTAGTATATTTAATGATGCTCCTGGTAGAGATGATACTTCAGATAATGAGATACTATTGGCAATAATGTCTCGGTCCCTGTATATAGAGGAAGAGGAACTTGGATGTTAATGTGGGCATATGTATACGTATCTAAGGTATCAGGTCAACACTTGTATACTGGCAATATGTATTATTATTATCATGGGTTATATGTTTTTGTCTTAAAATATGCAAAAAAATACCATAAAGAAAATACATAAGGACTAACAAGAGCAGGATCAGACCAGGGCAGTAAAATGATTTGGAGAGAACAGAAACAGCTTGAATAGATTGAAAGATACATATTTTAATCATCATCGTTAGTATTGTAGTTATTCATCAGATTTCTTCCTGCACTTCAAACTACCCCTCCTTCCGTCTCAGTTGAAGAAATGTTTGTAAAGTGTTTCACCTTTCCTTGCAGACTGATGTCAGCATTCATTTACACATGTATTAAAAATCCCTGCATTTCTTTTAACCCATTTTGATTTTACGACACGTGAGACTCTCACTGCTCGTATGTGGAAATGAATTAAGTAGAAAACCCTGACAGCACATCTAGGCTTTAATGGACTCATTCACATACAGTGAGTGTAATTGAGTTCTGTGCATCTCCTCCTCGCCAACAGGAATCACTTTCTATACTGTATGTTGGTCTTATTATGGGAGTTGAATCCCCCCCCGTCAAACAGGGAAGATTGTCCCATCTAATTAGGTGATTCAAATGATATCATTTGTTAGATAATTTTCAGACTGGATCTAATTTTGAACTTTATTGCAGAGGAGTCAAATGGGTGTAATAAATATCAGAATAAAATAATTTCATGTCCCCATGCCTATTACTTATGTCTCCATAAAAGTAGGAGAGTGTATTAAGCTGGCAATTAGGATTTCATTAAAATCTATAAATGGAGGTTCATTTATAGTGGATGACTTATCATAGACATCTTTACACACTGTCTCCAGGGCAGATTGAAGATGAAATGATTATATATACACACATACAGTACACACACACACACACAAACACACACACACATATCTTCCTTTCAAAGCTGATCAGTTTACTCCGTCATATTGAACCAAATCTATGTCGGCGCCATTTGTTTCTCGGAAGCCCAGCTGCACCTTGCTGGATGAAAAAAAAAAAAGCTATGGGATCTGTGCACTGTAGGATGCATAAATACCCTGCCTCCAATACACACACACACACACACACACACACGTAAAGGAGACAATCAGTCGCTGCCAGCAAGCCTGAACACAATAGCCTGTATTAATATTTCATTTCATTTCTTTGTCTTCATTGACCAGCGCGTACCAGAAACTCTTTGAATGGCAGCTTCAAACAAGCGCATGTCTGAATGCAGGGCTGCATGGGACTGTTAGGAGGCTGCAGGGAAACTACTGTCAGCGGCTCTCCTCACCCCTCCAATCATGTGTGTGTGTGTGTGTGTGTGTGCATGTGTGTGTGAGCTCTTGTTTATATAGTCTCTGAAGTCTTTAATGAGATTCAGTGAAGATGAATGTTATAATTTACCAGTGTCTCTGATAATGAAACACTGCTTGGCCTCTTTTCCGGGTGTTTTGTGGCGATGGGACTGTGGAAATTTTAAAATATTGGATTTTTTTTTTTTGATAAATCTTTGCTCTTTTTATGCTTCTGCATCTGCAAAAAATTCTCATTTATATTTTATATGTTTCTAAAAGAAAAAAAAAACAGAGCAATGTCATCTAAAACTAGTCTAATTCATTCACTCAGGGATTTATTTTGATCATAATTCAATCAGACAAAGGTTGTGTCACAAACACATTTCAGACATAAAACTACTGCTGCTGAATTCTATGCTAATTACAACCAGCTAAATCCATTGAATGGTCTAATATTACTTAGCTGGATGTTAGCCTGGGACTGTATGTTCACAGAGTTGGTCTAACATCTGATAATGTGTTGAGTGATGCTGCAGTGGTTACATAACTCCTGTCCTTTCATCTGTACTAATTAACCATTAACACATAGCTCTTATGCATGACATTAAGGGTGTATTCAGCCCTGGGTAGTTTGGAGCAGTTGGTCTGAAACTGGCACCGTTTTAACCCCAAATATTGGTTCCTTTGGTCACATGTGAACACAGCAATCATGCTCAGATGTGGAATAAAACAAGTGGGCCAAGATCACCAAGAAGTGTGGATATCGGCCCACTGCCATTCAGGCCCTGGAGCGTTTCATTTGCAGTGAGAACATAATCAACACAACTCACTCGGGAAAAAAAAACGAAAAACACATAGCTGATGTGCTATGGTTGTTGCTTTTCTAAGGTAAACTAAGGTAAACTTTTCTAAGGTAAACTAAAAAAGATTTCTGACCAATGAGAGAACAATTGGTTGGCACATGGCATTTGTTTACAACTTTGGACCGCTTGGGACTGTGAACATGAACCTACAGACCCCGGATGTTGATAACAGCTAACCCCGGACTCAGAAGGGAATAGCACTAGAGTATCATTACAAAATATTGGTGAAATGAACGAGTTTCGCGGCAGATAATGTGTTATTTAGAGACTGCATTTCGGTGCCCTTTAGACTTGCATTATATGGATATACGCGGCTCTCGGCTGGATCTAATTTTGTCGGAACGACTTGTAATGACACCAAAGTTATCTGGGTGAGTAAATTATCATATTATATGCTAGAAATGAGGTCCAGATTGTAAAAAAAACTGCAATTATCCTTTAACAAAGCTGGTGTGAACGTGATCTTGCGATCTCAGCAGTTTATATACGTCATTATGTCATTAAATTCATCCTGTTTGTTTTTTTCATCACTCAGAAAAAAATAAATATAGGTCAAGCTGCAGCATTGTGGAGCTAGCATGTTAGCATGTTAGCTGCTGATGTCTCCACCCAGATCAGAGCAAACATGAAACTTGCAGTAGTAGATATGTATTGTGATAAAAGTTTTCCAATAGTTGTTTAATGGTTAATACTTAGTAATTATGAATTATTGCCAAGAGGAAAACTCATTAAATTAGCACAAACTGCGTGCCAGATGGTGAAGCTCAGGTCTTCCTGGAGTCACTTCTTGGTGTATTATATCTATGTGTCTCCGTGGGTGTGTTGCATTTATTCTAGTGGGTGTTACACTTCACACACATACACACACCTTTCTGATTCCACCACCTTAGAGCTGCAGCGCTCCTTCAAAACATGTAGTTGTGTCTATACTCTTCCACTGATTTGTGTTAAATACATCCGCTGGTGTTAATTAGCGACGCCATTTGGACGGTACTGATCTGGCAGTTAGGTGACAGAGAGGTCGACGAGATCAACTCTCACTTAATCAGTCGTGGCGTCATCCGTCTTTCGCACATAGTCACTTCCCACACTGACCTTTCACCACATGTAACGCAAATTGCAGCACGTTAGCAGCTGCATCCGAGCTGCCAATCAGAAGGAAGAGGGCGAGGGGGTTGAGAAAGTGAGGCCGCGGCAGAGAGGTGTGTATTAACTCATCATTCTATGCTTTCAAAGTGCATACTGGTGTCACACCACGCAGTGTTTTGTAATTTGACACATTTCTTCCTTTTTCTAGGAGATCGAGTTTGTATTTGTGGGTTTTCCTTTCAATCTGAAACATCGGTGTTGTGTGCCAGCTCTTACATTAGCCTCTCCGGATGAAAGATGTTTCACTTCAAATGGTTTTCAAATTCAATTCTAGGTAAAAAGAAGAAAAGGAAAATGTTTGAAATAAATTCCTAGAATGTAGATTTTTGAAGGCCCCACAGTCACACTTACACCCACTGGCATCTTAGCTTTCCATCCAAAGCCGATGCCATCTGGTGCGCCCTATCCAGAGACCGGTCCATGTCATACAATGCCAAGAACCCCGCAGTGCTCTGCGGAGAAGATCAAACCGCCCTCTGTACTGTCTGTTCTCGCCATCTACAAGTATCGCAGGGTTGCAAAAGAAGTGAAGATAAAGAGCAGGAAAGGGGAAAAAAAGAAGATGGAAAACCAGCAAGATGTAGAGATCCAGGCAGACAGATACAAGGCAGGGGTTGTGCTGTTCTGATAAGGTGGCAGGGAGTCCAGAGACTGCATATTACCAGCGCTGTATTTCTCTGTAAAGTAGCTGTACTAGGTTCAACCTGTTACCCTGTTATAGAAGACAAGAGAAAAAGCACTCATACAAAACATTGCTTCAAATCTCTGAAGAGAGAAGGAAATGCAACATTTATGACCTGGACTTTGTTTGCATCCCATTTCTGATACACACATGCACACATGTATACATAATCATTGTGTGTGTGTGCCAAGAAGTCAAGCAGGCAGAGAGAGGAGATGAAAGAATGAGAGACATAGAGCTGCAGGATAGAGCAGCGAGCAGCTTTATGTTCTCATAAACCTAAGAGTGTTAGTCAGGCAGCCAGGAAAAAAACAAGTAGATGGGCACTTAGAGAGCACAGACCTCCACCAAGGCCAGTGTCAAACAACATACACCAGACTTCAGAGGGGCAAGACATTCATATTCAAAGTAAATGATCTGAATCCACAGGAAAATTCAGTTGTTTTTCCAGGACTTCCAGCAAATCCAGTGCAGATCACTTGCATTATTTTTTGCATTATCCTGCTGACAAACAAACATGATGTCTGTCTGTCTGTCTGTCTGTCTGTCTGTCTGTCTGTCTGTCTATCTATCTATCTATCTATCTATCTATCTATCTATCTATCTATCTATCTATCTATATTATGGTCCACATTGTTGTAGGAAAACATTTTGATTTATGTTTGAATATGATCAAGATCAGACGATCTTTTCTGTCATGGTTACATTAATGTCACCTGTCTTTCTACATAAAAAGCTTAACCTTTTTTTTTTTGCCTTTATGTAAAATAAAAAGATAAATAAATAAATCATCTTTCTTCCTTCCCCTGTTTCCTCCCTGTTTGGCTTTCTGAAAGTCATGTGATAAATTTAAGCATTGTTAAATATGTGGTACTTTTATGCATTAAAAAGCTAAAAACGGGTCAGAACACAAGGGGAAGTTTAAAACACCACATTCATGAGGCCAAAGTCCTGTTTGTGAGGTCACTGTGACCTTTGACCTTTGACCACTGAATTAAATGGGCTCTTCCTTCAGTCCAAGTGAGCGTTCGGCCTGAATTAGTTCCACGGAGGCGTCGCTGGGATGTCGTGTTCGCGAGGGCGGGACAGATGGAAAACAATATGCCAATCCTGCTGTCGACCGAGCAGAAGCATGAAGAAACTCAGAACACTGAGCACAAGCGTCGGTTCTCATCCGTTCTCCTCGGCCATCTGCACTGTGTTTTCACTACAGCATCCCCTCTTTATCTTTGGTGTCTAACTGTTCCTGGCACGCACCACTTTTGCTCTCTTTACCTCCAGTGTTGTTGTTGTCCAGTGTTCTTGGGCAGCCGGATTACGCGAAACATACTGACCTGATTTGCACCAGACTTGGTGAGGGATGGAGTGGTGCATCGCTTTCCTCAGTGAGACATTTTCATCAGTTTCTCAGATGATAATGTTTAAATCTTGATGTAAAATCTCAGACACATTCATTGTGTTGATCTCTATGACTTTGCACAGCTTTGATATAGAGCAGGGGTGCCAAATATGCGGCCCGCGGGCCAAACCCGGCCCGTCAGAGGGTCCAATCTGGCCCGCAGGTTGTGTGAAAATTACAAAATTACATTGCATAATATTGTTGAAATTTTACATTCATTTTTTTTTTTTTGTCAAAGGATAGTTAATTAACATCTTAATAATGTACTTCTTATTAACTTACTAACTTATTTGCACTAATTACTTTTAGGTTATTTATGCTGTTATTTTACTGGTCCGGTCCACTTGAGATCAAATTGCACTGTACTGTATGTGGCCCCTGAATTAAAATGAGTTTGAGACCCCTGATGTAGAGATATTATGAATCCGGATACAGATTTAAAAAAAAAAAAAAAAAAAAAAATCAAGAACGACTGAACAAGACACTGAATCCGCATTACACACAGCGTTTTATGAACTGCAACGTGACATCGTCGCTTCGCACATCAGGTCATAAAACCATGTAGCTCTCTTACATAAGGATTCCAGACAATAAGTAAATAAAATACTTGAGAACAAAAGCAGGTGGGAGTGTTTGGCCTTGGCTACTCAGTATTTGCAATTTAATGTGTCAAGTGTTCATTTCTGGCAACCTCAAGGGCGCCGTGCAGCCTTGTCTACACAAACAAAATTTAATTTAACAAAATTGAATGTTGCTAAATTATGAAAAATAGAAGAAGAGCAATTCAAATTTCACTCAATAACTCAGAACTTGTTTTTCAGCAGGAGTTTGCTTTTTTATCATAGATTGCTCACTGTGCATGATGACATCACTGTTGTCATGTCTTGCATGAGCAAACGGTCCGATGGAGGACTTGCTGACAGTGATTAATGTGAACACGTCCACATGGCAGCAGTATTAAAGTGAAAGCAGAGGTGCAGCACACCGGCCACAGAGCAGCTGGAACATCTGGGTTCCCCACCAGACATAACAACGGTGCAGCAGCCACATGACCATATAGACCTGGAGATAGAGGTACATCCAGCTCTGTGGAGGTAACAGCAGGAGAATTACTTTTTATTGACTTCTCATCAGCTTTTAACTGTATTCACCCCCACATTTTAGCTGAGAGATTACATTGCTTTTATGGCATTGACTCTGGCCTCATAGGATGGCTGATGGACTTTTTAACTGAACGGTCTCAGCGGGTAAGGGTCAATGGGGTTTTTTCTGATGTCCTCTTCTCCTCTACCGGCTCTCCTCAAGGCTGTGTTCTTTCCCCCCTTTTATTTATTTTATACACCAATAACTGTTGCAGCCAGTATCCACAGCGTCATATTTTAAAGTTTGCTGACGAATCAGTGAGTCATCCTGTCCCTTCTCAGCAGTGACGACCCTGATCACGGGCCAGTGGTCAGGGACTTCACTGACTGGTGTGAGTCCTCCTTTTTAAGTATAAATGTCTCTAAAACGAAATAAATGTTCATTGATTTTAGAAAAAAACTGTACGGTAAACACACCTGCAGTGATCTTTGGGGAAAAAGTGGAGGTTGTGAGCCAGTACACATATTTAGGAACAATACTTGATGATAGGTTGACCTTCGAAGCCCACGTTGACACACTTTGTAAGAAGGCTCATCAGCGGATGTACTTTTATCGAAAGCTCCGTGGTTTTAATGTGGATACTACTTTTATGAGAATGTTTTATACTTGTTTTATTGAGTCTTTATTAACTTTTAACTTCATCTGTTGGTTTGGTCTTTTAAAGGGACAACGAGGAGTTTTGGAAAAGCGAAGCGTTTTCACACTACATTTATGAGCCTCCGCGCACCGTGAAATTCTTTGACCGGCGCAAGACAGACTTGTGATTTCATTCATCAAGAATTAAAGTCAGAGGTTTGAAGACGATCACATACCGTCGTAGTTCCCACCATAAACGTCGATTCGGCGGCGTTATTCTCATGACTCGCCGCAAAACTGAAAGTAAAGAAACGCTGGTCGGCTCAACCAGCATTTCCACCGCCACTAATAATAACAAAATAACGATAGAGACAAAACGATATATTTATCGAAAATGGGCCCATTAACAAGTGTGGGTAACGTAGATTCATCCACATTAATATGAGACTTTTTTATTGTCGCAGAATTTTTCATTCTGCCGATGGAGAAACTCCTTGTTGTCCCTTTAACATGTAAAAAGAAGAATACAATTGTGGGTATCGTTAGGTTGTGCAGGAAAATTGCAGGCACAACCCTAAATGACCTCAAGGAGAGGTCAGTGACCAAAGCCAGTCTAATCCTGGCAGACCCAGATCATCCCTTGCACGGAGAGTTCAGGTTGCTTCCGTCCAGACGCAGATACCTGCTTCCTAGATGTAAGACCAATAGATGGAGAGATGAATTTGTCCCTGCAGTGACCAGGCTTTTAAATGATCTATGTTGAATTGAGTTGAAATGTTTGGATGTGTTTGTTTGATGTGTATTGCTACTCGCTGTGAAATGAATTGCCCCTTGGGGATAATAAAGACTCTTGAACCTTGACCTCTCTGTATCGTGGATCGATATGATCAGTAATCTAAAACAGAAAACACAGTGCAGATTTATACTTTGGCATTGTTGTTTTGGAAATTAAAAGTTATTTTTCTCCCTGTGAGTTATTATTATCTGGTAAACAAGTCAGTCTACAGTCAAGATCTAATGCTCTATCTGTATGGACTCCACTTAGCAAGTAAAATGTGATTTGTATTACTTGTCATTGTTGCAAGACAGATGTTTACATGATTCTCTGACACATCTGAGCCATATTTTTCTTATAGATTATCACCTTTTTTAATAGTTGAAGGTATACTTCCATATTCCTTTTCTTATATCAGACCACATGACAGTTTTTTCCTGTTGTTTGTCATGTAGTTCTAGAATGATGATCCTTATCATATGTATAGATTTTTGTACAGTAGATGTACTAACGTGGCCGAGAAACATTATAAATATTCACTGTATATTTATTGTATGTTTTTACCATTGTGTTTTGTATTGTGATAACATTTAATTGGGCCTATGCATCACATGATTTGTCAGGTGAGGTGACCACAGGGCTGTGCATATGGAGGTGTGTCTCCTCATTTGTTTCAAGGGCCAGGACCTGAAATGTGGTGATAGTCTTCATTAAATCAGCTTTGGAGCTACTTCTGGTGTGCAGACCTTGTTCTGTTCTTTTTCAAGCGACAGAGTTGTTTTTGAGGTAAATTCATACAAAACCGCTGATGCGTGTACCCGTCGGGGGCAGTTTTTCAGCAAGCAGTCTCTGCATTTCCCTCTAAAACAACTCTGTCTGGTAACATTGTGTTATTATCTCATAGCGTGGTGAATGTGCAGGTCACAACTTGTCCACGAGAGCGTTTTGGAGTTGTTGGATTGTGTATTTGATGAGTTTAATGAGGGAAACCAAGAAATCCCATTAGCCTCTGTAGCGTAGCTCTGAGCAGCTTGTGGCTCCACCGACAATTAAAGGTAACAAACCTACTCCTACAACTATAGGGATTATGGCAATGGGCCAATCTGCCAACATGTTGAACTATCCATTCTGAGCTCTGATGTGCTCTGTGTCATGACAAGTGACTAACACAGACACATTTGTCATTGACTAGGCTGTAATAAATTGATTAAATACAAGTTTATCATGCAGCTCTGACCAAATGAGAAGAACACCAGCTTAAAGGTCAGTAAACTAGAGTTTGTCATCAGGCCACAGAGCCATCAAAGTAGCTGATGCATGACCTGCCTTTGTTGGTTTGTACTTAAAGCAGATATCAGCTTCACGGCCGTTTCGGCTAATGCTGCATTCAAGGCAGGCTTTTGAAACCGTAAGTTACAGCTTCAAGTCACAACTACGACTTGGTAGCGTTCCAGGTAACCCGTAGCTCGTGTTTTTACCATCCTGTTGTCTGTGAAAGTTCCCTATAACGGCCACTCGTAACTTCCGACCCGTGAACTCGTACCAGATCGAACTGGTATGACTTCACAGGAAGGAAAAACACAAAGTACGAGTTTCTTTGAACCCACCATGAGTTAGCAGCCCCCGCCCTTGTCAGGCATCAATTGGTCCTCGTGCTACGTCACCACATTCACGCGCATCCCTTGGCTGCACACACAGCCCTTCATGCCGTTCTCTCTCCTCATTGGATAACACTTGTATCCCACAAGGAAAATTTTCTCCTCGGGTTACAGCAGAGCAGAGTGACGGAGAGACTCGTGTTTAGGCTGAAATACTTCATGTAAGTGATTGCTGACGGAAAATAGGACTATTTAGGACTTATATTAACAAAAACATTCCACTGATATCTGCTTTAACTGCTGCAATCTGGTATCTAAAATGAACAATTACTGTGATAACATTATCAGAAGAAATTGACGAGTACATATCATAGAGAGGGAGTTAAAAAAAAGTGTTGTTTTGTCTATAGTCGAAGTAAATAAACTAATGTGGAGATGAGACAGAGGATGTGAGCTGTGCGAGATACAAAATGAGAAATATAATCTATCTCAAAGGACACTCTGTTGGATGGAAATCCATCAGGTCTCACTGACAGTGAACCTTAACCAATTATATCTATCCAAAATAAACACGTTACATAACTTTCAAACGCACATAAGCTTTATGCACGCAGTGAGTGTATGGGTAAATTAGACTTTACCTGGAAGAAGACATACACTTTGTGTATTTGGACACCAATGGCCAAGTATTTCAACAATATCTAAACTCTGATGATAACAAAAAAAAAAGATAAATTATCACCAGATTGCTTTTTTTCCCACTTAGAATCAGACCGTGTATCAAAGACAAAGTCCACTCACTAGAGACACAGTGTTTAACTACAAAGCAGGCAGAGCTATTACAAAGACAAATTAAGTAATGGAAAACACTTTCTTAACTTAAAATGATATTTTCTTTCTAAAACAGGAGCTACTTGTCTTGAGAACGCAACACTAATTAGTAAGTTGTTGCAGTCACTATAATGATCACACAATTTCACTGAAATCTAACAAATGGGTTTTAATAAAGGTTATCTTCGGTCTAATCTCTAAGCAAACACATAACAATGGCAATGTGTCTGAGAGACAGAAAGCTGCAGATGCTGACTTACAACATGCGCATGGATTTATAAGTCTTATTAACACTCTGATCTGTGTGTTAAAGGGTAATTTATCTACCTAACCCTATAGTCTGTAGATGCAGGCCTCTGTACCGTAAAACCACTCCTTTTCTTTCAGTTGAGCTCTCATCTCACCGGTCTTCTTCAGACTCCTTGTCGTTGTCACTATTCTGGTGTCCAAGTGTAATACATGATAAGACAAATATTATGTTCTACGGTGGCCCTGAGAGCTCAACACACTGCACCTTAATAAAACATAATGCAAATAGCCAGAATTCAGGAAAACATCTTCATCAATCTGACAGCACACGCAAATACTCGCAGCACGACAGAGGGGGTTTCCAGGGAACAGTAGAAAGCAAGCCAACCTGGCTGGGATACACGTGTTGTTCAATGCATTGTGACTTTTAAAAATAAAAGTGCATAACACCATCCATATATTACTATACAGATCATCCCCGCAAGTGCATCCCAGCCAGGTTCAGTACTATTTTAGGGTCCCCTGGAGGCACTTTGGTTGGATTGAGAGAATTTTCAGTGAGTTTATTTTCCGTCTCAAATTCAACAGCGACAGTGAGAGAGAAACAGGAGAGAGAGGATGAGCAGCAAAGGACCACAGCTGGGGCTTTAGCGCCTGACCACTGCGGTCATGAGTAATTAAAGGGAAATTATTCAATTTCCTCTGTTTTGCTAACTCTCTTGGCCAAGTGCATTTGTTTTCAACAAAGCCCATGAGAAATCAATCCATGGAGCGGTACATAACGTTATATATCATGCAATGTTACTACCTATTTGTGTAGTTGAATCTGTCATAAACAAGAGATTACAGGTAACGGATTAACAATGTCGGATTCACAAGTCTCAAACTTCTCCAATAAAAAGGAAATAATATCTGTTCAACAAAAACTCTGCTGTGTCAGCATCGGTTTTCAGGCTCATATCTTGGCGGAGCTTTCTCCATCTGTCAAATGATGACCCGATTTTTATTTTAGTTTTGTCGCATTTGCCGGTGGGGCAAGCAGAGGCCGATGAATTAATGTATTCAATGTTTATTATGTCAATGGCTGAATTGCTCAGAGCCTTACAAAATGCTCGTAGTTTTAAAAGCGGAAGGGGGTCGGGACGACAGCCATGGCTGTGATTGGTCACTTTCTTTGCAGGCCTGCTAGAGAGAATGGATTTTCTTTGTTCGTTTTGCTCTTCACATTGTGTAGGTCATACTATCGGGCCATAACCACCATTTAAAATATGTTAATAATAATGATCAATCTTTCTCAACGTCGACCATAGCTTTAAGGTAAAAATGTAGCATAGTTGCATAGTTCCTCTTTAAAGGACACTTGTCAAATTGATAAATGATTTTTCATAGGATGCTGCAGCAATCAATCAATCAGTCAATCAATCAAAACATAACACTTTCTACAACATCTAGAATGGTGATAGTAGTGCTTTACATGGATGTAGCAATACAAATTAGAAATTAAAATAACAGCAAGAATAAAATCAACATCAAAACATTACAAAAAAAATCTAGTCAGAAACACATAAAACGGGAAGCATCATTAGATGTTAAAAGCCATTCTAAATGAAGGGGTCTTCAGTTGTGAAAGTGTGAGGATTCAAGTCCTGAATACTCACCTGCTTTGCCACTCCTGATGGTGAATGAACCTCTCCAAGGAAATATATGAAAGCAGATAGAGGATAAGACGTGTTGGAGGAGGTTGAGGAGGAGGAGGATCTGTGAGATAGTATCTGTAAAACTTCAGTTCTCAGCCTGTGAAGCAGATAGAAGCATCAAATGAAGCTGTTTGTGATCTCAAACCTTTGATGTTTATTCTAAACTACTGCTTTTACCCTAATATTCATTAGCATTCTTAACATTACACCACTCTGTAGAATATTAGTTTGTTTCGGTGCATGACTACCTGACGCAACCTCAACTCGAAAAACCCAGGTTATCCCTTTAAATCAGCTAAATCGGCATCAAAATGAAGGGAAGTCAGTGAACCTGCACTGGTTTATGAATAAATCTGAGAGAATTGTTTAGTTCCTGTTGTTTCTGATTAATGCTGTATGAAAGGCTTTCACTTCATCAAGTCCCTGCAGCCAGCCGATGGCAACAGGACACATTATTGATAAATCTGTGGCTGTACTGTACTGTATTGTTACTGTGTAGACCGGGCTGCTACAGCAACCACAAAAATATTCTGTAAAGTAAGTTCTGCTCATGTGGGAGATGCCAGATTACAGAGGTTTATCAGCCCTGAGAGTCCACCCCCTCCAAAATGTAGTTTTAGTGTTTTAACCTAAGTGGCGTTTCATGTTTTACCGGTGAAGTGGATAATTGTGCAGCTTTAGTGTCACCTTTTGAGATATGATGTGAACAGTTGTGATTATTTATTCATATCACAATCGTACAAGGTAAATAAAAACCCACACCATCTGCCAATGGCTGCAGACCTGAGGGGGCCGTGTTGTTCACATGGTGCCACGGGCAACAACCTGATGTCCTGACTGGAGAAGCCTCTGGTCATGGGTTGGGCTTTTGTTCTCATGTGTCACTGTGACTGCCATTGTGTCTTGTGAACAAAAACCTCCCATGTACAGTGTAAGTGGCTGCCGCTGGCCGCTGACAGGAACGGAACCATCACACGCTGAGATGTCTTTGTTGTGACTTTTGTTGAGAATGAACGGTGTATTTCAATAATTAGTGGCTTTTTTGTTTTCTTTTTTTAATAAAAAAGTAATGACCACAGAATAATAGATATTACTAACGTTAAAAGAATAGTTCACCCAAAACTCAAATTGCACTCATTACTCAATCTCATGTCGACTAAGGGCTGGGAGAAGTTTCAGAGTTATCCGAGTCCTCCATGCCTTCTCTGAGTTACATGGGGTCAGTAATCGCACTGACGCCGGCACAAATCTCGCGAGATTTGGACGGACCAGGAAGCTTGAAATATAGACTTATTTAATTTTTTTCGGAACAATTTTGCATTTCGGGGCTTCAATACAAGACGGACATTACATACGAGCAGCATGGAGGTATTTGGATGTTTTTTGGTGTGTCTTTTTGTTACGAAGAAAAGTGGTATCCATTTGCAACCGTCATATGGACATGCAGTGCTGAACTCAGAGAAGGCACGGATAACTCTGAAACTTCTCCCAAATTTCAATTTTGAGTGAACTATCCCTTTAAGTGTGTGTGTGGTTGTGTTTCATATAAATGTATGGGACAAAGGGCTCAGAAATCTCAGTGAACTACGTAGTTGATGAAGTGCAGAGATATCAGAGGAGGCTCTGATTAATTAATTGGTCTCAGCTGTGGCTCTGGCCTGAAGCTCAGAGGTTGCTACGGTGACAAGAGGGGTTACCAAGACGATAAATAGACCCAAGGCAGAGGCAGGTAAATAAGTGGAGAAACCACGAGCGGACTGAGACCTTCGTGAACATGTTGAGATGTTTTTGGTGTTTCTAGAGTTAATATCTGGGAAACACCCATGGGATTACAGACAGAGGCACTAATGTTTTTCTCAGGAAATCTGCTCCAAATGTTGTATTGTAATTCAAATTCTATAGTCTCTTTGCTTTGTCTTTGTGACTTAAAGGTACATTGTGTAGGAATTACTCCCATCTAGCGTTGCGGTTGTATATCGCAAGCAACTCAATCGTATTTTTCATGCTGCATTCACGTGAAATTGGGCAGACGGCAGACGGACGACAGCCGCTGCACGTAACGGCATAAACAAGCCTCTATGTAAACAAGTGGTCCGTCAGCACGAGGCAAAACAATAAACGTGACAATATGTTGTCATGGCGATGTCGTATTGTTTAACCTGACCCACATTTTACCGTCTTTCTCTCGACTTCTGTGACTAAAACGACATCTGGTTTGTTACCGATAATCGATTTTCGTGAATTGATAACAGGAGAAATTACACAATGTCCCTTTAAATCGCCAAAATCCATAATATTCCAAGAAATGTAATAGCACACCAATCCTCTATCATGAATAGCTATAGAGGTCAGGAAGGTGAGCAGCCCCTGAACTGTGAAGCAGTCTGATCCCAGTCCTCTGAGATCACACATCATTGGCAGCTTGTTTAAACTCTTCTGTCAGAAAGCTTTCACTTGTTTGATGTTTGGCTGTGTTTTTCCCATGATCTGCACAATTCCTCTTTCCTTTAAACTTCCCACTATGTCATGATGTGTTTGTCCCTCGTTTATTCATTGTTATTATTATTTAGACAGAAGCAGCACTTTTTTCTAACGTGTTTTGCCTGAAGTCACTGTGAAGCTGTTGTAGCTGTACACTGGCAGCAGCACCGTGTTGTCTCTGAGTCATTCATAGTGTCTAGTCAATCATTACTCATCACACCAATTCGGCCCCATATGTCCAGTGCTGTCCAGTGGTCAGTGTTCTCTCTCTATCTCTCTCTCCTCTTCATCTCTCTCTTCTTTCTTCCTTCAAAGCCTCCGAACGTTTCTCCTCCTCCCGACAGTGAGAGAGCTTAGAAATCAAACTTTGTCCAATGACTTTCCTCCCCAAAAATACATTTTGCATTTTCATAACATTTGTCCGTCATTAGTCATCTTTCCTGTTTTGTACCCAGAAACCCATTCAGGGAGATCAGGTTCAGAAGTTTCTGAAGCAGATGACATTAGAGGCAGGGACGCTGGCGTCTTCAGTTGCAGGAAAGTGAAACTGCAGCATGAAAGACTGTAAATTATACTAATCTGTGTAATGCTCCGAGAGGAGAATTAGATGCCAAGGCGACTGATTTCTTCCCTTTGTCTGCTCCTCTAAATCACGGCTGTTGGAGACAGTCTGTGCGTGTCCGGATGTGAAGTGTGTACTCGAACACACCGAGGGAATATGATGCTTTCACGTCCTTGCTCCTTTTTTAAAGTGGATACATTTAATTTGTTTCATTCTCTCCTTTTATTATCATGATTATGATTATTTTATTCTCTGGTTGATGTTTTCAGAGCAACCGACACAGCAATACAGTTATGTGAGTCATTCAGACCGCAGGAAGCCGTGCAGCCAGAAATGTTATTGTACTGTTACATAAAACTCTGAATTTGAAACCCCAGGGGCATTGCAGTTACATGGTCAGCATTTTAAAGGTTCCATACGGGGTGAAGATAGACGTTCATGTGTTTTCTGATTATAAAGCAGCTCCAGGTTCTATATTAGTACTGTGAAGGTATCAAAGAACTCAGTTCACAGAGAAATGCACACAGCCACCGTGCTTTAAAATGAGCTTGAACAAAACAACCATCACTCTTAAAGGGGAACAATGCAAGTCCAGTCTCTTTTCCTTTGTGTTGCTAACCCTCCTCCTGGCCATGTGCATTTGTTTTTAACAAAGCTGGCGAGAAATCAATCAATAGGGAGGTAGATAATGTTATTTGACGTTACAGTGTGTATATTTGTGTATAGTCATATCTTTCACACTGCAAAAACTCAAAATCTTACCAAGAATATTTGTCTTATTTCTAGTCAAAATGTCATTTCTCGTCAAAAACAAATCTCATTATACCTAAAATAAGACTCATCACATTAAAAAAGTAGCTTGTTTTTAGACACTTTTTATTTCTTTCAAGCATATTTTCACTTGGAATAATCTGATAGTGGGGCAAGTTTTTCTTTCTTATTACAAGCACAAAAAACTTGCTTTCACTGGCAGATTTTTCTACTTAATTCAAGTGAAAATTTGTTTGATACAAGTGAAAATTATCTAAAAACAAGTTAATTTGTAGGTGATGAATCTTATTTTAAGTGGAAAGAGATTAGTTTTGACCAGAAATGAGACATTTTGACAAGAAATAAGACAGATATTCTTGGAAAGATTTTGAGTTTTTGCATTGCATAAACAAGAGATTACGGGTGACGAGGCGCGGTTGGGTTGCTGTGCCGCAGGGACGAGAGCTGGGACACCAGGTCAGAGGTTCTGATCTTACAAGGCTGGTTTTCAGCCAATAGACGCTAGGTGGAAGGCAGAGAGCCTCCATTCTCCCTGGAACTAGTTACAAGTCATTTATTAAACTATCAATAATCCAAAGCTGTTTAATTAAGGTATGCATGTAGCAAACATAAGGTAAACATCCTGCATAGTTCCTCTTTAAAGGGATAGTTCAACATTTTGGCAAATTGGCCCATTGCCATAATCGCTATAGTCATAGCAGTAGGTTCGTTACCTTTAATTGTCGGTGCAAGCTGTTTTTAGAACGGAGGAGCGGAGCGGCAGGCTGCTCAGAGCTACGCTATACGGAGGCTAAAGGAATTTCTTGGTTTCCCTCATCAAACTCATCAAATACAAAATCCCAAAACTCCAAAAGGCTGTCGTGGACAAGTTGTGTCCTGCACAATCACCACGCTATGAGATAATAATGGAACGTTACAAAACTGAGCCGTTTTCGAGGTAAATACAGGGTAAATACAGAGTCTGCTTGCTGAAAAACTGTCCCTGAACGCAACGCGCATCAGCGGTTTTGCATGAATTTACCTCTAAAACAGCTCCGTCTCGAAACATTCCATTATTATCTCATAGCGTGGTGAATGTGCAGCTCACAACTTGTCCACGACAGCCTTTTGGAGTTGTTGGGTTGTGTATTTGATGAGTTTGATGAGGAAAACCAAGAAATTCCCTTAGCCTCCATAGCATAGCCCTGAGCAGCCTGCCGCTCTGCTCCTCCGTTCTAAAAATAGCTTACACCGACAATTAAAGGTAACGGACCTACTGCTATGACTATAGCGATTATGGCAATGGGCCAATTTGCCAAAATGTTGAACTATACCTTTAAGTCTGGTTTATGCTCCTGCTTCAATTTCACACCGTAACCACACCGGTGCCTCGACGCCGTTGTCCGCCTTTCAAAACTCTGCGTCACTGCATGTGCAATTTGTCGGCAGAATGCTGGTCATTTTATTTGCAAAACTTTATTTATCTTTCTGCTCCCTGAAAACCAACCTTGTAAGATCAGAGCCTCCGACCCGGAGTCCCAGATCTCGTCTCTGCGGCACCTTGACACAAACACACCCCGTAACCTGTAATCTCTTGTTTATGACAGATAAGACTACACAAATATACACATAGTAACATCGTATATGATATACAGTATAATGTTATGAACTGCTCTATTGATTGCTTTCTCGCCGGCTCCCTCCTCTGATTGGCTCACTGACATGTTGTTACCAGAGCTCCAGAAAGAAAACTGAGAACCACAAATATGTTTTTTATCTTATATTTTCAACACATTTTCAAATAGAAAATACAGATAAAATGTAAAATAATAGGTAATAGCTCATAGACCTCAACAGAAGTGAGAACAACAGGTTTGAATTAATGTTCTGTTGATTTCCTGATCCAATTCCTTACTTTTTTGCTTATACCTTTTTCTCTCTTCCTTTATTTATCTGATTTCCAGGTTTAAGCACATTAACGATAAACAAAAGTAACACTGAGGGTCAAAGACAACTGATCAAGTAATATCCCACTGTTCAAAAAACCCTCTGTACACGTTTCATGACACGCTGAGCTGCTGTGAATCATACTTTGCGTCTGATGGTATTTCCAGTGGGATGTTTGAGAGGAGAAAGTGTCGAGACATGAGAAACAGAAAGAAGCTGAGCTGTTAAGTTCCCTGAAATAAGGAAGCTCACGCAGGGATGTGAGCGGGGTTTCAAATATACAATATATTATAAAAGAAAATGTACTCGCCCACTCTGAATGCCTATGAAAAAAAAAAGAAGGGGAATTCTCAAAATAGCATTATCACAGCAACACATTGTGCTGCTCCCGCTGACGTAATCGCCTCTCTTCAGTAACGATTCCATGGAATTTAGGAGCTGAGACACGAGACTTTCCTTATTCTCCGACGAGATCACACGCCGTCGAACAAGAACCACAGATAATCGCCTGAAATTTGACGGAGATGATAACAGATGTGTAGATTCTGCAGCAGCCTGACAGTGTTCTGTCAGATTTCAGCTCCTGTCTTTTTCCCCTCTATGTTCCTGAAGGTAATTTTTTGTCTTATTGCAGCTCTTGTTCTTTTTCTCCCCCCCACTCTTTCCTTTATGTGCGTGATCTATTTATTTCTAACTGTACGATTGTGTCTGTTTCAGCCTCCCAGCTGTCTCCTATTCACTTTTATAGCTCGCTGTTTTTCTGTGATCCTCAGCCTCTCTTTTCTGTTTATTCCCTTTGTAATAGACCCTGAGGGCATTTCTGAGGCCACGAGGACAGACTGCACTGTTCTTATATACAGCAGGTGTAGCAAGTACTGCAGAGGGCTTCGCCATCAAAACTGCACTGATCACATCACTCAACTTTTGAAACTGCATACGTAGCATTAACAGTGCAGCTTGGGGTCACGCACACATACACACTGTGAGCTCGCTGCCTGATAGCTTTGTGGCTGTTGTGTTTACATGGTTGTTGCACCACATTATCTGGGTTTATACTGCATTAGAAGGTTTGGTGAAGCATTTGTAGCTTCACTGTGCTACATGTCTACCTATTTTTACCTGGTAAATTGTGATGGTTTAAAAAATAGATTGACTTGTTCCAGGGAGAATGGAGGCTCTCTGCCTTCCACCTAGCGTCTCTTGGCTGAAAACCAACCTTGCATGATGAGAACCTCCGACCCGGTGTCCCAGCTCTCGTCTCTGCGCACCGAAACCGCCCCGAAACCCTGCTATGGAACAAGTGCGGGTAATTACAGCACAACCTCGTCCTGTCTCTGGTGATTTGTTGACTGAATGTGCTGCTCCAGAGCCACATCAGAGGATAAAGTCTGTCCAAACGTCTCCACTTGTTGATACCTGCTCTGATTTGAGACTTTAGCTAAAGGACGTTTCAAGTAGGATCTGGTTTCAGATAATGGGGCTCAATTCTGTGTTTGTTATGTATGCTACAGTATGTCACAAGTCAGCAGCACGCACAACACAGAGCAACGGCATTTTACCAAGTAATGTTTAAGTCAAGCCTGACCGCACACTGTTGTGCAAACTTCACCCTTTTTCTAAAAGTTTGTGTGTTAGTCCTGCACCTGTAATACTTTGAATGTGTGGGCTTTATCCTACTGTTAAATCAAGCCTGGCTTTATAACATGGGTTATTTTAGTGTGCCATTAATTAAGTTACTTATTTGTTTAGTTGTAGTTTTTATCACTCCTAATGAGGAACTACAGTATGCAAGTCCAGTCGCTTTTCCGCAGTTTTGCTAACCCTCCTCCCGGCCATGTGCAATTGTTTTCAATAAAGCCACTAAGGAGACAATCATGTAGCGGTGGATAATGTTAGGCCTGTTTATCATGATGTGTATGGTCTAAACAAGAGATTACAGGTTATGGGATGTGTTGCTGCCGGGTCGGAGGCTCTGATCTTACAAGGTTGGTTCAAGCCAAGAGACACTAGATGGAAGGCAGAGAACCTCCAGTCTCCTTGGAACTAGTTAAATTTATTAAACCATCACAATTACTCCAAAAGCTGTTTAATGAAGGTAAAAATGTAGCAGGGTTAAGCTAAAAATCCTGCATTGTTTCTCTTTAATAATTAGAAAGTCCTAAGGCATCTCATATCCTCTGTGTATATTTACGAAAGAAATGTGTGAGTGTGTGATTTATACGGATTGAAAGCAGTAAAGACTGAAGGGCCCCCCTGGCAGTTATTCGACAGCTCCATGGGACTGTAGAACTGCCACTGCAAACAGGGGCTGCTCTTCATGTGTAGCAGCATACAGAGGGTACAGTATTGGTGAAACACAGGTGATTCTGAGTCAAATATTAACTTTTTGTGTGCGAGTCAACTAAAAAAAAAAAAAAAAAAATCAGTCTTACACATCCCAAATCTTTTCATAGAAAGAGTCCATTCCTCCGCCAGCACAAAAAGTCATGTGTAAAAAACACTCTCTCCGTGTTGCTCCTCTCTCCTCTTCACCCTCCGTGTAGCACAACGTTGGAAGCATTTCTTCACTCAAGGTTGCATCCAACAGTTTTAGTGTCACGGCTGTGGCCCCACAGAGCTGGACCACTTATCACCTCTGTGGTGTAAAGCAACATTTCACATTGCAACATTTCTGCTTTTCAGCAGTGAGTAGCTCAAAACAAGCCAGCAGCACTGTGGGAGTATTTCAACTGTTAAAAAACCTGCAGCCACAAAAAAAACTGACCAAATTAGGATCTACAACGCTGACTGCAATATTTCTGACAGCCATTTTTTTTCTTCCTCTTCTTCTTCCCAGTGCTGATATGTTAAACAAAAAGAAGTAAACTATGACCTGATCTTGCTCATTCATCAACGGTCGAAACAAAAATCCATAATTACATTTCAAGAAAAAGCATTAGTTTGCTTTGCTTTGAATTTTAATGACTCATCATTGTATGAAGAATTGTGGTAAAATATTTCCCTTTTCATGCTGCATTTGCTCTGTCCAAATGCCCCAAAGGAATTTTGGCTCTTGTGGAGGTCATTAGCATTGCATATCAGTAAAATAACTTTTCTCCCTCAGCTGGGAACTGGCAGCATGCCGTGCTCTTTTTTTTCCCCAGTGTGAATATAAGTCAGGATAAGTGTGATATTGCCAGCAGTTGGCATGTTCAGATATTTTTATTCTCTCAAAGCAAATACTAATTAATTAGTAATGCATGATCTACGTGTATTTTTACTGTTCTACCTTTTCCTCTCTATAATAAACTTGTCTACCATATGTTTTCAAATATATACCCATATGCTTTTAAAGAATCTGACATTTGAGTTAAATATATTCACACCTTCAAATGTGGAAATGGAAGGTATGGAAATGTGACTTCATATAGGTTGTCCTTCATGGTCAAAGTGCATACAGTCTTCTACTGGAGAGGATGAATATGAGTATTACAGACTGTAGAATACAGCATGAGATAAGACTCTGGGGGTTTAAGTCAAAGATGACCACTTCAGAACTGTGGGGCATTGCACAACTGAGTCTTTTGACACATAAAATGTGAATGTCCTGTAGGTGAGCAGCAGCAGCAGCAGCTGTAGTGCTGATGATGAGAGCAAAAGAGGGAGTCAGGTGTATAGAGTGTATACACTCGCAATGTCATGACGAAGGGGAAGACTGTTGTCTATTTCCTATGTTAGTCCAAGTTAGGAGTGTTTCCTCTTTGCAGTGCTATTATAATGAATAGATAAGTTAATTTGCTTCTGCCCAAATTGTAACAATGAGTGTGTTTCTTGTCAAAAACCGATGCTACAACATAGCTCCATTTCCAAACCAGAAAGTTTTACTCTTCAAACTTTCACTTGTGTTTTGATCCAAGGACAGGGACTGAAACAGCTATTCCCTTTACCAAATAAAGCAGCGATAAGAGAACCAATAATGTAGTGCCCTGAACAGGGCGAGCTGAGCTAAGTCATTTTGATGCTAGGTAATAAAATGCACTTACACTGAGAGAGCTCATTTATTTCCAACTAGATAATAAAACACAGTTAACAGAGATGAAATGCCTTGAAACATGGGGGAAGCTTGAATCTCTGCCCCCCCTTAGCCAGTTATAGTAGCCACTGTTGCTCACAGGTTCCCCAAATGGTACTGCTACCACTACTTCTACTGTTGATTGAACTTATAGACAGCTGCAGGCTCTGCCCATCCAGCACCAATAGAATCTGTCCCATAGATAAAAGTGTTGACCCAGCTCATTCTGGACCAGTGAGCACTGTAGAAGGTAGCTCAGTCCTACTTGTGGCCAGCACTGGACGCAATATTTTTTTTCGTAGGATGAGTCCTGGAAAGTCCCGCCTTCCCCGCCTCTGATTGGCTGGGTGAATTCTCCTCCGATTGATGTCATCTCACAACAGTACTGTAGTAACCTAAAATACACACAACTGAAATATTAAATGTCATCAGACGCCATGGCGTAGTGGTTTGCATTTTCGCCTGCGGTGTGGTGAATCCAAGTTCGATCCCCGCTGGTTTCACATTCCGAAAAATGTAGTTTTTAAATTTATATTCCAAGTTTACATTTTGAGTTTGAGAGAAGTGTAATTGTGCCATTGGTTAGGTTTAGGCAATGAAGAAAGGAGTTGGTTAAGTTTAGTAAAAAGACCAGGTAGAGTGTAGACAGGCCAGATAAGAGAGTCCAGGTAGATCTAGGCACTTATCACGCTTTGCAGACAGCCTGCGTTTCACAGCCGTTTCAAAACCAAAACAAACAACCAATCAGGCGAGAGCCCTTCTAGCCAATCAGAGTCGAAAATGGAGCCCATCTAGCCAATCAGAGGCTGGAACGGCGGGAAAGGCAGGACTTTCCCGGACTCATCCTACGAAAAAAAATATTGCGCACTGGACACTTCCATGTTTCCACTACGTGGTACTACCTCGACTTGACTCGACTCTCCTCATCTTTTTGGGGTTTTTGTTAAAGGTAGGATCAAACTACAGGAAATCATTTCAGTTCATTCATCTACAATTTTCACATGATTTTGTCGTGCCCGACAAATTTCTAGGGTTGTGTCTGATTATTCACATCAGGAGCGACGAAGGGACGCGTAGTGTAACATAACTGACAAACAGCGATTTTGCATCTAGGAAGCTCCACAACGCCCCACAAAAAGTCTAGCATGGTAGAATTTTTGGAATTTTGTTTGCTAAGTCTGACATCTCCTATAACACGAACCTTGACGTTGACCAATAGGATGGCAGAGCGCTCTGACGCATTGTTTTCACACAATGAAGCTACGTTAGCTCGCCTCCTATACGCAATGTAAGTAGGGATGTCCGATAATATCAGCCGATATTAGCATAAAAATGTAATATCTGTCCATATCGTTATCAGTTTTTCAGCCGATAATGAAAACATGATAACGTAATGCAGTGCAGTAGAAGAACAACAACAGCGAGCACAAAACCACAGACCGTTTGTAACAATCTGTAAAAAAAAAAAAAAAAAAAAGAAAAAGAAAAAGAAAAGAATAAATAAAATAAATACATGAAAACCAAGAATATTCTGATATGATAGAAACGATACAAACCAATTAGATGAATACACATGCAAACCCTAAGAGTACTTCGCTGGCTGACGCCCACACAGAATAAACAAACTGCAGGCTAATGACAGGTGTGGTTAACCAGGGGGGAAACCACCTCAAAGCTACTCACAGTTCAAGAAGGCACTTATCTCAAAGAGTCGAGATACAAAGCAAAACATCAAGGTATCAACTCTACATCAAAAAAGACAGCTTTAAGCAAAACAAGTGGGAACCGTAAAACAATGAGACCAAAGAATCTCGGATGGGTGAACTGGATTTATACTCTCATTAAAAAACATCTACAAACATACATACTGTATTTTAGTTGTACAATTAGTTGTCGGTTACCCCAATGGAAACAGGTTGTTCTTACAGTTTCAGTAGTGTAGATCACCTGTCACCACATCTAGACAAACCCTAGGTCAGCGATCACCAACTCAGTGCCAGCATCTTTCTCAACAGACACGTTGGGGGCCGCACATTCAGATAAAATGAAATGAAATCCACGTTTTGATTTTTGATCCTCACAATTTCAGAATGAAGTCACGGTCCAGATTCGGCCCACCAACCGCCAGCTGATGATCATTGCCCCTAGACCCTCACGGGGGATCCAGTTCTCTAGATGCTTCTGTACCTACTCATTTAGGTTTATGATGATATGATTTATGATTTTAAAAATCCATTGTATGAAATCTGTAAAAGAGCCTCCAAACTAAGGCTACGTTCACACTGCAGTTACAAGTGACCTGAATCCGATTTTTTTCGCTCATATGTGACCCATATCTGATTTGCTTTTGACTGTGAACAGCACAAGTTGCATTGAATCTGACATTTTCAAATCAATATTAGGCCACTTTTAAATGTGGTACTGCATCGGATACGTATGGGATTTTTTTGAATGCGACAGCAGCCAGGTCGCATTTAATGCGACTTTGACGTCATTCTGACCCGTGCTGCACTGTTTTGTAAATTAATTACAAATAAAGTTGCAAAAAAAAGTGTACCACAGGCAGGAGCCAGGAACAGAATCTAAACATGGACATCAGTGCAAGGTTGATAGTGTAGTGGGGAGACATACTACTCTAGCAAGTGGGAGACTGGGGTTCAAATCCAATGTGAATTTTATTTTTCAGCATTAAGCCGTACTGTCCTACAATACCGGTTGCCGTTGCCATGTTCGCTTCCGTAAACACTGTTGTGGCGTGATGTCATCAATGATCAACTGTGCATGCGGGTCACTTCAGGAGCATGAGCTGTTCACACAGCAAAGACGTAATGTGAACAGCCAAAAAAAAATCGGATTTGAGCAATAAACCGGAATTGTGCATTAAGACCTGCAGTGTGAGCGTAGCCTTTGACACCACCAGAACCCTGTTGTAGCTCTCAGTTTTCCTCTGGCATGCATCTGCAGTGTAGCTCGCTCTCCTCTTCCTCCTCCTCCTCCTCCTCCTCCTCTGTCTGGTGGCTCACACACTGCTTTCTGCTGCTGCTGCTGCGTCTGCTGCTGTGGAGCTCCACTGCAACTTTTCCACTCCCGACTCCCCCACAGCTGAGAACAGGATGCCTCTCTTTGGTCTCTGAAGACTTCTCGTGTACAGGCTGCTCTGAGACAAGTGCCTCCATCCTGATCCGACAGACCGCTCTTCCATCCCGCTGACCCTGGATCTGCTTGACTAACAACCACCCCCCCTCCTCCCTTCCCCTTCCTTTCCCTCAACACACACACACGCACACACTGTCTCTCTCCCAGACAGGAAACACTATGCTGATTTCTCCAGCGTGGCTTGTGTAACCCCCTAGCGGTGCTTCGCCTGGCTGTATCCATCACATCCGCAAATAAACAGCCATTTGAAATTAATTATCTCCTTCTAATTCAGCCAAACCTTCAAAGCTTCTAAACGCCTTTCAACTGGTGCTAATGTTTTCTCTTGCTTGTCACTCGTTTGCTCTTTAAGAATGTTGCCATTGGGCTCCATTTGAAATTTAACACTTAACTTCCAGAGAGCTTTGCTTGTTGTGTGGCAAGAAATGAGGTTATGAGGAGGCTGTGTATGTGTGTTTGTGTGTGCTTGTTTGCACACACTCTCTTTGAGGTCTGGCACTCTGCTGCTTACTGTCACAGCCAAAGTGCAATTGATAATGTCAGGTGGTGGCTCCATCACTGCTAATTGTTCTCCTGTGACTCAGAAAATGTATTTTATGATAACAAAACAAATGCAGGCAGGGAAGGAGGGGGGGATATACGGTAGAAACCAAAAAAAGTGCAGCCTGAAGTGCAGAGGACTTAATTTGAATTTCATGTATTCTTTTTTGTAAGACACACTAGCAAATTCAACCTCTGTTCGCCTTTTTATTGGCTGCCATCAAAACGTTGGATCATGTAAAACATCTTTCTCCATGTCCGTGTCGGAGGACCGAACCAAGGCCCCCAAGGCCCGATCAACATCTAGGCCAGGCTGCCACAGGAGGATGTACACTCTTAGAAATAAGGGTTCCAAAAGGGTTCAAGGGCTGAGGTTCTACCAGGAACCATTTGCTTCTGAAAAACCCTTTTTGGTAAGACTAATGCCTGTGAATATTCTCATTTGTCCAATTCATCGCTATCCCCAAATAAATTTAAGTCAAAAGCAACTGGACTTAATAACCAAGTCCAGTTGCTTTTGACTTAAATTTCTTTGGGGGAAACACTAATGGTGCTTTTCCACTACACAGCATGGAACGGTACGGCTCGGCACGGCTTGGTTTAGGTGGTCTTCCATCATCCTCTCGTCAGCTCCAAACACACTCATCTGCATTCTATTACGGACCACAGCGTGGTTTTCCCCACAGCAGCCATTTAACTCACATGAGAGAATAACAGTCTCAGCACAGATCAGTGGGAGCTGTTGTTGGTGTGTTTTTAAATTTAGCAGGTTTGATTTTCATGTCGGAAGTCGTACTCGCGACTCTTCCAGTGACAACGCTCTGGCCAATCAGTGGAAGGCAGTCGGCTGACGTCACATTTTAGTATCGCTTCGGCTCGCTTGGAACCAGGGCTGAGGTGTTACCAAAAATGTACCAGATTCCAGATACCAGGTACTAGTGGAAAAGCAAAAAAACAAAAAACAAAAAAAACGAGTAGAGCCAGGTTGAACCTTTATAAAAAGTTCTACCAGGAGCAAAAAAGGGTTTTCCTATGATGACAAGCTGAAGAACCTTATATGGTTCTATTTAGCACTTTTATTTCTAAGAGTGTAGATGTGTCTGATGATGACAGAGGAGGGAGAGCGGGTGTGAGGAGGACCAGGACGAAGCAGCAGCACTCCACCAGGATGAATGGATGAGTGTATGAAAATGATGTCTTGAAGTGATATCAACACTGTTGAATGTGTACAGCTCATTTCACCAGACTATAAGAAAATGTCCTGGTATAAACATGTCATCATATTTTTTTTTTTAATCGCTCAATTGTTTTCCAATCTGGTCTGAAAGAATGGAAGCAATAGTGTCCACCCTGAAATATGAAACACAGTAACTTGGTCGTCATGGGTACATGAATAAACATGCAGGTTTTGGATAAATACTTGAACATGTGGGTATGAGTGAAAAAAAAATGAAATATTACTGTTAACAAGTCATTCAAGTGTGATTTTCCTTTTTCTTTTTTTTCTTTGCATCACTTTCCAAGCCAGAAAAAAAACTGTCTTTACTGCCTTCAAAAAATGAGACAGGCAACAAACATCCTTATCTGCTCTGAGGATGACAGGAAATGAAAAGGTAAATGAAGATAAAGAAAGGTCACAACCAGCATGGAAACATGCACTCTGCTGGGGGAGGCGAGCGGAGACAAATGGGCGTGAGGGAGCCGGCACAGATGGAGGAGAGGCTGCGGCTCCTCGCCGCTCGTCTGTGTGTGTGTGTGTCTGTGTGTGTGTGATCGTGCTGTTCTCGCTCACCTCTCGGTTCCTCCCGGTCAAACAGTCAGAACATTCCACGCTGCAAAGAGCAATGCCCGACTCTGGGCAAAATAAAGACATGCTGTAAATACACTGCTGCACAGTGAGGCTCAGCTTCCAACATGAACAGTGTATTACATGTTTTCAGTTTTTTTTCTCTCTCTCTCTCTCTGTCCATCTTCCTGCCTCTCCTTCATTCCCGTGCCCCCGTTGCCCCCACCTCTGACTGGGTGAATCTCTTCTTCCATCAGACGATCGGCCTGACAGGCTGGCAGGTGGCTACATCTCACGTCTGAGTGTGGGTGGGCAAGACTAAATCCTGGATATGAGTTGCTAAATCATCTCTGGGGTTTGAGATGTGATGACGAGTCGGGTGTACAGTAACTAAGAGAGACACCAGAGGCCTCACTAACCAACAACCTACAACACGATTAACAACCCACACGCGCCCCTTTCACTGAAGTCATTAAAGCCTATACACAGTGAGGTGGGTGCAACTTATAATAAAGCTATTTTTATGACGGACTTATGAATGGTTTACGATTAGTTTATTAATTAGCTTATAAAAACCTTGATGTTTAACACGAAAACAAGATTAACTTATGTGTTCTGGGCAATTCACCCATGCTGCAGCCAGAACACAGAACAATAGGCTACAACACAAACAGTAGATGCGCATCCATATCATAATGCTTGTTATAACACATTAGATAAATACAATGACTAGCTGTTTGCCAAATAGTGAGCCCATGTGTCAAGTCTCAACCCGTCTTTATCCAGAGATGTTCACTGAACTCCATGTTTCTCTATCTTATTTGTGTAGCGGCCTGGGAAAACCCGTCGGAAAGCAGAGAATCCCGCGATTCAGATGCTTTTTTACAGCTGAACTTTATCATAAACGGTTCGGAAGTTATAATATGCTGTTGATGTTTTGTAAAACATGTGCTAGTGCCGATGATAAGTTTGGTTTAGCGCCGATGCTACGTTCTGTTTAGCATTGATGCTACGTTCGGGTTAGCATAGATGCTACGCTCGGTTTGGGCGCATGACGTCTGTCCGACTACCCATTTCTCCGACCATACATTTCTTTATTTTTGCGTCCATTAGTCCGACCTCCCACTTCTCCGACTTAAGTAGCCCTTACCCTTAACCTTACCCTAAACCTAACCTTAACACTGTAGAATGGGTAGTCGGAGAAATGAGCCGTCAGACTTTTGGGCAGTCGGACTGACGTATGCTCCCCGCTCGGTTTAGCATCTGTTCCTGTACCACGTGATTACACACACCCTTTATGGTCCCTTCTTGTCACAGAGGCATCATTCAAAGACCCTCGGAAAGCAGAAAATCACATGATTCAGATACAGTTTACAGCTTGTCTCTATCATAAACGGTTCAAAAGTTGTTTAATGTTTTGTAAAACACTCGTCTTTAGAGGGTTAAAACAGCAACGTTCTAGTTAAAGCCATAACTTTTGATCTGAAAGGGCTATCTCAGTCATTCAAACAGTTATGAATGGCTGAAAACTTCTAGTTTATGGGAATATGAAAAAATGAAAATGTCAAAATCCCACCATGTGAAGGGTTTACCCAGGCCACCACACATTTATTGAGGAGTTAGCAGTTACACATACTAGTAACTTATAAGATAAAATGAATGATGTTAGGTTTTATACAGAAAACTGTTATAACCCATCTGTAATTGAGTTCATATGGCAAACAACCAAATGAATGGCCTAATAATGAAGAAATCCTTTATGAGGGTGCTCTTATTGTAAAGTGGTATTGTTAAAATAAAATCAAAAGCACATGGAAAAATGAAAAGTTGAGACAGAAAGCCAAAGCCGGGGAGACAGTGAAAGAAAAGACAGAGACGTGGACAGACAGTGGTGAATGGAGAGTGGATGTTACTGTAAGTGGGACAGAGAGGAGGAGACAGTGATGTAATGTGACATGTGACAGCCTGAAGCCTGTCCGCTGAGAGAGAGAGAGAGAGAGAGACAGCCACACTGAGACAGTGATTTGGTTTATAGGCTTGACACATATAAGAAGACTTGTTCTCTCCGTGTACAGTGTTCATCCTGTTTCTGTAACGCCAGACTTAGATGCAAAGAACAAATACCATGATGCTTTTATCCCATGCAACACTGTGTTGTTAATACAGGATTGAGGGACAGCTACTGATGACTGAACACAGACACACCGCAGCTCGAGGACAGTTTGACAGACTTATTGAAATACTGTATGCTGAGGTTAGTAACAGTGCCAAGAATGATGTCATGGATCAGATCGCTGCATTTCTAACACACACGACTAAATAGATAAATAATTTAAAAAAAAAAATGTAAAAAGCTTGACACATAGCATGACAGCAGCATTCAAACATATAAAAAAAATACAATAATGATAAAAGTCTGTCCAACTTCCTTTAGGGGAAAAAAATAAAACAGTTATTTTCTACATACACGCATGACACACCACTGAAAACAGAGCTTTTGTTGGGGCCTATTTTCAGCGGCGGATTTATTGGTATGGCTCGATTACACCACATGTGGTGTGTTGTTGGGTCTGTGATGAAATAAACCAGAGGATGTGTGTTATGACGGTGGAGGAACAGTCTCCCAGTCAGACAGCGTGACATCACTGATGGGAAACAATGGAGTAAATCATATTACAGGGTTAAATACAAACACAGCGCTGGTGAGCTGCAGGCCGTGACGGAGGGTTTAGGCCTCCGTGTGCTGACCTGTATCTCTGTCTACAGCTGCTCTGACCTGTGTACACGGTGGATACAGTAATCCCTGTCTGCCTGCTGACCTCTCCTGCTCCTCTCCACAGCCACAGCACGGTCTCAGTTTGAGCCGTAGTTGGAGCTTTGTGTGTTTCCTTTTGTAACACCTGCACTCTGTACAGATTTTACCGATTACAACACATTAAGCTCAGAACATTTAATTTGGTTGAATGAAATATTCTTGATTAATGTAAACCATGGCTTTTGAGTCATGTGTACCATAAATTCTCCAACAGAAACCCAGGCTTTTATTTGCATCAAATGCCAAACTGAGCCGGCGTCTAAATGGGAAAGACTTCTATTTAATTTTGAACTAATCTTATGCTCAGCAAAGATGGAAAACACTGTCAAATTGTCTTATTCTTACTGTTTTAAAGAGTGAAAACAGAAGGAACGATGTGGATCCAGAGCAGCATTCATTTAGAAGTTTAATTGTTACTAATTAAAGGGATAGTTCAACATTTTGGCAAATTGGCCCATTGCCATAATCCCTATAGTTTTAGGAGTAGGTTTGTTACCTTTAATTGTCGGTGCAAGCTGTTTTTAGAACGGCGGAGCAGAGCCGTGAGCTGCTCAGAGCTACGCTATGGAATTTCTTGGTTTCCCTCATCAAACTCATCAAATAAACAATCCAACAACTCCAAAACGCTCTGGTGGACAAGTTGTGACCTGCACATTCACCACGCTATGAGATAATAACACAACGTTACCAGACAGAGTTGTTTTAGAGGGAAATGCAGAGACTGCTTGCTGAAAAACTGTCTGTGAAGACAACGCGCATCAGCTGTTTTGCATGAATTTACCTTGAAAACAACTCTTGTCCCTGAGAGCATTTTTGAGTTGTTGGATTGTGTATTTGATGAGTTTGTTGAGGGAAACCAAGAAATCCCATTAGCCTTCTTAGCGTAGCTCTGAGCAGCTCTCGGCTCTGCTCCGCCGTTCTAAAAACAGTTTGCACCGACAATTAAAGGTAACAAACATACTGCTATGACTATAGGGATCGTGGCAATGGGCCAATTTGCCAAAATGTTGAACTATCAACCTTTACAACAACACAACACGACACGCCGGGTTCAGGACCACAGACATTTTTTTCTGGGGGGGGGGGGGGGTTTGGCAATCATGGGCTTTTGTGTGTTCACAAGAACTTGAAGAAACTAGAAAAAGACCCGGCTTCTGACTGAGACCGGCTTTTATTTGCTCGAACCTGTAGCCAGACCCAGCCCGGTAAAGGAGACCGGCATCTTATTTGAGAATTTACAGTATATAATAAAATAACCATAATAATAATAATAACTTTTACTTGTATAGCACATTTCATACAATCATTGAAGCTCACAATAAAAGAAGGTCATTAAAAGCATAAGAGCATAAGAACATTTTATAAAAAGATAGGGAACAATAAAAGAACAAAATAATCAAAGCAAGTGAGATGTGTTGACAATCAATATACACCAATCAGGCATAACATTATGAGCACTTACAGGTGAAGTCAATAACAATGAATATGACATATTAGGCAGCAGGTGAACATTTTGTCCTAAAAGTTGATGTGTTAGAAGCAGGAAAAATGTTCAGATAAGGATCTGATCCAGTTCTCCAAGGACGACTGGGTCTCTCATGCGAAAAGCTGCAGCTCTTGTGGGCTGTTCCCAGGTCTGCAGTGGTCAGCAGCTATCAAAACTTGGTCCAAGGAAGGAAGAGTGGTGAAGCGGCCACAGGCTCATTGATACGCGTGGGGAGAGAAGGCTGGCCTGTGTATTTGGCAGTTAAAGGAACACAATATTAATGTTGTGCCTGATCGGTGTATAAACAGGTTCAGACCTTTAACATGAATGCCACCCCCTGTTCACATGAAGGAATGGATGAATCTGCAGTAAAATAACATGAGGGGATTAGTCTATCATTTCAGCAGCAGGTTACCAAGCTATTCTTGTCTGACAGGAGGAAAAAAAACAAAAACATAAACAGTAACAATCCTAAGCCTGTTTTTGTGATTGTTTTCTTTACTGCCTAGCCAACCCCTCCTCCATCCATCCACCCCTCTGTCCTGTGTGATTACTTTAATCCACAATCTGGCATCGCTCCAGCCTCTGTCACTGAAATGCCATTTGACTGAATTAAGACGTAGTCCTCGATTTGGAGGGTTGAGAGGCACTTTGATAATTGCGGCGCTGGGACCCGCACAGATTGCGGCGGAACGCGCAGGCTATAATGTGAACTTGCGGCCGCCGCTCGCGACTCCCAACGCACTCGGGCCGAGAAGCGGCTCTCTGGGAGCTCTGGGGACCTGGCCTTTCTCACCAGGTCAGGCAATCAAGACAATGGGTCCTGCCATTAGGAATATTAATGAACTCCACTTTGAGGTCCTCTCCTGATGTAAAAAAAAAAAAAAAAAAAGAGAGAGAGATTAAAACACACACACAGAGACATATGTGTTCTTGTCATAGCAGGGACAGATGCTTATTTCCAACCCTCGCAAAACAAATTAACAATCTTGTTTTTTCAATCAGAAAATGACTCTGATGTCTTTTTTTAAAGTCTCACTGACAGAACTATCTTAATCTGTGCTCAAGTTTTATCTGTTTTATTGTGTTTTTTTTACATAATTTCACCAAATCTACTTCAAACCAATCTGTTGTAATTTCTTCTAAAAGGAGCAGAAACACTTGAAAGTGATTTCCAGTGATGATGATTTCATGTCCTGGCTCTGCTGCTGGCTGTTAACAGGCAGTCAGCAGTAAACACGGTCCTCTGCTGGAGAGAGCGTTTCACACACACACACACACACAGACTAAGGAGCACAGTGGAACCGCTTGTTTTCACACAGGGTCACATGTTGTAATGATAGATTTTTACACTGTTTCTGTATTTTATCAACCCATAGTGAAATAAAAAAACAACCAAATTTCAACACTCATCCAGTGCTACAGAGTTACTCCACATACACTGCCAGTGCCAGTCAAAGGTTTGGACAGAACCTTCCCATTCAATGTTTTTTTCTTTATTTTCATTTCTTTCTACATTGTAAATTCAAACTGCACAACAACACTTACTGTGGGGGATTGTGTTGTTTTTATTCCCCTGTTGGATAGAGATGGGATGCTTCTGGTCTTGATGTGAAGGGATTGCTAATATATTTTGATCCAGATATTGGTCTAATTAAGATATTTGGACATTATGTTCAAGTTTCTTTGGTTCCATTTTGTCATTTTTCCTTTGTATTCTATTTATTATATTCAAGCTTAGAGTCTATTGTCTTGTTACTGGGCGTAAGAGCTTCTATTATATCGGATCTATCTTCTGATATGGTTGGGATGTTTATATGAATGTATTTTCTATCATAATGACTGATCTGGACCAGCTGGTTCTGTTTTAAAAGGAGACACACACACATATCACACACTTATCTTTACTGCTGCTGTGCACTTTATATTAAAAGAAAGTGCAATCACTTAGAGTGCTGTCGATTCTCTGCACAAATTCAGACTGAAGACATCAAAACTATGAAGGAACACATAAGTAGTTATGTAGTGAACACAAAAGTGTTAAATAAAGCAGATTATGTTTAGATTTTTTGGAAATATCCACCTTTTGCTTTGATGACAGCTTGTTACACACGTTTGATTCTGTCACCAGCTTCATGAGGTCGTCACCTGGAACGGTTTTTGTTTTCCAACAGTCTTGAAGGAGTTCCCAGAGGTGGTGAGCACTGGTTGGATGTTTTACCTTCACTCAGTGGTCCAACTCATCCCAAACCATCTCAGTTGGGTTCAGGTCATGTGATGGATAACACTTTTGTATTTACTATACAATTCCATATGTTCCTATAGTTTTGATATCTTCAGTTTGAATTTGTGTAGAGAATCAACAGCACTCTTAGTAAGTGATTTCACTTTTTTTTAAATATAAAATGCACAGAAGCAGAATAAGCTGTTCTGAAGATGTCTTAAGTCTGAATCTACGATGTAGAAAGTCATAAAAATAAACAAAGACCATTGGATACATGAAAATGAATACAATGATTCAAACTGATCTAGAGTTGTGTGACAGTCCAGAGGCCCCATGACATGAAAACATATTTTCTTGGCTTTAATCTTGTATCCCAATGTTTATGTTTTTCCTGGAAAGACTAAGCTTGTGATACTGAAAGGCACAGACGGCCTATAGACTTAATTACAGCTGCCCTGTTTGGCTGGTCACCCCTGTCAATACACAAGCCCCTGATTGACTGATAGAGTGAAAGTCACATGGCATGACCTCATGACTTACACCACGGGTTGGCCAAGTGTTGGAGCCTCCCTACCGCTCATTCAAAATGAATTGTAACCAAAGTTTCTATTAGAGGGTGTTTATCACTGCAGAGATGATGTTTGTTGCTTAATTTGGACAAGAAGAGACTTCTTTAGAAGCAGCTGCAAACTACAGGAGTCACGGCTCCCCTCGTGTGACACAAGCTCCTCAGGACCCAACAGATCTAAGAAGATCTGAAAGATAAAAAAAGAAAAGAAACAATGTGTTTGCTGTTGTTGTGTCTCCATCACTGTGGATTGTGTGTGAAATTAACAGGCGACTCATCACTACTTCAACTATAAAGAAAAAAAAATCATTACACAAGTGGAGTGAAGTGGAGCAGGGTACAGTGAAGGTGATGCTGGTGAGCTCAGTCAGAGGTAGCTATGCACAGTTCTAGCTGCTGATCAGGAAATAAACAACATAACAGTTTATTGTGATGTACAAAGTGAACAAACTACAGCAAGGTGTAACAATACTTGTGAAACAAATAACAACCAGAACAGAGACACTTCTAAACCACATTTCAAATGGTAATTTTCCATGGCGGCGCCACAGTTTTAATCAGCAGGTAGTTCTCGCACTGAGACCATCAGACATGCAATATTTCAAGGAGACGTCATGTGCTCCTGTGGGCCCATGCAGACAGGACCTGTTAAAGAAGCACTGAAAGTGAGAAGAGAGAGCCATCAAATCCAATAATAGGTGATTGATTCAATTACAAATTGAGGCTGTTTCGCAGCAGTAGTTGGACAAATGGACTAAGCCAGTCACCATGGTGACAGCAGCTGTCAAGGCACATTTCAAAAATTGTCAAAATTTCTTTTATAAAGGCAAAAATCTGATAATCGTATATTGCATCTTGACAGCATAGAAATGTTGGTCACTTGTTTTTAACAATAAGTGTTTTGCTCCGTAAGTGAAAAACGGTTTTTGAGATAAAAATCTGATATTTGCCAAACTTTGTCAACCATGGCTCCACAATATTGTCTTTTTTCAGTAAGATTAAAAATGTATTGTCCAATAATTGGCTGGTATACAGAGAAATGTTTCATGCACTGGAGGCTCAGTTTTTCAAATACCAAAAAGCCGGGTGGTATTTCTGTGAAGGACAGTCTGAGTGTAGCAAATTTGGTGTCAATTGAGCAAAAACCGTGGGAGGAGAAAGGTTTAATAAGTTTCACAGCTTATGAAAAAAAAACAGAGTGATGGACTTCATAATATGAACTGAGTTCAGAGTACAAAAGTACTGGGGTTACATAAGGGTGAAAGTTGCAAAACTGTATGGTTGGTTTGTTGGGAATTGTCAAAGTTTTTAAATTTGCGCATGAGGAATATTGACATGTCCTTGCTTCTGAGTAAATCTGGCATGGGAGTGGATCTTTGTGCAAAATTTGGTGAGGATTTCAGAAGAAGAAGAATACTGGCGAAAACAATAAGCTACCTGGACCCTAATAATCAAAGTAGTTCCTTCAGAGATGAGAGTCCATGGTTGGGGTTGAACTGCCTTACACTCCTCAGAACCATGCACAGCTCCACTGTCTCACTCTCCACACTACGACCTGAGCTGAGGGGACTTTGTCCTTGAATGTCTCGCCCCCAAATACCACTGTACTGTCCACACACTGGTCTGCAAGTGTGAGGCACAGCTATCTCATGGAGTAGCCCTACTCACAGAAGGGACAACATGGCTGAATTTATGGAGTTTGACAACAACAACGACTGGTTACATTTCGATGGGCGCCCTATCAGTTACCGAGTTTACCGAACACAAGCTGAAGGAAATGGAGGAGAAAAGTGAAAGAGGGACAGCTGCCGGTGGAGTCTATGTGCTGGACCTGGGGGGGTCCGAGTGGTCAATCATGTGTGGTCACTGCCTGCCAGTGGCCGCTGAAACCAAATGTTTGTGCTGCCAGTTGGACTCTGACGTGTGTTGTCAGTGCCTGGACTCTGCTAGCGGTTAGCAGACTTTATCTCTCGAGGGGGGAGGTCTAACTCGGTGTCACGGTGCATTGGACCATGGGTTAAACTTACGCCGGAATATCCCTTTAAATTATTTTATTACTGTTCTAGTTAGCCCAGAGCTAAAGCGGAAGTTAGCCGGCTAGCTCGGCGTAGCGCTAGCTCGGCTAAAGTCAGTGCACCCACTTCCGGTTTCTTCCCGAATACGAATCGGAATCCTAAGTTTTTTTTAAAAGCCCGAATCAGAATCAGAATCCAAATACAAAGAGTGCATTGACTGTACACCCATCATGGAGTGTGTTGAGTGTCAGAGCAGCAGACTATTACCATGTTCTCTGTGTGGATAATAGAGATATCTCCTCTAACCTTCTCTGTGAATGTTGCATGTCAGTAATTACATCAGAACTCACGGCTCAGGCTTCGTCTTTAATTGATAAAACAGGCTGCTGGTCAGCCTGCAGTCTTAATTGGCTGCATTTGTAACTGTTCTTTTGTGTGGAAACAGAATCAGAGAAAAAACAAACACATATTACTGTGCTTGTTATTGTGAGTACAGTGTATGAATATACTGTGTGTGCCTGTGAGCACAGAGAGGACCTGATACTGGACTGAATGCAAACTCTACATGATGCTGCCGGTTGTGTTTTACACAGCAGTTTTTAAACTAAGCCCTCAATTTCACAAATTGACCACATGTGGCCCAGACACAGTCTAGACCTCTTTACATCACCAGGACATAAACCTCTCAACCAAGGTGCTTCTCTTTCTAGTTCATGGCAGGCCCACATCTTTTTTTTTTTTTAATAATGTCTTATTCATTGTAAAAAGAATAAAATTCATTTTTTGACAGCACCGGTTTGAGGAGAGAGTCTGTTCAAGTTGGAAAAAAAAAAGACAAAATTAAACCATCTTTGAAATGTCAGCGCTCTTCCTCTAATCATTCCATTTTAAAGGGTGTTCTGGTGTTTGTCGTCTTCACACGCTGCTACTCATCAGGAATGAAGTAATTGTGATGGATGTGCTCAAATTACTGATTTATGGTCTTGATTTTCTGCAGTCAATCTCACTGCTAAATTACATTCCTGCACAAATTAAGATACTTTTTTTTTTTTACTTTTTAACTTTTTAGACTTTTTCAACAGCACATTCAGAAATAACACAGCATTGTTCACTAAGCAATATGAAAAAGCATCTCCCGGTACTGTAACATGTGATAACTTTATGAAATCCAAGCAGCGTATTGCCTTGTGGAGGGTCACAGCTGGATATATGTGTCTGACAACACTGTACAGGCTTTGACAATGGATCAATCTGAATTTATAAACACAACTACAGAGCTGCTTAGTGCTAGTTTTTTTCTGTATTTGCACTAATTCTCTCCCTGTCTTCATTTCAGTTCCCTCACTATTATCATTAGTGTTATCATCACTTTTGTTATTTAAGGACACCATTACCTATAGCTGTTAAGACATAACATAAGAGAAATAAGATGTGCTTTATTGATCCCACAATTGGAAACTATTGTGTTACAGCAGCAGGTATTAACACACAGTGCAAATAGAAAAATAAGAATGAAATTTCCATAATTTTGAATAAAAATATGTATACATAATGTAAACAGTATGTACACATTAATGGAAAAGTATACGTACAAATGAATTGAAGTGTGTGAAGTGCTACTCTTTGTGAGAATTGTTTGGATTCCTGACCTCACCCTGTAAAGTCTCCTAAAATAATACATATAATGGTTTGGCACTGTACTGAATTGTATATTAAATATTTTCTAAGTTTATTTCAGTATAAAGTTTTATTGTTGGCAGTAGAGCCACAGTTTGATGAAGCATCGTGCCCTCCAAACGCTGGCTCGCCGTACTGAGTTCTAGCCGCATGCGAAGCTATAAGTCAATCGCTTTATTCCGCAACAAGAATGAATGTCAACAACATTATGTGTGTCTCTCCTATGCAGGAGTGGAGTCTTCATCGGCGTAATGCTGTTTGCACTGTGTCCTGCACCTAAGCATGTGCACTGAAGATTAGTGAGTAGTGACATTCACAGAGCTGCTGGCAAAAATACATATTATGCACCCACTCACACACCTAGACCTGAGCCCACTGGAACACACACACACACACACACACACACACACACACACACACACACACACACACACACACACACACACAAATACAGAACCTACTGTACCATACAGTGAATGTATACATGCTTTGTATTGTATGGTAGCAGAGGGAGCAGAATTAGGCACAAACATCCCCTCTGATCCCCCTCGTTGCCTAATCCACCATTAGCATAATGAAAGCCCATCTAATCGAATCAGAAGGCTCTTCCTAAAAGGATCATGCATGGATGACAGATTAATAAAGAAATAGATAGAGAGAAGAATAGATTGTGTGTGTGTGCGTGCATGTGTGTGTGTGTGTGTGTATGAAGGGGGGTGTGGATGCCATACAAACCAAAAATAGATTGTTGGACTTATTTGGGTCAGTGGGAATCACAGAGGGAATTGAGATGTGGGTGCCGGTGATCACTTCACAGGGGGAGCTGGTCCACACACCGGGGTCACGCGCACACGTCTGGATGGAGCTGGAGCAAACTGGGGAATAATAGATAATAAGTACAAGGAATAAAAGGGGCTGTAGTATCAAAACAACATAATCATCTTGAATTTAAAGGGAAAGCTCAACATTTTTGGAAAATTGGCCCATTGCCATAATCCCTATAGTTTTAGGAGTAGGTTTGTTAGCTTTACTTGTCAGTGCAAGCTATTTTCAGAGCAGCGGAGCAGAGCCGTGAGCTGCTCAGAGCTACGCTACAGAGGCTAATGGGATTTCTTGGGTTCCCTCATCAAACTCATCAAATACACAATCCAACAACTACAAAAGGTGAACAAGGTGGACAAGTTGTGACCTGCACATTCACCACGCTATGAGATAATAACGGAACGTTACAAGACAGAGTTGTTTTAGAGGTAAATTCATGCAAAACTGCTGATGCGTGTTCCTGTCAGGGGCAGTTTTCTGGCAAGCAGCCTCTGCATTTACCTCTAAAACAACTCTGTCTGGTGACTTTCTGTTATTATCTCATAGCGTGGTGAATGTGCAGGTCACAACTTGTCCACCAGAGCGTTTTGGAGTTGTTGGATTGTGTATTTGATGAGTTTGATTAAGGAAACCAAAAAATCCCATTAGCCTCTGTAGCGTAGCTCTGAGCAGCTCACGGCTCTGCTCCGCTGTTCTAAAAATAGCTTGCACCGACAATTAAAGGTAACGAACCTACTGCTATGACTATAGGCGATTATGGCAATGGGCCAACTTGCCAAAATGTTGAACTATCCCTTTAAGTGCTTCATTCTTGAAAAACGACAAAATTTTCTTTTTTTTTCTCCTTTTCATCTATCACCTCCATATAAATATTTAGTTCCAACACCTTTCTCTCTCTCTCTCTCTCTCTCTCTCCCTCTCTCACTTTCCCCACTGTCTCCCCCCCTGTGTGTGTCTCTCAGTGATGATGACTAGCGTCACATGAGATGATTTGTGCAGCTGCTCTGCATGTAGCTGTGAAGGCTGGAGGTAAATAAAGCTCTGTGTTAATGCAGGAGCTACACAGAGCTGCACCGACTTTATCTTTATTCAAACGTTGAACCAGATGAATATGGACAGCGCTGCAATTCTCAGCAGCTTTGTAAAAACCCAGCCTCTTTACATAACAAATAGGGTTATTATTTTGTTTTCAGAAATACGGTTCAGGGTTGGGATTTGGCTTTTTGTTGTGGTCTTGTGGGTAAGACCTCTGTCTTGAGTCTTCTCTGCATTCTTTTTTACAACAGTCCTTTTACTTTTAATCTCTCATGCATTTAGATCATTCACTTCTTGACACTAGAGATGTCAGGATTACTTGTATTCACAATTAACCGCAGTTTTAAATGCCACAATTAATTCATCGTAAAGATTCCTCAAGACCGTCATTTACCCCCCAAAGTTATGGATATCGGCAGATGCAGCGCAACTCACATGGAATGAAAGCAAAGTTACACAACAACCGTTTGTGTAACTTTGTTTAAACTCTGTGCGAGTTGCAGAACCGAAATGTGTCAGAGTGGTAAAGTTTGGCAGAATAAGACTTATTCCCTCCAAAAAAAAGGTATTAAAGGTCCAGTGTGTAAAAATTACAGTTACTCCCAGTTGTCCCAGTCGTGGTAAACAGGTTTTTTTGTCCTCTGAGGCCACCGTCACTTTACCCCCATTTTACACACTGAACCTTTAAGTGGACGACGGCTCACCAGCCTGTAATACGTGCTGCATAAAAATAGCAGCCAAGGGAGGAAATACGTCCAATATGCATCACCACCTGTGGTGTACCTACCCAGGTTTGTACACTGGAGTAAAGGTCAATGCACAGTAACTGGGTTAGATTGTGTAAGTGTCAATTTACCTACATAACAATGGATTGGTAGGAAATGTTAGCGAGTCATTTGCAATAAATAATGAATAAATTACCTTAAACATTTAGTATAGTTGACAATTCATTACTTTAATATTTCAAACATTTCCCCTGTGGGATGAATAATTGGTCAAATTTTAATAGATACCTAAAATATTTTGTATATACTGTATGAATGAATGATTTTTCTTTTTTTCATGTCATGCCACCACTGTGCCCATTCATATGGGATTACAAGATACATTTAATGAGAATACAAGGGGGAAAGAAAGACTAGACAGTCCTTCCAGGTGTGACATAAACAATTTAAGATTACTTTCAGTATCCAACTATATATCGCTCTTCGTCTCATTGCCCAAGCCTTTTCAAGACATAAAGAAAATGCAAATATATTCAACTGAAAAAGATGCTTTAGCTTCTCAGCATCGTCTAACCACACAAATGTGTTATTTGGATCTACCTTACTAAACAATATGATGACCAAGAATACCAGCTCTCAATTATATATAATTAATAATAATAATAATAATAATAATGCATAATGATCTTGACTGTACTACAACAGTGATTATTATCATGACATCCCTAATCTGCACACATCAAACACACGCTCCTGAGATCAGTACTGTTAAAGACACAAACACTTAATTGAATGACTGGTCCATGACATAGTTTATCCTCTTGCCCTCCAGCGAGTGCTCTGAAGTGACGTACTGACAGTGAAGGCATCACTGTGCAAAATGATAGAAAAAAAAAGTCTGTGACAGCTCAGCCTGACATTAGTACATACACATTTAGTAACCTTAATGTGTTTATGGAGTTTTCCTGCTGCTGCATAACCAAAACAAATGCAATCGGTGCAGCTTTAAGTGTGTATTTACTGTGATACGTTTCATATTCATCTATATGGAGCCATTTTATACGTAACATTTCCCACCTGCTAACCCCCTCCCTCCTCCTCTGAGTACAGCTAATGGATGGAATACTTGTTTTGCATTTATTGACAAGTGTATATTTACATATAGCTACTATACATAAACAATATTGGTGGAAAAAATGCATCATGCAGCGTTCTCCTCTCTCCATCTCTGACTCTGTGTCCTCCATTGCTTATATAATGTGATGCATCTCCATCTGTCCCGCTCACTACCCTTGGCTGTAGTTTGGACAGACTGAGAGTCGGCCTCGCTAAACAGCACTTGACGGCAGCAAGTGTGCAGTAACGGTGGCAGCAGCCCCATTATATTGTTAAGTGGCAATGCTACTTACCAGAAGACAATAGAAGCAGCAGGGCCAGGTTAATCAGTGGGAGAAAAAAAAATACAGAAGAGGTGCCAATAAATACAGCAAGAGCCAGGAGTGACCGTTTAGACATTTTCTAACAATTGTGTAACTATTTATCTGCCATAATGGTAATGTTTTATTTTCCTCAGCGAGCAATGGTTTACCATATTACCATGGTAATCCCCAATTAACTGGCACAAGCTGCACTTCATGTGTGAGGCACACGCACACACATACAAAAACACAAGGAGGTGAGGTGTGCTATTTTTTTTTTTCATGGTTGTGTGGAGAGGAGAGCCAATTAGTGAGCATCCAGATGCTGTTTAACTAATCCCCCGCTCTGGAGGAGAGCCTCCACACACACACACACACACTACACGCATACACAAACACACACACTCTCAAACTTATATACTAATGTAAGCAATCAAGGTTCCACAGAGCATAAATCACACATAGGCATGTAAACATCTCTGCAAGGAGGCATAGGGTCGCACACAAAATATGCACATATCCATTTAAACAAATTGATGCATATGGAGCCGTGCATTGTCTCCCCAATTTAATTACAGCCGCCTGGCTCAAATCTTAATTGGCCTGTTCATAATCTCTCAACAAGTTCCCATTCATCCCCGATTCCCCCAACTTCGGCTGAATCACGACAACCCAAGACTTATTTCCACAAGATGCGATCAACTCCCAAAGTGTGTGTTGACCAGCACCCACTAACCCCCCACCCACTCTCCCTCCCAAACCCCCCCCCCCCCCACACCCCACACCCAGTAATCACAAAGAGTGAAGCCTTGTGTGAGAATGTGTCATCGCGCCACGGAAAGATCAAGTGGAGCAGATGTTATGCTAATACGGGGCTGTCCATCAGTTAGCGTGATTGACGGGAGGCTGTCATTATAAAGAGAGCCAGCCCAGTCATTACAATTTCAAATGCTAAAAAAGCTTCGCCTTGGAAGGAAGCAGCATATGGGTAAAAGTAATAGGCCGATGGGACGGCAGTGTGAGTGGGGGCAGGTGGGGGGGGTGAAGGACAGGAATACGAATTTGAAGATACAGAGGTGAGGAGCTGTATAAACAGTGTGACATGAAACGCGATACTATTTCATCCACATCTGAATATCACATGAAGGTCGTTCTCACTTCTGCAAAACCCTTCGCTGAAGCATCCTTAACATCGTGTCAGATCCACAGTGGGAACTGCTGCTACTAGTGCATTCAAATACTAAAAAAAAATCTTGAAGATCCATCCAATATCATGTACTTGCTTGTAATGCTTCTTTACATTATCACTGCTCCCCAACAAAGTGCCTTTGTTCTTTTTGGATGAGTTGAAAAAATGTCACTGAAAGTTTGTGAAGTTGAAGATGTGCTTATTCTCAGGCGGAAAAAAGACAATGGCCTCCAATTAGAAAGCCCAACAATTTGTCCATACTTATCCTAAATCTACTTAAAAGTTTAAAAAAGAAAAAAAAGAAAAAGTGTATTGGTGGGGAAAAGTGAATATATGTATGTTTGTTTTTGTAACTTATTTAGGCAGTATATTCATCACACAAGGCTGAATTGGTAAAATTGAATAAAATCAGTAGAATGCATCCTGTAAATGACCATGAAAAACAACCACACATCATAACTCTTCGTCAGATTAAACATTAATATGTTTGACTCTGTTTAAAGTAGAATAAGGCAAAGCATCCCGGAAGATGCAACTCATAAAATCCAAAATATAAGATTTTCTTTTCTTTTTTAATGAAAAGAAATGTTTTACAAGTCCAAAAGAGACTAGAAGTATTTTTTTTTTCTTTTTGGTTTTTACAATTAATTTTCCACTCCTCTCTGTTTAAGGGTTCACAGACCATACTTGTTTTTCATAATTGCGGTCAAAACAAACAGACCAGTACTGATGTGGACCAAATGACTGCTGTAAGGTGGACTGGCAACCAACGGCAACAACAAGTTTAAAATCAGTTCTCAATTTGGGACATAACTAAATAAATGCAGCACATACAGTACTGTATAATAAGACTTGGTTGACCTGGTTTAAGCAACATCAAAGGAATTGAATTTTTTTTAATTTTCTTTGACTCCAGTCTTCCAATGGACATATTTTCTATTTTTGAATGATATAAAATATCTGTAAAGTCAAAGTTATCATAACATACTTTTTTATTGTTGTAATATGAACAGTTTTGATTAATTGTACTTTTTTGAGGTTTGGTGAATTGTAGTTATATTGTAAACTATATAGTGTGTACTAGACCTTTAGTGAGTGGTAGAATGTAGGCCTACTGTCATAGCCAATGAAGTCAATGAGCATAGGTGTATTTGCACCAAACGTAACATGTAGCTTCAAAACATTTAAATACAATGTTTCACATTGGAAATGGTTGACTATTGATATATCAGACAAAAAATAACAACAATCTTTTTTGTTTCATTTTTTGTGAAATCTGAAAAAAAAAATGGGGCTGGGGGAAAATAAGGTGAAATCCTGTAAAAGAGAGGCAATAAAGTGCTTCAGAATAACAGAGTAAAGACAACAGCAGCAGCAGCAGTCCGGCAGACGACTCCCTCAGCCGTCTGTGTCCAATAAAAACACCTGAACGCTCTGACGGTATGGTTGTGGCAACAAAGATGAGTTTTTTTGCTCTTGGTTGCAGACACTAAACCTTGTTCCATGTTTGTTGATACGGAATCTCAGAGGGTCTGAAGATAAAAGCTGGATTTATCCCTTTAACTACATCAGGCTGCAGCTCTCTCCTGTTGAAATCATCACAACACTTCACTTATGTAACATATTTGATGAGTTCCTATTGTAACATCACTGAGTGCGAGGCTTTTGTGTGCTGTAAACATATATCATTTCATTTGCTGTGTGAGAGCAATCTTGAAGTGCGATTGAAAAGGAGTATTTCTGCTGCCTCTTGTTGTTGTTTTTTTTTTTACATCAAATATCTCCACCTCCATTAGAAACTTGTAGAAAAAACAGACTGAGCAGGTGGATTGTGGGTTTTACAGCTTTTTCTCTAAAAACAGCTGCCTGCCGCTGCTGCTGCTGTAAATGGCTCTGAACACTAAAGATGTGGACCGCCCAGCTAAACAACAAGCTGAAACTCATTATAATGCTCATTATAAAGCCATGGTAAGTTGTAGATTCAAGTAGTTACACACAAATTCAAATGCACTCAGAGACATGTTGAAGGTCAAAGGTAGAGTCCATGTATGGAGGAGATCTATTGGTTTTATATTAAAACTGTGAAAGTATCAAATGTCAGTCCACAGAGATATACGGGGTCATTCCTACAGTATGTTCCCACAACCTTATGTTCCCACATTTCTAACTTTTGTTGTCTCTGAAAATTAGGCCCTATGTTCCCATAGCCCTTTGGTCCCACCATTGGTTGGGTTTAGGCAATGAAGAAAGGAGTTGGTTAAGTTTAGTAAATAAAAGACCAGGTAGAGGCTAGACAGGCCAGATAGGTAGAGAGAATCCAGTGGGAACATAGGGCCTAATTTTGAGAAAAATCTTAGAACTGTGGGAACATAAGGCTGTGGGAACATAGGCATGGACCCATATACACAAGCTGTGTCTCAGCTCAGGGGCTGCATCCATCAGAGGAGGCCGGTTACGTCATAGTGTCGCAACAAGGCCTGTCCCAATTTGAAAGCTCCTCCAAATGCGGATTCTTTGCACGTCATTGATTATTAGCCACTTATTACACGGCTCTGTTGAATGCTGCATTCTGATTGGCCAATCGCTGCATTCTACGGCCTGATATTTCTGTATATAACCGAACGCATAACACATTGTTGCTTGGGAAGCCGCCCTTATTCGCCCTGACAACATATTAGTATGTCGGAATGGTGGTATTTCAGAGTGGTGGGATGTCGGAATGACAGCATGTTTACCTGATGTAGTCCTATTTATGAACCAATAAAAGTTGTATTTTGAATATAAATTATATAGCACCATTACCTACCAATGCTTGCCACTGCTGAATCATTGTGGGTGGAGATTAACCTGATGTAACAACTTATAAACCAATAAAACTCTGTCTCAATTTTTTTTTTCACTCGTAAGCCATATAATAAGCGGGATAATGTAGAGCAGAGGTTCTCAAATGGGAGTACAGGTACCCCTTGGTACTTGAAGGCTTGTTACAACCAAAAACGTAATAACTGCCAATAACGTAATAACTGCCAATAATGTAATAATTTTGGCCATTTCAAATGTAATAAAGCCAATAGTGTAATAATGTGCCAATAATGTAATAAAACTTTTGAGCCAATAACGTAATAACTTTTTGCCGATAATGTAATAAGGCATTACATTATTGGCTGGTTATTAAGTTATTGGCCTGGTATTAAAAAAAACCTTTCAAAATGTAATAACTGGTGCCGATAATGTAATAATACATAAAAATGACAGCAGCTCTTGGAAATAAAGGTTTTTTTTTGCAGTTTTTGGGCAGTTAGTGGATGACATAGGGGGCCCTAGTTTGCTGGCGCAGCGCAGGTGGCGCAAGGTAGCGCAGCCGGTGTAATGCAAGTTTCGACCAGCGCAGCCGAGCGCAAAGTCAGATTGGGAGATTTGTAGATCGCGCTGCGCTGAGATAGGCGTGGCCGCGCAGCAGGGGGAGGCGTCACAGATTCAGCTTGGTGCAGTGGAAGTTTCGTCCGAAAATGTCCCGCCGAAGTTGCGCTGAAAGCTCGCCACCTCCAACCAGGTCTAGTCTCAGCGCAGCGCGGAGCGCAGCAGGTGCAGTGGAAGTTTGGCTGACTGACCTGCAGTGCACACACGTCACCAAGACCTCACAGGCAGATCTCCACAGTTCCAGGCACATTTCAATGCAATAAATATCCACAATAACCACTATTTAATGCAACTAATGGAATCAACACGTGAATTTATATCTATATAGATTGTCCCGTCACATCTGACGTCAGATCAAAGCAGAGATCAAAGGCTGTCGGCGCGTAATGGAAACTCCACCTGAATTAACACAGCAGGGACGAACTGGCACTGAAACGCAGCTGTGGATGTCCCAAGCAGGACTGAGGGTGGATGACTGCATGTCGCTGCCGTGTTGAGATACCACTCTGCCCTTGTGATGATCGCTGTATTTATTTATTTACTTATTAATTCATAAGCACGTGCGACCGCATCACGCAGCCGTAATGAAAAACAAAACACAAATCATCATCTCTCTTAGTCCACCACCACTGCCTCGGTATCAGATAGTCAGTATATAGCCTACTACAGTATATTCAGCATCTCTATCACAGAGAAAAAAAGAGACGGACAGAGAGAGAGAGAGAGGAGGACAGAGAGAGAGAGAGAGAGAGAGAGGGAGAGAGAGAGAGAGAGAGAGAGCGCGTCCTTGCTGATTTCATCCACATGGTGTGTGTTTATGTTGTGATTAGTGTAGCCTACACCTCTGATCTTATACACAGGGTTTGAATAAATGTGAGTTTCTTTATTAGTTTATTAGTTGTTGTTTCTTAGATTGCGTAGGGGTTCTCAGTGTATCAGATCAATCCTGGTTAAGTATATTAGTAAACTCATTATTGGTCACTCTGAGCTCGGACCTCCGGGGAAACAGCTGTTTCCTCCGGGGAGAGGTTCGGCCTCTGGCGTCGCTGTTTCCTCCGTCCATGTCCAAGTATAAAATGACAAACTTGCAGCGCGCATCACCCGCCGCGCAGTTAAAGGTGAGGAGAGGAGCTCCTTTGATTGGTGAAGATCTGACTCGGCTGTGTCAAACCCACTCCACGCCTTTCTCTCCTCCTCCCGCCCTGTCTCCTCCCTCTTCACCGTTTGCGCCGGTGGGAGGGACGAGGGGAGGGGCTGCGCCGGTCTAAGTCTGACTGCGCGGCCCACGAATCTTGCGAAATGGACCTGGACCACACCCCGTTGGCGTGGCGAAGCTGCGCTGATCACAGACTTCACCTGGTCGACGAAACTAGAGCCCATAGTTGTCATACTTATTCATCCAAGATATGCTCTCTCTCTCTCTCTCTCTCTCTCTCTCTCTCTCTCTCTCTCTCATAATTGTGTGGTCTTTCCCCTCTTTAGCCAAATAGATATTCATAGATATTCTTGTCTAAACGGGCAATTTTTCATGTGTACCATGCATATACCATAAAATCAGTGTCTCGTTGAGGGTGTTGAGGTGTCAAATGAATTCACCATATATTTTCCTGGACTAGCATTATTATTTATTTCTAATCCCAAAATCTGAACTGCAGTGTACAATACACAGGATAGAACATGAACAATCAAAATTAAAGCAGATATCAGCTTCACGGCCGTTTCGGCTAATGCTGCGTTCAAGGCAGGCTTTTGAAACCGTAAGTTACAGCTTCAAGTCACAACTACGACTTGGTAGCGTTCCAGGTAACCCGTAGCTCGTGTTTTTACCATCCTGTTGTCTGTGAAAGTTCCCTATAACGGCCACTCGTAACTTCCGACCCGTGAACTCGTACCAGATCGAACTGGTATGACTTCACAGGAAGGAAAAACACAAAGTACGAGTTTCTTTGAACGCACCATGAGTTAGCAGCCCCCGCCCTTGTCAGGCATCAATTGGTCCTCGTGCTACGTCACCACATTCACGCGCATCCCTTGGCTGCACACACAGCCCTTGGCTGCACACACAGCCCTTCATGCCGTTCTCTCTCCTCATTGGATAACACTTGTATCCCACAAGGAAAATTTTCTCCTCGGGTTACAGCAGAGCAGAGTGACGGAGAGACTCGTGTTTAGGCTGAAATACTTCATGTAAGTGATTGCTGACGGAAAATAGGACTATTTAGGACTTATATTAACAAAAACATTCCACTGATATCTGCTTTAAATTAAAACTGTTCCTTCTCAAATGAAAAGTAGCTTTCACTCATTCACAAATGTAAAAAAAAATATGGAGCAATACAAACATCTACCTTTAGACTTTCACAGTATATAGAACCTAAAGCTGCTTTATCATTACTGTAAAAAAAACAAAAAAACAACAACAACTTTGAAACGTCACTTATCCAACATGGGGCCTGTATGCTCAATGTGTTGATGTAGTTTTTAATTTTCAAACATGAAAAACAAAGTTAGACATATGAACCCTGCAGAGATTTAATTTTAGATCTCCAACAGCTGGTTTCAGTAGTAATCTATTTGTTGATTGGTTAACAGTTGCAGCAACAGAGGTGTGTTACAAGCGTCCTGAGGCTTCCTCCCTCTTCTTCTTGTTAGGGCCACGGGCAATCGCACCGGGCACTGGTCCCAATAGCTGCAGGGACCAGTGCCCGGGCAAAACTGCGCAAAATTTTGCATTGAAGTCCATGGGACGGACGGGAAAAAAAGAGCGAAAAAGACCAATCATTGGAGTTTAACAAACGTCTACTGCTCAGGCATACTTTCACCTAGAGACTCCATTTAAACTTTAAACAGTAGACACAAGTCTTGTGTATTGGCGTATTACTCCACGTTTTGATAGGTCATATAGTTTTTGATCAATCCCTGTTCAATGACCATGATCATTTTTGGAGAAATTATGAGATTATAATGGGTGTGTATTGGACGGAATGTTCGTGTCAGAGTGCGTGACATCATCGGTTAGAGTGGGAGAGATGCCAGAAAAACTCCAGATTTTTTCTCTTTCCAAACTCGGCCCGGCCACAATTTACACTCTACACACATAATTTTTTCAGAATTTGTAAGACAAACTTGTCCTGTCACTCATCATCTGCTCAAAATATCAGAGAGACTTACAGAATTTAAACTCTGAGCCTCTAAGTGCGGCCACGTCTGTCTCTGCTCCTCATTGAGTCCAATACAAATATTTTCTGAGAGAAGCAGAACGGCCTGATGTTTTAAAACTGCCAGCGTCGCCAAAATATTTACTGTAGAAACACCAAATCGTACCAAAATTTTCAGTAAGTCCTTAGAGCAACGTTGATCTGTGTTTTGTTTTGTAGATTGTTGTTACCGTACCAGTTTGTCACCCTAAGCCTAAATGTGAGACCGGTGCAGAGGCAGAAAATGGCTCTTTTTCTCCACGTTTCTGTCTGCCTCAGCCTGCGGGGGGCCCCTATCGCCGTGGTAACCTCTTTGATCCTCAGGCCAGAGCTCGTTAACTTCATAAACAATCCACCTGGCGCTCGTTTAAATGTTTATAAACAGAGACACAGCTAAATCAGACTGACACAGGATGCAGCTACTAACTAACTAACACACACACACAGACTCTAGAGCCAGCTTCATGTGATTACAGTCACACACACACACACACAAACCTTCATGTGATTAAAACACAGTTAACGTGCAACAGAATTTAAACTTAAACCATGATTTAATCTGGTTTTAAAGTTAAACCTTGTTGGTGTCAAATGCGTCAAATGCCTCTGGTGGAAGCAGCTGATAGAGTCCCCCCCAGCGGAAAGCAGCCCACCCCACCAGCCAGAGGGTCCAGGACCATAGGGACTGCAGTGGAGGAAGGCTGCCTTAACACCCTGCACAATGGCACCCAGTACACAGAAGTTAGACAGGACCAGTCAGCCCATCACCTGGTCCGTTCAACAAATCAGTTTATGCTACTGTGATTTATGTAGCCTAGTTAAATACTACAGTAATCATCATAGTGTATTGGCAGGAAAGACCATTTAAATCTGTATCAAATATTGATTAATGAAATAATCGATAATTTGCATGTTGGTCTAGGTTAAGTACCACCTTGAAAAAAAAACAATGTTTTGTTGCTTAAGCTATTCAGTCATTCAATGGTATACTAAAATCCATGTGAAAAAAATGCTTCTCACTGTTCTCAGGTCAAATATTTATATGCGATTAAAATGCAATTAATTGCGATTAATTAATTACAAAGCCTCTAATTAATTAGATTAATTGTTTTAATTGAGTCCTGGCCCTATTACACAAGATAAACACACACACACACACACACACACACACACACACACACACACACACACACACACACACACACACACACACACACACACACACACACACACACAGTTAACCTAATGTGATACAGCTCCTCCATATCATTGCTTATAGAAAGATGATCATGTATCTGTCTGATCAGCTCTGTCTTGACCTTAAGATCGTGGGTTTGATTCCCATGTTGACAGAGATGGCAAAATCGGCAGTAGCCGTGGCCCATTCAAAATTTCCCGAGAGGAAATGTTCTAGTTTTTATGTATTATTACATTATCGGCACCAGTTATTACATTTTGAAAGGTTTTTTTTAATACCAGGCCAATAACGTAATAACCAGCCAATAATGTAATGCCTTATTACATTATCGGCAAAAAGTTATTACGTTATTGGCTCAAAAGTTTTATTACATTATTGGCACATTATTACACTATTGGCTTTATTACATTTGAAATGGCCAAAATTATTACATTATTGGCAGTTATTACGTTATTGGCAGTTATTACGTTTTTGGTTGTAACAAGGCTCTCCAGAGACTCCTCTTTTCTGATTGGATGACCTGTTATTAGAACATGTAAAATAAAACTGGGATTTGGTTTGTGGTTCTTAAAACCACAAATTCACCAAACAGCTATAATACTGAAACTCGTAACTATTTTTATTTTCTTCCTTTCCACCTAATTTCAAATAAATTTCTAGGCAGATCCAGATCACTTACCTGTTCTCTGAAGTCAGGTGTATGTTATTTGACAGTATCCTTGGCAGAGTTCTGCGCTTTGGAGTTCCCTTTTATTTTCATATGATATTCAATACAGTTATCTTCATTCCACTGATAGCTGGAGGTAGAAACAAGGAGAACATGCAGTAAAGAGGAGAATCCCAGTGGACTTGTGGAACCCAGACTGTACTAAGTGGGGTAGAGTGCAGATGGGGTGGTTGCTAAGGGAATAGTCTTAAACCATGTTCTACATTGTAAATGTTTCTGTTTTTGTACAGTCTGAGGAAACAGTGTAATTGTTTGCAAAGTAACTGTTCTTTTTTTTTTATCCCCTTTATAAGCGGTGATCCCTGTATGAAGCCAGGGTTGTAGACACTTCTCTGGACCACTTCAGGCAAATGCTGCAGGCAGAAAGTGTTAGACACCCGACAGCCATGGGCCGGGTGTCGGTGTAGCTCGGTGTTCCACCAGTCAGCAGTACTCAGTGTCCGCACTTGACCTCAATATAACCCAGGCTGTATGAAAGTATTACCTCTTGAGCTCAGTAGACTGGAACTGTGGCATAGGCACTCAAAGTTCTTCTGGTTTTAAATTCTGCAATGGTCATGTTCATCTATTGCTAAAAATATTTTTTTATGCTGGCTGTATGCTGTTTAGTTTGGTCTTTTTTTTTTTTTGGAAGACAGATTATGTGAGTAACTGTGTTGAAGTGACAGTAATTATTTTCTAAGCCATCAGAATGACAGACAGGAGTTGGACTCATCCGTCAACGCTTATAAAATTCCGCACATGACAGTTAACACAGACCCTGATTGCAAGTCTTTTTCTATTAAACATCTACCACAGTTTGACTGATGTGGGATTTGAAAAGCCAATATTTAATTTGTGGGGGCAAATGCTTCATTAAAATTAGTTTGTGCCCTTCCCTACAGAGCAGAGAGGTTTTCACACTGAGGTGTTCTGCAGGGGCGGAGGGGGGGGGAGAGCACACAGGGAGAGGAAAGGCAAATATACACTACAAGGTGAAAGGAACACAATACACTGCTGCGTTTGTTAAGATAATTATCATATTACATACAAGAGCTTGATGACAGTGTCGCACTTCTTGCTGATATTCCTCTCTCCTTTTGACTGAATAATACATTTACTTAGTATCAAAGCGATACAGTGATAATTGGGTGGCCATGATATTAGACTTTTAAATCACAATGTGTATGGAATTGGTGAGACCTTATCAGCTAAGTCTTTACTAATTAATTTCAGACTATAAAACACAATCACACACACACACCCACACACACACACAGACATTTCATTTATGATTTCCATTGTTGTAGGGACTGAATGTCCAAACAGACGTTAAATGTGGAGTATTTTTGACCATGTAACCTAAGCATTTCTTATTTGCAAACGCTTATCATGATACACAAACATGTTTGCAAACTTTTTTAGTATGTGTGTTCTTCCTTGTGTTTTTATTAGCGAGCCCTAAATCTATTGATATTTTCCAAGCTCACATCATAAAGTTCTTATCTGAGTAATTTTACATCAAAATCTTCTATTTCGGTTTCGTTTAATTCACTTTTCAGTTATTCTCATGGTTATTTTTCATATTATATTCTACTTGCATTGTTTCGCTTTGATGGCGTCATGCCCACTGCCATGTGTCTCTGTTTACATTGGCACCACCGGGATTACGGCATCCAATCAGCGCTGAGCAACAAGCGACTGACGGCCAGAGAGTTGGGATTTCTCATCTCGAGCGACAGAGCGAAAAATCGCCCCAGCGATTAAAAGCTCAATCGCTCGTTTGCATTGACTTAACATGTAAACTCGTCACCAGCGAGAAAAACAAAAGGTCCGGTGGGAACACAGCTTTAGAGTTCTGGAATAAGAGAGTAACGACACCCATTGGTCAAGTGGAAGCGCCTCCTGATGGCGGAATATGGGTATTGCAAAAGTTCTGCATTGTTGGCGAACGAATAAGTGCAGTGTATTTAATAATTTAAGGACATTTCTAGATCACCCACGTTAATAGCATCATTGTGGACTCCTTACAGATAAATATTAACACATAGTAAAAAAACAAAACAAAAAAAAAACAGTTGTCTACAGTAATGTTACAATCTACATTTTGTAGTAAACAAATTATAAGTAGAACTTATTATGGCCAAGACACCTAAAAACAAGATCACAGTCTTGTTCATCAATTTACAAGCAAGTGGGTAACACATAATTGAAGTGAATGGGTTTTCTGGGCACTTTTACAATACCCATATCCTGCCACTAGGGGCGCATGAGGCTTACCACGATTACCACTATTAACATTTGCACAACAGTTAGTGCATTTCTTAAAACAATTAATACAAACTGCAAAACCAAGTGGATAACCTGCAAAATAAATTGCTACTATGATGTGCACAAATGACTACATGTTGTGGAGGTTGAAGGGATAGTTATGGAAATTTTCATCCTGATCTGAGAAATGCACCAAAGCGACTGAGAAGAACTTTAACCATCATTAATTGAATAATAATCCACAATCCAATCTGTTTCACACATAGATTCACAGCTAGCTTTTTTTGGTAAAACAATTCATTTTATAAATCTCTATCTTTTTATTAAAGCAGAAGTAAGTGATATATTTGTGTTAATATAAGTCTTAAATAGTTATATCTTCCGACAGCAATCACTTACATAGAGTGTTTGGTCTGAAACACGGGTCTGTCAGTCACTCTGCTCTGCTCTGAGCCGAGGAGAAAACATTTATCGTATCCTACAGTTTTTATCCAATGAGGAGAGAGAACGGCATGCAGGGCTGTGTGTGCAGCCAAGGGACGCCGTGAATGTGGCGACGTAGGGACGAGGACTGTTATGGTGCGTTCAAGGAAACTCGTGTTTTTCCGACCGTGAAGTCGTACCAGTTCGATCTGGTACGAGTTCACCGGTCGGAAGTTACGAGTGGCCGTTATAGTGACTTTCACCGGTAAAACAGGTCGGAAAAACACGAGTGGGTTGCCTGGAACGCTACAAAGTCGTAAGTTGTGACTTGAAGCTGTAATTTACGATTTCAAAAGCCTGCCTGGAACGCAGCATTAGCGAAAACGACCGGACCACTTACTTCTGCTTTAATACAGTAAACATAAATGGGTTAGAAATGTAGCCTACATAGTTTGAAGTACAAAACACATACTGGCACACAAGCACACATTATCATTGTGCAGTCCAGTGCTGAGGCTCCCCTGAGCCTACTTGTTGGTCTATGATACATCACTTCATTTGACCATTTAAATAATCCCCATGATACATCAGTGAGACAGTGCAGCAGCCGCATAATTACCACCTGAGAGCATGCAGCACAAGGGTGTGTGTGTGTGTGTCTTGCATGTGTGTGAGCATCTGTGTACTTTCCTATGGGTGTATCTGCATCTGCATGTTCATGTCTGTGTGTACCGTGGTGGTAAGTTTGTGTTGATGCCTCTGTGTGTGTGTGTGTGTGTGTGTGTGTATGTGAAGTAGGAAGACCTAGAAGGGGGATCTATCCCCTGTGGTGTTGGGCTCAGTACTTCATTCCTTATTCATCAACAAGTGTGAAACAAAGAAGTGTAGAGCGGAACTGCACACACACACACACACACACACACACACACACACACACACACACACACACACACACACACACACACACACACACACACACACACACACACACACACACACACACACACACATACACATACACACACACACACACACCACTGAGGACCAGAGAGCTGCAGGATTACAGTGTTTCTGGAGGAAATGGAGGGCGATAAACTCTCAGGTAATGGTTTGGCATGGGAGAGCAGGCAGGTTGACACTGCTTCCTGGAACACTTTAAGGCAGGGTAAGGCAAGGCAATTGTATTTGTATCGCCCATTTTTACAAACAGTTTGTCTCAAAGGGCTTCACATGGCATCATAACAACAACCTCTGTCCTTAGACCTTCACATCCACTGAGGAAAAACTCCATAGAAAAAACTTTTAACAGATACCTGATGGTGAGCAACGGAGGAGCAATACCTCACCCAGACGTGCAATAGATGTTGTATAAAGACAAGAAAACAGTTTTATAGCATAGAATTATGCAAAACATGGAAATGTTAACAAGAGTTGATGGAGGGAGCTTCTGATGGGATGGATGGCAGGGAGGCCAGGCCAGCTTAATGGGAGTAGTGGATGGCAGACTGGTTCATGGGAAGGGAGGGCAGGTTGGTTTAAAGGGATAGTTCAACATTTTGGCAAATTGGCCCATTGCCATAATCGCTATAGTCATACAGTAGCAGTAGGTTCGTTACCTTTAATTGTCGGTGCAAGCTATTTTTAGAACGACGGAGCAGAGCAGCAGGCTGCTCAGAGCTACACTACAGAGGCTAAAGTAATTTCTTGGTTTCCCTCATCAAACTCATCAAATACACAATCCAACAACTCCACAACGCTCTGGTGGACAAGTTGTGAGCTGCACAATCACTACACTATGAGATAATAACAGAACGTTATGAGATGGAGCTGTTTTTGAGGTAAATACATGCAAAACCGCTGATGCGCATTGCGTTCAGGGACAGTACTTTTTCAGCAAGCAGACTCTGTATTTACCCTGTATTTACCTCGAAAACGGCTCCGTTTTGTAACGTTCCGTTATTATCTCATAGCGTGGTGATTGTGCAGGTCACAACTTGTCCACGAAAGCGTTTTGGAGTTGTGGGATTTTGTATTTGATGAGTTTGATGAGGGAAACCGAGAAATCCCATGAGCCTCCGTAGCGTAGCTCTGAGCAGCCTGCCGCTCCGCTCCGCCGTTCTAAAAATAGCTTACACCGACAATTAAAGGTCACAGACCTACTGCTAGGGATTATGGCAATGGGCCAATTTGCCAAAATGTTGAACTATCCCTTTAACAACAGGGGAAAGGAGGGAAGGGGGAGACTGACTGTTCAAGGCAGTTGTTCTAAACAGCCCGGGACATGGGGGCTGTGTCCACCAAATGCACTTTTAGCGCCGACAGCGGTCTCAACCTTACCTGCAGAGCGCTCAGCACTCTCTCTCTCTCTCTGCAGAATGCCACTGTTGCTACTGTAGGTTATTGTTCCAGTGTGCCATTCCGAAGAGTCACCATTTCAAACATTTACTTTCATGTTAACCCTCTAGGCACCAGAGTTTATTTAGGAAAATGTTAAGTTTGGATTTCAAGATTTCACAAGGTTGTAGCTTGTAAGTGGTGAGAGATAAATCTATGGTGTAAATGAGAAAAAATATTCATAATGACCTGAAGTTTGTGATGGGAATGAATTGACTCATCTAATTTACATATTGTGATGTCACCGGGTGACTTTCAGTAAAACTGAATTTTGAACATATTTACACAGAAAAAAATATTTATATTGTCATCTCATTCTTAAAATAAAGAGTCTGATTGGAGTAGTACATTTACAGTCCTCTAAACTCTATGTATTTTGGTTGTCCACTGTGTTCATCTGTGAACGTGTTGGAAACACTTTTTGGAAAGCTTTTTTTTTTTTTTTTCTCCTCACTGATTCACAATTAAACTCCATTGTCAATGAGGACAATTATATCAGGGGTGTCCAAACTTTTATGCAAAGAGGGTCAGATTTGGTTAAGTGAAAATGTGTGGGGGCCGACCATTCAGCCTGACATCCTTTGAACCATTAACATTAAATGCAAATTAACTATTTAATACTTTTTTTTATTGCAAATGACATTCTTTTCATTCCTTCACAATATAAATGAATCTAAACAAGTTTATACCAAAATTACTTTGCTCCTCATATTTGAAGAACACATCAAATTAAGAAAAGGTCTGTCTGGACAAAAAAAGAAGCTTAGGTTAAATTGAAACAGCATATTTTATTTTATATTATATTTTAGAAATGAGCTGGAAAGGGTCAAAGGTCACGTGGCTAGAGTGCGGCCACAGGTCTGCTGCCGTCTTCTGGTGAAATATAAAATAGCTTTTTATTGTACTGTACGTGTTTTTTTTGGCTGCTGGATTGGGATTCATTAAGCCAAGAAAAGAGGGCAGCTGTCAGTGCTGTACTTCAACTATTTAATTCTGAACAGTTTACAGAGTGGGAAAAAATCACTTCACACTCACTTCTTAATGCTGCATGTGGCACAGTCATACAGGAAGAGAAGGAATTTAACTCAGTGATAAAATATACAATGTTTTGTCAGATAATACATTGAACGATTGTAAGGGATGTGTTAAAGTAAGTGTTGGGATGTGCAGAAAAGAACTGTGACCTTTTTTTTTCTTTAGTTTTTTTTCTTTTCTTTCACCCTCCTCCCTATTTCCAATAAAGCTCAGAGCCCTGGCATATAAAACTTAAAGTCAGATGTGTTGACTGACAGCGTCAGGTTCAAGTCCGGGCCTCCTCCACTGTAATAAACAGCTTTCTTGTGCTGTCAACATTTGTTGTTTCTTTGAATTTATCCTGGAAGACTTTGAACTTTCCGTAGACTGAAACTAGACCACACGCAACCGCACTCGCCGGCTCCCAGTCTTATCTGCAAAGTGTCTGCATTTTAGTACGACTGGCTGTCAAACAAAGAAGAAAGAGGTGGCATTCGTCTTTTTTATATTCATATTTACAAAATAAGACACTTCACAGCCACGTGGAGCCCCGCTCGGTGTCACTAATGCTAATGCAACATTAGCCCAAAAGCTCTTTGATAACGCTGAGATCATTTTTTAAATGATTAACTCTTCAGAAAAAAAAATCAAAGCAACAAGCTTTTGCAGCAATAAAGCTATAAAAACAATCTTGAGCTTTATGTTTCACACTGTTAGAAGCTTTAACCTTTTGCCACGAGCACTTAGTGATTTTTCAACTGCAACAGAGGAAAGTCTCCGGCTCGCATCTTTTATCTAAATGTTAAAACAGGCCTGAGATTTCCAGAGCTGCCTTTTTTAAATTTTATTTATTTTATTAATGCAGCCTCATCGTTTCTACCGCGACCTCTCTCTTCGTACTCCGACCTCCTCCACCCCTTCCATCTGGAGGGCCTGTGGTTCCGGGGGCTGAGGTGGATGATGGGTGGGCCTCCAGGGGGCCCGGCTGCATGTTCCGCGGCTGCGGCCAGTTCAGGAGCGTAGGTGGAGGGAGATATCGTAGCTGTTGGTCAGATGGAGCACAGCCAGGGCAGCGTTTCCTTCTCTTCGTCTCTTCTCTACCTCTCCCCATCTCTAACTCTCAGCAAAATATGCATTTACACTGGTGAAGAGGTGGGATAAATGAAAATGAGACACAGTTTTGTTTTCTTCATCTCACATGGCTGCTGTCCTTCCATTCATCTTTCCATCTCAAAAACCAGACAGAAAACAAACTGAAGATTGCTCCTCTTGTTTCGCGAGCTGTACGTTTGTATGCAATTTGGCTGCAGGCTCACAACAAGCGCACTACAGATGTGAGACAGAGGCTGCCAATTGTCTCCAATATGGGTTCATTTGATTACTGTAATTACACCAAGAGATAAAGAGACAGAGGGAGGTAAATGACAGGGTGGGAGACAACACCAACAGTCAATAAAACACTGTAAACATAGAAGTGATGTGATTCTGTAATAGATTCTCTAAACTTGTTTCAGACTGTCTCTTAGAGTCTTGATGATGGAAACTAGCACTGACCTTGTCCACCTCTCTTTGTCCAGCTTGATGAGATTTATGCAGTTTATGTGATCAACTCTTGCAACTTCTTCATCTTTATGTTACTGTGACTGAAGTAAAAAATTTGAGTGTGGCCTTTCCTCATGGAAAAAAAAAAAACTTGTAATAAATCAATAAATAAATATACACACACATACATGTACAGTACTGGTCAAATGTTTTCAATTCAATTCAAGCAGTTGAAGTCCAATGAATAGCTTGAAATGGTACAAAGGTAAGTGGTGAGCTGCCAGAGGTTTTAAGAAAAAAATGGTTTATGGATTGATGAAGCAAAATTTGAAATCTTTGGTTCATCAGGAAGGATTTTTGTATGCCGTTGAGTAGGCGAAAGGACGGTTCTTCAGTGTGTGGCATACACAACCGCTGATGCATGTTCTCATAGTGTGGTGAATGTGCAGGTCACAACTTGTCCACCAGAGCGTTTTGGATTTGTTGAATTGTGTATTTGATGAGTTTGATTAGGGAGACCAAGAAATCCCATGAGCCTCCGTATCGTAGTTCTAAGCAGCTCACGGCTCTGCTCCGCCGTTCTTAAAACAGCTTGCACTGACAATTAAAGGTTGCACACTTACTGCTATGAATAGGGATTATGGCAATGGGCCAATTTTCCAAAATGTTGAACTATCCCTTTGAGGATAAATAAACTGTACAGGTGAATATACATATCCACCCCTGTAACAGTAGAGACTTTACTGTTATTGTACCATTACTCGTGCTGTAAAGGTGGACATTGTAACAAAGTGTAGATCTCAAACTCAAACTAAAATCAGACTCATGCATAATGTAACTGGGTTTATAATCTGCTGCTCTGTGCTGTAGAATGCCTTCAGGTTGTTTGGTGCTTGGTCAAACTGCATTTTCTTCCACCTCTTATAGACATAATATCAGTTTAGATGTTTATGCACTGTAGAGGAATCTCAGCTGTGACCCTGTTAACAGGCTCAAGGAAATGAACACTTTCCTCAATTATTTAGACAGTATTTATAACTTGTCTTAAAAGGTCCCTGCACAAATAAAGGTGAGGATCTAATTAACATTACTGATGTAGTGCAAACCCAGATTTCAAACACAGGCTACTCAACTCAGTCGATGTGCTTCCCTGCCCTACTCTATTATGACAGCTACAGTAATCACAGGCTTCACATTCAATCTGCTTCTATTTTCTCTCAGTTCAGGAACTCTGACATCTGGAAAACAAAGTTGGAAACTGTCACTCAGTCTTTCCTTACCTCTGAACTTGACCTCCTCCCCTACTCTATATTCTCCACTTTTCAGTATGAACTGAATGAATGTATATGAAACCTGTTTAGCTCATATTTGAAAGGAGTGGGGAGAAGAATTAACTTATTTGATCCTACCTCCTAATTACAATACTGCCTTATATTTCCTAACTAATTACTATTAATATAAATTGCATTTCTAACATAGGCATGCATGTACATACATTTCATACACACACACACAGTTACATGCATACCTTCATACATAGAAATAAAGATACAAAAAAAATACATAAACAATAGTGAACAGTTAAACCTGCAAGTTGGCCCGTCAATAACTACCTCTAAACATTTAACGTATGTATGTTGTTTTATTTAACATATTTTGCTAGTATACGGTATACTATATAGATGCAACATGTAAAAAAAAATACACAACTGGATAGATGTACATTTATGAATGTATTTGATTCTTCTGACACAGTTATTTATTTTCCTTGTCTGCTTGTTTCACATTGTCTCTTTCTTGCAAAGCATTGTGTAACCTCGTTTTATTTGCATAGACATGTGATTTATTGTCCTACATACATAAATGTCATAAATTTTTTTCTGCAGTAGTGTTTATGATGAGGAGAACACGGACCATCGAGTGGACTCGATGTGTATAAATTGCTGGAGTGCCCCTTTAAATTACATAACCGTAGCTATTTATTTATATGGAGTTTGTATTTTGAACAGCAACAGAAAACACAGATGCTCCACTGACATTATGATCTGTAACACAACACTGCATCGTGCTCCCAGCATTCCAAGCGGCGCCTCCTGCATATCACCATGTGAAAAGGAGCGAGAACCCAAATTTCACTCCTCTGACACTTTGGCCCTTGGCCCCCCCTCCTCTCCCCTGTCATTCCCTGTGATTTTGTGTAAATACACAGCGAGCCGGGGCCCTGTTGCTGTTACAGCCTACACATCACCTACACATTCAACTCTCAACTCTCCCCTCTCAACCCCCCCCTGGTCGTCTCCCACTGTTCCACACATCACAGTGGTATTGACACATGGCCTGTCAGAGAGGATTACAGCAAAGTAGGCAAGAAGCAGGGCCAACATAACCTCTCTTTGAACCTCTCCGTGAATATGACACCTACACACACCGAGCTGTTACTCCCCTCTGGTAGTGACTTCCCTCCTGGTGATTCAGGGGTTAAACCATGTGTGATATTCCTCCAGGCAAAACACATGGCAACAAAGAGGGGGTGCCTGTTTCTGCCTCCCTTACTGGCTTTTTTTTTTTTTTACCTACAGCTCCTTCACTCACACACCACTGGATATCCGTGTCAGTATACATGTGTTCGCTCACCTTAAAGGAAATGAAGACTCTTAGTATTCAGGTATACATAAAAGAATCGGATGCTCATGATTTAATAACACATTCTTCGCTGGAGGTTATTGATATGTGCGATGTTCCGTTGGCTGTTTTGTATCAATAATTATGATCATGTCAGAGACCATGGGAGATTTGTTATGTTGTCAGACGCTGGTGCATTTTGTTAATGAAGATCCATCAGTCTGAGCAGCTATATATCGGATGCAGAATCTCCCATTGAAAGCGAAGTCATATAAATTATATAGCAGAGCCGACCGCAGCTGGGTGCTGCATTTATGCTTTCAGCCCATTAAGATTGATATCCAGATGAAGAGAAACGCATAGAGACACGGTTTGCAAGGTAAAGTGTGTTTTCACTTCAATAGGGTAGGAGAGTACAACAACAAAATGAGCATAGGGCGTATATTGAAGTGGTTAAATCAGAAGCATAATGCTCAGGTGGAGAAACTTTGCAGCTTTTGGCTCAGGGTCTGATTTTTTTTTAACCTTTGTCTTGTGTCAGCTTTATGCTACCATCTATGGCATTCGGGTTTTTTCCATCCAGTTTGTTTTTCTTCTCTTGGATACATTGTTATGCTTCCTTATCCATGAAAATAAAAAATGACTTAAGTTTAATCTTCCTCTTGTTAGCTTTCTGCTACCATCTATGGTGTCTTAAATCAGTTGTAAAACACACTAACAATTATTAATCATCCCATTTGTTTCTTGTTTACGTTGTTAGGCTTCCTTATCCATGAAAAGGTTGGTTTTGCACTTATGATTTCAGTTTTAATTATTGTTCTTATTGTTATAAACGGGTCGTAAACAACTCTAACAACACAAATAGTCCTAATTTTAACCAGACCATTTTAGAATTTTGTGATTGTTTTATTATTATTATTATTATTATTATTATTATTATTATTATTATTATTATTATTATTATTATTATTATTATTATTATTATTATTATTATAAACTTGTTTAAATAGAGGTTCCTGACAAAGTCAAAAAGCCTTGATGCTATAAACAAATGAAGAGTTCTTTTGCAAAAGCAGTTAAGTGCCATTTTGAAAAAAATGAGCTGAGGCTTTGTAATTATTCTTTGCTAATTATTCTTTTCAATCAAACTTTATTTTTTTTAGATATGTCTGTTTTGTTACATCTCAAAGTCACTCAACTTTGGTTTGACTGATATCACCTTATGTAAATTAAAAACTAAAAATGAAGATTCTGGAATTTTTTAAAAACGGAGTTATCTGCTTTTGCAAATGAACTCTTCAAATGTATGTGGTACCTTTATGCATTAAAAAGTCAGAGTGGACACTGACTGGTATAGGGTCAGTTTTATGGACATGAGACACATACTTCATTTGGAGTGTGTTCCGATTAACCCAGACCTGTGACGGCAGTGGAATACAGAGCGTGCTCAATGGAAGTTACATTGTAAATGGATATGAATATCTATGACCTCTCTTACCTTCACGTCAAGGAAACCCAAACTATTCCTTGATTATGACTGGATCCTGTTTTTATGATCATAATTCACACAAAGACATGAAAAAGACTGTTAAGATTTTCAACTCAATGTATTGTCTCAAGATCATTGTCCATATGACTGACAGCCTACTCTTTTTTCTTTTCTTTTCCTTTTCCAGACCAAGCACAATTTGCATAAAAATAATATACATGTGAAATGTAACAGTATTTAGGGGCTCATCTTGTACCATGTAGATTCAGTTCTTACAAAAGTAGCCTAGGTTTGTATCTCAACAAAAAAAGGGTAAACTTTCAGGATGATCATGTTAGATCTGATTTCTTCCCAAATGGTCTAAAAATGTTCATATGAACTGCAATTCAGCAGCACCAGCTGTGTTGTTAATATCACCAGCTCTTGACACCAGACACATCGGCAGGTGCCATCAGTTCTCAGGTACAACTGTAAAACAGTAGGTATTATTCCCACAGTCTGCTTCTGGGGCGTGAGCATCACAGCTTCAACATGTCTTTGGTTTGCAAACACATGAACTCCATTCACAAGTCCCTAAACATGAGCACACTCCACCACTGGTGCTTGTTCAGCTCTTTCATGTACATCACTGAAAACCACGTCATAAAGACTGATAAACTGTTAAAACTGATATCTACGGTTTTGTGGCATTATCCAGCATTAGCTTCTTTTCTTTTTTTTATACTTTATTTTGAAGTTTTCAAATATGCAAACATAGTACAACTTATCCCCACAGTATACTTGGACATTAATATTACAGTAATTTACAATTGAACCAGTTTAAGGGTTACAGAGTCCACAGCTGTTAGGGGTAATGTTTCTATATAATCAATAAAAGGTTGCCAGATCTTTAAAAAGGTGTTATATCTATTACTCATGACATATGTGATCTTATCTAAGGGTAGACAGGTCTTCATTTCTGATATCCATTTCAATATAGAGAGGGAGGAATCTGACTTCCTGGTTAATGCGATGCATTTTCTGGAAACAGTAAAAGCTATGAGTTTATTGGAACTCTGACTCACAGCATTAGCTTCTTATTTGTACATGATACACACATAAAATACACCGTTCAGAAGTAAATAGAGAATAATTGTGGACTCTGTTGCCATTCATGCAGCACAGAGAGCTGGATTCAAACTCTTTGTCACAATGGAAAATAAGTTGTTTATTTGTTTGGCCCGAGAAGACAACTGTGTCCAACATGGTCTCCTTTGCTTTGTGTGTCCTAACTGTTCTCTCTAAAGCACTCACGAAACACAACCTACCAATAATAGAAACATCTCTATCTTTCATTTCGTTTTACATTAATGTGCAAATGTCAAAGCCAAAGGAAACAGTGGATATTTTGGGCTGTGGTTGGTGACAGGATGAATGGGTGTTGCTTTGACTTGGTGGCTGGAGCCTGAGCAGACCTGTGGCGTTCACCTACAGCTCCAGCCACACCCACTCAGCCCAACCAGCGAGTCTCTGCAGCGTTGAGAAGAGCTGGAGTCAGAGAAGAGCCAGAACTGGGTCGTCTTGTGTTTGATGAATGGTTGGGGAAAAAAAATCAAGTGAATTATTAATAACTGTGCATTAACTGTCTATTAGAGATGTTTTCAATTAACTTTCTTTCTTTTTGTACTAATGGAAAAAAAATCTGCTCTGTCAAATTTTTATACACTGACTGATTCTGAAAGGTTTCTCATAGAATAAGTTCATTTTCAGTGAATGTCCATACTCTTAGTGGGATCTAAAAGATTCATCCATCCAGTGCAGATGTTAAATTTGGTCTCATATGGCTGGTTATACCTTGGTTTTATTTTACCCAGTTCCATTGTTAAAGGTCCAGTGTGTAATAATTGGCATGGTTTATTGGCAAAATCTGAATATACTACCCATGGGTACATTAGAATAAGTGTATAATCACTATAAAATAAAATTTGTTTGGTTTTTGTAGTCTTATGATTACTATTTTATATAGCAAGGGTCTTGTTTTGTAGGGTAATTTTGAGTACATTTGAGTAACTTAGTTACTTTCCACACTGTTTTTCTCTTACCCTACTCTAGGAGTATTTTAAAGGAAGGAATCCATTGAAGACCTAAGGAGGAATGTGATTACTTTATTTGACTTTATTTCACAAGATAGCCCCTTGAGATGTGCCATCTCATTTTCGAGGGGGTCCTGACAGTTTGAGCCTGCGAAAAAAGGCACAAGACATTAGTGGTACTCAAAATAAATAAAGGTTGGCAGGTCGATCACTGATGGTAAAAATAAAAAAAAAAAACATAAAAAAACCTGCCCATAGAATCTTTTATAGCTACACACTATTATACCCAACAGTCTCACTGGATATGGACTGAGAATGTGCTCTGAATAGATAAGGAACAACATACAGTAAAAGGTTCAACAGTATTCATTCATTCTCCTTTTCTTCCCACCTCATGTTCTCCTCTAATAGCAGGAATAAAACAGCTACAATGCTGCAAATAAATCCCATTCATTTCCTCAGTGCATGTCTAAGCAGCCTGGCCCTGGACCTGCCCTGGGTCAGCACCTGAATGTGCTCTCAGGGCAGGAGGGAGAAAACAGTAGGAAGACAAAGAAAATAGAAAAGTAGAAAAAAAGTTCTATCCTGTCCAGTCCTTTTGTAAGTTCATCTTTAGCAGCTTTATAACAGTCAGCGAGTAAAGCAATTGTCGGGCCACTTATCTCTCTAAATGGAGTTTGGAGGCTTGCTTCTCTAAATGAAAAAAGGTTTGGCCGCTCGTCTACTCCAAATGAACTCATTATACGAATTTGGTATCTTTTGGAACATCTCGCTGAAAGCAGCAAGGCCAGTTCCTGTTAAATCCCCGTGCTGTGTCAGACGGTTTAAATAATTAATGAAGGTAGCACCCGCACACACTGGGCCAGCTGTGTGTAACGATTTAGCAGAGGTTTTAAATGCGCAATCCTGCCAGGGAGTGTAGTCTGAGGCACGCAGCAACGCAAATGGATATAATCCATTGAAATCATGCATCATGCTTTTGCCGCTGCAATCTGTAAGTACTGTATAATCATTTATTTATTTCACAGCACCGCAGAGCATTAGATGGCCGCCAGCTCCGAGTCTATTTCATAATGGGTAATCTACTGGTTGGATCAGGGCTCTACATTAACAGGTCCAGCATTTATTGCAAGATAATAATGATCTCTCTTTCTCTCTGTGCAAATTCATATACTGTATATATATGTGTGTGTGTGTGTGTGTGTGTGTGTGAAATACAATATCCTCTTTTTATAATAACCCTGCCATGTTCAGGGAATGTGTGCTTGCATCTGAAATAGGAAACAAAATACAATGATATGATAAAGTCATATTATTTGTATATATAAATGGGTATACTGATGATATACGTAGTATACACAGCCTCAAACACAAGTAGATAATGAAGGTGGGAAATACATAGAATGGAGTTGTAAAAGCACCTTATTCACCCACTTCTAAATATCTGGAGTTATTGCGAGCATCTGTAATATCATGTTTCAGCGCAGTTATGATACACCTCACTTAAAAAGTTTTCCTGCTGCCCAGTGGCTCTCAAAAGCCCTCAAAATATTGCATTTACTCAGATCTTTATGGTGTTGGAGGTAAAAAGGTAAATAGGAAATTGTTTCCACTGAGGAAGTTCTTGGTAAAAATTTAGGAGGCGGGAGTTTTACAGAACGTCCTCTCACTCTGCCCTCTAAGGCTACTGGGTCTCCACAGCAGAGGACCATGAAGGTCCCACCGGACTCTTAACCTTCCTCTTGTGTTCGGGTCACCAGTGACCCATTTTCGGGTTTTAGATGCATAAAAGTACCACATAAATTTGTTTATTGTATCAAGGTCTTTTTGACTTTGTCAGGAACCTCTATTTAAACAAAATAAAAATGAAAAAAAATAAGAAAATTGTAAATATGCTCTGACATTTGTGGTGTTAGCTTTAACTTTGACCCGGTTATAACGATAAGAACAATAATGAAAGTTAAAACTGAAATCATAAGTGCAAAACCAAACTTTTCATGGACAAGGAAGCCTGACAATGTAACCAAGAGATGAGAAACAAACAGAGTGATAAATAACTGTTTTTTCATAACTGACCATAGATGGTAGCAGAAAGCTGACAAGAGGAAGGTTCAATTGAAGCCAATGGGTAAAATGACAAAACAGGCCCAGAGACCCACACCTAAAATATCAAAACCAGTATTTTCATGGATAAGGAAGCCTAACAATGTAACCAAGAGAAGAAAAACAAACTGGATGAGACAAAATGTTTTTAGTGTATTTTACTGCTGGGTTCTTAAAGGTGTTCAGAAATGGCCCGTTTGTCCTGTTTGTCGCGAATTTGATTGGTCGTTATCGAGCGGGCGGGATATTCAAAGCTTGGGGCGAGACCGAGCTCGGTGTGTGTGTGTGTGTGTCTCAATGTGTGACGGATGACGGATCCAATATCAGTGCCTGATGAATCGTGAGCAACGTGTGTGCCTGCATTATCCAATGCGGAAAAAAACTATCCCACTTTCATCCCGCATTACTCGAAAATAGAATTTTGCACAAAGTTTGGGCTACATGCTAGATGAGTTATTACACTAATTTTATGACCCAGAGTGTGTTGTGTCGTGCTATAATGCAGATGTGAACATAGGGGGCGCTGCAGGAATGTGTGTTACACTGCAGTTGTGGTTGCTGTAAGCAGAGTCGAAGAATGAATAAAGCGCGTAGACTGGGGCATAAAGAAGCTCTCCGGCTATTCATTTTATTTCTATAAATACTAAACACCACATTTTGGCGACGAGGATGGCCGTTTCCGTACCTTTGCCTGCACCTTTCATGCCTTGCCCAGGCGAACCTGCTATCGCTTTTACTACGTGGTTGAAGATGTTTGAGAACTACATGCTAGTTATCAATGCTACGGGGGATAGCTGGCCTGATGCTAGAAAACGCGCCGTTCTTCTCCATGCACTTGGCACAGAAGGACAGAGACTGTTTTATGCTTTACCGGATACAGGTGATACTTACGCTGCAGCTGTGGAAGGACTGAAAAAGCACTTCGTTCCTAAAGTTAACGTAATAGCGGAACGTCACAAGTTTCGACAGAGAGCACAGAGACCGGATGAGACGGTAAACGAGTTTCTGGCTGCACTACGCCAACTCGCTGCTGCTTGTGAGTTTGGAGATATGGAGGAGCAGATGCTTCGTGATCAACTGATAGAGCGTGTTGCCAATACACGCATACGGGACAGACTGCTGCTGGAATCAGACCTGAACCTGGCTAAGGCTACTACATTAGCCCTGCAGATCGAGACCGGAATACGCAACGCCGACGTCCTTTCTGACAACACTGCTGCTGCACCGGTGAGAGCCATACACTCACACTCACAGACGCGGAACAACCGGCCGCGGGAAAAGAAGAAGCTGGCCCCGAGGACCGCGCCTGCTACAGCTCCAAATGCCGGTAAACGTCGCTCCTGCTACCGCTGTGGATCTACCAGCCACTTGGCTAATAAGCCATCATGCCCTGCGACCAAAGCCACATGCAACTCCTGTGGTAAAGTGGGACATTTTGCCAAAGTTTGTCGGTCTGGCCAAAGAGAAGTGCGTGAGGTACTGATAAACGAACTGACTGTACTTTACATGAATGATGCTGTGCAGGATAAGATTCTCTGTACTGTACATGTTGATGCTAACGAACATTCTCATGATGTTGAGCTAATTGTTGATACGGGCTCATCTGTTTCTATTCTTCCTGTGAGCATATACCAGAACCTCTTTCCTACATGTGAACTTGCTAAGCCTACTGTGACCCTGTGCACATACTCAAAAGAGAAAATACAAGTTATTGGACAGTTACATGCAACAGTAACTCATGAGGGACATTCAGCTAAATGCTCATTTATGGTTGTTGAGTCAGGTGCTGCTTTGCTTGGGTTAAACCTGTTTGTTGCTCTGCATATGTGTATTGAGGGTAACAAAGTAATTCCTGCTGCAAAACCCAATGTGTGCCCTGACCCTGAGTCTGCAGTACCAGTTGCACCACCACTGATTGCTGCAGAGGCTCAGGTACAAGAAGTTGGATGTGCAAAAGGATTTGTGCACAAAATACAGCTGATGCCACATGCCATTCCAGTTCAGCAGAAGCTGAGGAGGCTTCCTTTTTCAGTGAGACAGGCTGTTACTGAGGAGCTCAAAGACCTACAAGACAGGGGCATCATCGAGCGCATTGATGCGTCACCATGGGTCTCTCCCATCGTTGTCACCCAGAGACGAGGTGGAGGAAAGCCTCGTATGTGTGTTGACTTGAGAGAGCCAAACAAATCAATTGTCTGTGACTGCTACCCCTTACCACACATGGACGAACTGCTCACCAATCTGCGGGGGGCTACTATGTTTTCCACCATTGACCTTGCCTCTGCATATCACCAAATGTTGCTCCACCCAGATAGTCGTGATATTACTGCATTTATCACACATGAGGGCCTTTTCCGTTTCTGTCGTGTTCCATTTGGCCTCGCTTCAGCTCCGTCAGCTTTCCAAAAAATGATGTCTACCATACTGTCTGGCCTCCCAGGCGTACAAGCTTACCTTGATGATATTATATGTTATGGTGTCACTCAGCAGGATCACGATGCCAGCCTACGGAGGGTGCTGCATGCCTTGAATGAGGCGGGACTCAAGTTGAACATGCGTAAATGTAAGTTCAAGCAGACATCTTTGTCTTTCCTAGGACACACCATATCCAAAGATGGACTTCACCCTGACAAGGATCGAGTCAGCGCAGTGGCTCATGCGCCTGCCCCACATGACACAGTCTCCCTGAGATCCTTTCTTGGTCTCGCATCGTGGTACAGTAAGTTCATTCCCAACTTTGCTACTGTGGTTGAACCATTACGTGTCACTCTCAAAGACTCTACTGACCTGAAGTTCACCTGGACTGCTGAGGCTGAGTCCAGTTTTGCTGAACTTAAAAGACTGATACTGGAGAGCCCTGCCCTGGCACTTTATGACCCTGAACTGCCTACTCAAGTGACCACTGATGCTTCTGACTATGGGCTGGGGGCTGTACTCACTCAACTCCACCCAGACAACACCGAGAGAACTGTTGCCTTTGCTTCCAGGACTCTTTCCCCTGCTGAAAGAAAGTACTCTACTATTGAACGTGAAGCTCTTGCATGTGTTTGGGCGGTAGAGAAGTGGAGAACCTACCTGTGGGGACGTCACTTCATGCTTCGTACTGACCACCAAGCACTCACATCTCTCCTCACATCCAAAGGGACTGGTCGTGCTGGATTGAGAATTGCCAGATGGTCAGCCAGATTGCTTTGTTTTACGTATGATGTTACCTACCGTCCAGGCAAACTGAATGTGACAGCTGACTGTCTTTCCAGGCTTCCACTTCCCACTACAGGAGATGCGTCTGAGGTACCAGACATGGTCGCTGCTGTCTTTCACGAGTCTCTACATGCTGTTTCCTTGCCAGAATTCACTGCAGCCTGTGACACATGCCCTGAACTGACCCAGCTGAGACGTCAGATTCAGACAGGCTGGCCCAAATGCCGGAAGAATGTGACGCCTGAACTTGCTCCATACTTCCATGTGAGAGATGAACTGGCCGTTGAAAACTCACTCATCATGAGGGGCACAGATCGCTTGGTTGTTCCTGTTTCACTCAGATCCAGAGTGATAGATCTGGCACATGAAGGACACCAAGGACTGGTACGTACAAAGCAGAGACTTCGTGAGCTATATTGGTGGCCACAAATGGACAATTATGTACACAATATGATAGCTTCATGTGTGTCATGCCAGTACACTGATAAGACTGCAAAAACTACACCTGCACCACTCATACCTGTGGATCTTCCAAGTGGACCATGGGAAAAAGTAGGGATTGACATTACAGGTCCTTTTGACCATGCTACATGGGACTGTCGCTTTGCTATAACTCTGATTGATTACTATAGTAAGTGGCCTGAGGTAGCCTTTGCTCCTACTGTCACTGCTGAAGTTGTTATTCAGTTTTTGACCACTGTGTTCAGCCGTGAAGGAAATCCTTCCTACCTAGTTTCTGATAATGGTTGTCAGTTCACCTCCCATGCATTTGCCAATTTTCTGAGGGAGAGAGAGATAAAGCACCTGCGCTCTAGTGTATATTATCCAAGAGCTAATGGAGCCATCGAGAGGTTCAACAGAGTGCTTAAAGAGTGTTTACAGACAGCTGACAAAATGCACAGACCATGGAAACAAACTGTAACAGAGTTCTTACAGAACTATCGTGCCACACAACATGCTACAACAGGAGCTACGCCATTTGAGTTGCTGAGACACAGAAAGATGCGCACAAAACTACATGTACTCCCTGTCTCCCACAACATCAAGACACACGCACAAGTGGAAGAGACAGTAAAACAAAAGCAACAAAAGAGCAAAGAGTACACAGACAGAAAGGTCGGTGCAAAAGTACCTAGGTTCCAAGTAAATGATACAGTGCGTGTCCGGAGACCTGAACATGTTCCAAAGGGATCATCCAGATTCACAGAACCCCGGACTGTCATCAAGAAAGTAGGACCTAACACTTACCTGCTCAGTGATGGTCGGAAATGGAACGCATCCAAGCTGGCATCCTTTCCCAATGGAGCTCTGACCTCCACTGGTATAGACAATGACACTGCTTTTGATGGTTTTATGGTGCCTGAGAATGTACACCCTAATGTCCAAGAGCTAGGCCCAAGACGGAGCCAGAGAACAAGAAATACACCCCAATGGTTAACAGGTTTCATTAGATAAAGGAGTACACGATTGAATCACTGATACATGGTTACTTATAAAAAGGAAAATGTTCTGATACCGTTCCTTTGAAATATAAAAATAGAAATGTTGATACAGTAATGACTGATGCAAATAAGGGTTCCATACTGTTACAATGATTTGCTATTGTTAATTCATGTGATGCTGAGAACTGAGTTAAAATAATGTTATGTTTGATAGTGGTTAAACATTTCATATAGTGCATATCATTTAGTTAAAAATCACATGATGTGAATACAAAAAAAAAGGTGAATGTACATTTGTTTAATCTTACATATCCTGTGAAAGAAGATAAGTGATACTTATTAAGTTTCATACTCATTTATGATACTTACGGCAGTTGATATTTGTTATTGTTACAGAATGCTGTTAGAAAAAAAATGCTTCATTTAATCAGTCTGTGAAAGTAATTCCTTCAAGGAAAAGGGAAATGTTGTGTCGTGCTATAATGCAGATGTGAACATAGGGGGCGCTGCAGGAATGTGTGTTACACTGCAGTTGTGGTTGCTGTAAGCAGAGTCGAAGAATGAATAAAGCGCGTAGACTGGGGCATAAAGAAGCTCTCCGGCTATTCATTTTATTTCTATAAATACTAAACACCACAGAGTGGAATCAAATTCATTTTTCTTTTCTGTACACCTTTAAAAAAGCAGATTGTTTAGTGCTTTCTGTTGGCTTCACATCGTGCTCAGAGTATATACGCCCCACCCAGGACTTATTTGGGCCCACAGGCACTCGTTTAGCACTGTAAAAGTTCCTGCTATGGAGACATGCATGCCTGTAGAATAACCCCCTAGTTCCTGCTGTGGAAAGGGGGCTAATGATGAATTAGATTGATAGATCTTGATTTAAAACCATGAAGGAGCCGGGAATGGAACCACCAACCATTCAAACGTTATGTCCTAAGCCAGATCCCATAGCTCACTGTGAAAGATTTCCATTTCATAAAACAAGAAAAAGGATGAGGAGACATTGCTGTGATGTCCGGCGTCCTGCTGTAGGTTTGAAGTGACAGTCTGGGTTATTTGATATGGGCCGTGTGAGGTGGTTTATGAAAGCCACTGAATTCACTGAGATCAGTTTTATCACTGTGATATGAACTTTGAGTGAAGCTGCAGGCAGCGACATGATTGGACAAAAGGATAATTGCATGAAGAAACAGGTGCACAGATGTTCCACAGATGTGGTTAGATGTGAGGGAGAATTTGTGTGGGAAACAGTCTGACTGCACCTTACTACACTTTTATTTAGTCTTTTTTTTCTTTTCTTTTCTTTTAATAATAACTCATACCAACACATGGATGAGAAATCCTCCTTTACAAACCACAAGAACAGAACAGATCTGAAATGTTAGTAGATAAATAGAGAGAGATAAGATAAAGGAGATACAGGAGAACAATAGACTGAATTCAGATGTAAGAACAATTTTCAGATATTTCCAGAATGGAATGTGATTTAGCAAAACAACCTTTTTTATGCGTTATATTGCTATGATAATGATATTGCTTTAAAACTAGGACCTAGAAATCCAATCTGCTTTTTCTACATGAGATCATATTTATGGATTGGGGCTTCTGTTGATTAGATGAGGATTTCCATCAGTTCTGGATCAGCTGCTCCATTTGTTTCTATATGGGTCTTTGGTGAAATTGCAATGGTGTGTCACTTTAAATGTTACTGCAGTGAGGAATCGTGGGTCTGCATTTCCAATTTTCTTCTGTAAAGGAAGGTCCAGTGTTTTTTTTCTCCTCATCATCCAGAGGAGTGGAGCAGCTCTGATCATGGCCGCTCCACTGCAGGTCATTTCACAAAAAAGACTGGATCCACTCTGAACGTCTTTGGTGTCCAGGTCACATCCTTGGTTACACAATGCTATCGTACCATTTCAAATTGTATGGTAATCCAGTGTTTGGTCCTCAACACCAATTATATTCCATCTATTCTGTTTTATCTTGGTACAAAACTTATAATAATCCAAAAAAATGATTTATTTTATAATGTTATATTAATGCACTTCTCTGCCCAACAGTTTGTGGTACAAAAGAAATTGAGGGGCCTTTCACAGACACACACACACACAAAAACTGAAAATAAATGCCAGGAGACAGATGGAGGAATACAATAAATTGTTTTGCATTCTCTGTGTGAAGTAATTGGCAGTGACATTTTCAGGGTTCCAGTTTGATTAAAGTCTGTCCCTGCATGTGTTACAGCATTTATGCACAACAGTAAAGTTTTTTTTTTCTTTGTAAATAACCAAAAATACAGTTATGACATTGTTCTGTTGTCCACTCAGACGAGTTTCAGCTTTCATTCTTCATCCTCTGTACATCCAGAGCCCCGAGGCAGCGCTGCTCTTCTGTCCAGACAAACTAAATGTGGTTGGCACAGTGGTTAGATTTCATCTGTGAGACCAACATTCACCTTCCAAAAGGAATTCTAGGGGTTGACCAGCCGATCACTTCTCCAAAAACATCATGACACATTTCCAAAAGGGAGTTATTTGGATAAACTGACCACATGTTGGGAATCTAAATGGTCACAACTCATGTGAAAAAGTATGAAAACTTATATTCTTAAATAATACATACCCTCGGATGATCCTTCAATTTGCACCACATCCATGACCCCTGGACAAAATGTAGATATCAGTTACTCCCAAAATATTTGTGATAAATATACAGTAGGGCTGGGTCTTGACTAAACATGAAAATCACTTTTGACATGGGTTTCAAAAATTTTAACCCCTTCCTGGCCAGTTGTTTTTGCTGCAAAAACACAAAATTTATATGGGGCTTTATGGGGTTTTGGGCTGGTGACAGTATTTTAGTGATAAAAAAGCGATATCCAAAATCCCCTCAGTGAAAACTTCTGACTATAATATGTCAACTAAATAAAACAACAATTTTGAAAGGGGCTTTATCCAGTGTTCAGATTTAGGTTCTGGAAATTAGCGCATATTTCATTAGATATTGCCTCATTTACATATTTAAACATAACATTCGACAAAACTTGTAATACAAAAAAATATTTGTCTTAATGTGAGTGATAAACTTGGGAAGTTTCATGGTGATATCTGTTAGTTTTGTTTTTTTTACTTTAAAATACATTAAAAAAAAAACATAGGCGGAGATGGACATTTTTGTCCACTTGAAGGGTCATGGATGTGGTTAAAATGCATTACGAGTCCAAAAAATTGACTTTTCATTCAGAAATTCGGGACATCCAGAGTTTACCCAAAGATACACATCCTTGCCAAAAGTCAGATCCATCCCAGTGACCTTTCATTTGACCGTGGGGAGTTGGGACAGTGTGAGAGGTGGACAAAAATGTCCAGGGGTAACAGGAGGGTTTAAGAGGGAATTAAAACAGCTTTTAGCCGTGCATTAATGACGCAATGACAGAGTGAGGATTCTCTCTGACCAGTCAGTGGTTAGCAGTGTTGCACGTCACCTTTTTGTCTTTACCCATTGTGGAACCTCAGCCGAGTTGGTACCAGACAATTAGGTACTTTTAACTAAAACCTGGATGCATAGCTACAATTAAATAATTGAAATACAAAATAAATGAGTAAAGCCTGTGCACAGTATCTAGCAACAGCTTGTTCAGCTCTATGACGGCAGCAGGAACAAAACTGTTTCTATAACGTTTTGTCTTGCTGCAGTCTCACTACAGTCACTATAGAACCTGGCTGAAGGAACAATATGTTTTCAACTGTGTTGGACTGTGTTTGTGCCTACACAAGTGCATGTCAGCGCTTTCAACCTCTATAGCTGTAATCGCATTCACAATAAAGTATTCACGAAGGCCTGAAATCCAACTCTCCTCCCCGTTCCCACCCCTGCTGTTATCCCTTTAAAATACCCCCACCACCCCCCAAACTCTCCAGTGCAACTACATAACCCCTTTAAATTATCACAACATCTACTTACCGACCCCACACACACACACATTCACAACACACACACCCCTCCTCCTCCTCCTCCTATTGCACCCAGGGACTGAATCTTCAGCTTTTGTTCATTTTAAAATTTGAAGAGTGCTGCTTCACTTTGACCGTGATGTATCGCTGCGTTCACCCCCACAGAGCTGGCTTAATGTGCACTTAGTATGCAGGCCAGGCCCTCATTAAAATGCAAAGTGTGTTCTGGGAAAGAGAGAGAACAAAAAAAATAAAAGGTTGCCGCTGCACCGTAAACATGGAACTGTGATTTGCTGTGACGAGAGTTGTGGAAATGCTTCCTCTCTCTCTCTCTATCTATATATATATATATATATATATATATATATGTATGTGTGTGTGTGTGTGTGTGTGTGTGTGTGTGTGTGTGTGTGTGTGTGTGTGTGTGTGTGTGTGTGTGTGTGTGTGTGTGTGTCTGTACATTCATGTGTTAGAACTCAGCAGCCTGTCTCAGGACCTGGCCTGGAGTGGTGGAGGAACACAACACAACAGGACGAGGAAGGCTTTTGAATTATGCAACTTGGAACAGAGACCCGTTGTTACACTTTTAGCCGTGGATAATCTCTCTGACTCTGTCTCAATTTTTGTGCAACTCTCCCCCTTTACCACCCAACCTCTCTCTCTCTCATACACACACACACACACACTCAACTCCTCTTTGTTTTTTTTTTACTTATTTACAGAGTGCGATCTTCCCTCCGCCGGTCCCACAGTGTTAAATATGCAGTGGAATGCTGTCGTGTCGAATGCTCTCATCCTCCGAGTGCCGCGGCCCAGCCTAAATGTGATGCTAATAGAAAGAGAGCGGGCCATTTAGTGAACACAAAACATTTGCTTTGGTGGTTTAGTAAAACACAGGCTTCACAATGGGATGCTGTTCATTGTGAGTCTGGCAGCCCGTGAGATTCCACCTTTGGCTTCCTGTCAGGTTTTCCTACGGTGGCCTGGAAGACCCTGAGTGCACTTTGAGTTAAAGAAGTAGCTGGTATTCTTTTTTTTCTTCTATTTCGGTCTCATTTCTTTCTTTCTTTTTCAGTTTTTCTCATATATGGTTATTTTTCATATTATATTCTACTTACGTTGCTTTGGTATATTTTGATTTTATATAATCTTGGTATTATTATAGCTTTTGTACTTGCCTATTTTATGGATGTATTTGATACAATCCTGTGTGCTCTGACAAATATGCATCCAAGGAAAAACTAATTTTGAAAGAAAGAAGTAGCTGGTATTAATCTGCATTAAACCCCATATGATTGTATATAAAGCCTGATATTGTGAATTTTGTATTTCTAAAGTTTGTTTGTGTGTTTTTTTGTACAGCATGTTATAAAGAATTTCGACAGTGGTGGTGTCAGTAATGATGGTGCTGTTATAGGAGCAGTGGATGAATAAATCACACCATAAGCCAGTTACAACAGGTTTGACCAGTGAGAGCCTCAGCTTATAACCATGTACATACAGATTCAAAAGTCACAAATATAAGATGGAGCAAGACCAGAGAGGCTGTTTTCTTTTATTGTTCATGATGATGAACAATAAAAACTCCACATGGTACATTTACTGCTGGCATGACTCAAGGGGAATAAAGTAAACAGCTCTAAAACCAACCCTTGTAGGATCATTGACTATAAATGAGTGAATGAATGGACAGGCGAGCCTTACATCATTCCATTCAATTACCCTGCAACCAGTGTTGCCCAAATCTTCCAAACTATGGCCACATATGAAGTCTGAAGTGGACCAGCTCTGATCAGGCTATACTGCAAGATGATTTCATAGCAAAAATATGCTCAGATATTCCCCAGCTATGATCCCAAATCTTGCAAGAACCTAAATAAATAAATCAAATATGGATTTTTGGTGCAGTAGAGGAAATTAGCTGCAGAATCTGAGACAGTTTTTTGTACCAGTGGACATGTTTACTTCTGCTGTAAAGTCAAACATTTCAACATGAGTTACCCACTTTTAGAGCCAGACTCTAGTGGTCATTATACAGACTGCAGTTACCAGCACTTCTATGCTGTGTTTCATTCTTCAGTGTCTGTGAGTCTGTGATGTCCTTAACCCTCTGATGCACAAGTGGGTCAAAACTGACCCGGTAAGGTCGTTGTTCTTTATCTTCAGAATGAAAAGTTGTTATCATTTCATATTCCAGATATTCCTCAAAAAACATGTTATTGATAATATACAATTTAAATTTGTATCTTACATTTTAAGGAATTTTAGTTGTTATATTACTACCCCATTCTTCCATAAGTGGGTCAAAAATGCATCAACGCATTCATTTCATACGGAATTTCACGGAAACTGTGTCTGTCAGGAATATAGTTAGCTTGCCATTTTTAAAAAAAAGTTACCGTAAAACTATTAAATATTTCAAACATTAAATATTTATTGTGTGGACCAAAATATAATACAAGATATAATACTGGTTCTTTTAAAAAACAAAATGACAAATGCAGCATAAAACACATTGATTCTAATGCGGGTCATTTTTGCCCCACTTATGGAAGAGTGTAGGGTCCAGTCACTCGTGGATCTAAGGGTTAAAAGGCCCAGGCAGAGCCCTGACTTGAACTTGAACCTAACTGATCTCTGGAGAGACATGAATATGTGTCCAGACAGGAATGAGAGAAGATCCCCAAGTCAACCATCTATAAGGAGAATTAAGGCTGTAATTGCTAGTTAGTGTTAGTTAAATCGCACACGCTCAACAGACTGGCTCACACTGCAGGTTCCCAATATTAACACTGAACTCGGAAAGACCAGTTTTTCTTACTGTTGCACCTACAACTTGGAGCACTCTGCAAAATCATCTGAAACTACACTTACCACACTTTTATCAATAGGACAATTTAAATCAATAACTACACTTTATTTTACCTCTAACTGCTCCTGCTTTTAACTACATTTTTGTTTCAATTTATCTTTGTCACCTTTAACTTCCAGTATTATGTTATGTTTATGTATGTCTCAAATGTTTTGTGTTCTGTCCTTATATGTTTTGTGTTTCATCTCGGCTATATTGTAAATGAGGTTACTCCTAAATATACAGTATTTCTGAGCTTAAATAAAGGTTATGAATGAATGAAATATAATAACTAATTATTCTATATTAGTTTTTGCTATTTGTACATCAAGTTAAATTGTTCACACTGTCATTATGTGGTATGGATTGTAGCACTTCACTGTTGGAACCCTTCCCGTTACATTTCCTTCAGCTGCAGTGACCGTGAGCCCTCTCAGTGACCGTATCTGTCTTCACTGAACCTCTACAGAAACTGAGACCTGCAATACCCCCTCACACACACACACACACACACACACACACCCCTCCACCCCCACATCTTTTAATACATGTTCTCTGATAAGCTACCACTACAGAAATCAATTGGAGCTCATTAGATTCTTATGAAGTCTTACTGGATCAAGTGGGGGAAAAAAAAAAAAAAAAATTAGATTGAGCCAGAAATTACACAGCAGAGAGAGTTGGGCGAAGGAGAGGGTGTCATGGCAACAAATGAATATATATTGCTCGACAGATCAATTTGACCTATAGCTGGGTGCGTGGTTTGATGTTTTCATTGTCTGAGCGCGCTCTGATCTCTCAGGGTTAACAGTCGCACGCTCCCAGATCCTGATGTTATTCTACACTAACAGCATACGGAGAAGAACGAGCAGATCCGAGGAAATCACAAAGGAAAGGTAGAATGTGAGGAAAAAAAGTGGGATTCAAAAGCATCACAGAGCCTTTTTTTGATGGATCCAATCAGAGCAAATTGATAAATACTGCCGATTTTTCTTTCTTTATTCCTCCCTTTCCCTGACAAACCGCGCGTGACCTCTCGTGTGTCGACGCTGTGCCCGCTCATGCAAAATAAATTCATGCATATTTAAGAGGGATGCAAATGAGAGTGCATGATGAACAAGGCTTTTAGCTTGAAATTTAATTACAAGTGTAGTCCCCTTTGCAAATGAGTTTACTTTTCCTTTCTGTCTGTCTCTTCCTTTTATTTTATTTTTTTTCTCCTTTGCTCTCTTTTTCACTTTGCATGTCCCCTGCAACCCATTATGCGAGTCCATGTCATGAATTCAAAATCTCTGGCATGACAGTTTGAGAAAGAGAAAGGAAGGGAAATAAAAGAAAAGAAAAGAAGAAAAAAAAAGTCCTGCCATTCCAAACACCCATCTCATATTTTATACAACAAAGTGGCTGTTGTTTGCAGAGAAAAGAGACAGAGAGAAGAACAATACGGGGCTTCAGCTGTCCGCTCTGTCTGATTCTGCTGCTCCGTAGTGTTTCCATGAACTCAAACTGGAGGTTTTATTTCTCTGCGGTGTGACTCACCTTGGCCCAGAGACTGAGAGGACGGCCTGTCAACCGCCTCTCCATTGACACACACACACACACACACACATACACACAGACCCCTACCTCTCTCATGTGGCCTAGTTTCTCAACAACCCTTATACTATGTGACTGCTCATTACCGACGTTCCGACCAGAGTTAATGCAGGGAACTTGACCCTTGAGGCAAGGTCAAGAACTCTCCAAAGTCCACCCTCCTTTTTAGCTCCTCTCCTCGCTCCTCGTCCGCTAACACCCACGTCTTTGTCCTAACTGCTCTGCACCACTTCAGAGCCTTCTGCTCTCCAAATGTGACTGATGCAATGACTGATCTCTCCACCACCACCACCACCACCAACCCCCCCTCTCCTCTCCTCTCCCCTCCTCTCCTCTCTCTCTCCTCTCCTCCACTCCAAGCCTGGATGAAATCAAATCCTTTGAAAGCCGAGTTCTCCGTGGCTTTAATTTCACCTTAAAACAATGGAGCTGGGAGAGGGGGGGGATGCCAAGTCGTCATAAAAGTGAATGCGATCCTCATTTAAGCCTCAGTCAATTTACAGCCACCGGCTACTTTATAGGATTTGATGGCCAGTAACCGCCCTTAGGAGACATTATATCGCAAAGTGGGAAGAGTGCATAGGAAATCTTATGATGCAGCTTCAGGTCTTCTAACTGTATCGTTAGGATACGGAGAGGAGCCTCGTAAATATCCCTTAATCTTTTTTTTTTTCTCTCTCTCTCCTGGGCCTGGCTGCTGGACAGTTATGGCTACACAGGGATGAAAATTAGACACCTTACGCTAACTTGGGCCAAGACCAATGTTGTCATGGTAACAATGAATGATACCTGTGGACAATGATGGAGATAGAAATGAGAGAGCAGCCCTTTTTTTTTAATATATATTTTTCTACAAAACACAGAACTGAGCCATTGGATATTTAACTTTTCATTGTCCAGCCAAGGCCAAACTGCTTTCTGTCACAGATACATTTAGAGTCAATCCATCTGAAGTTTGACAACTTGTTGTATTAAAACTAGAGCCAAAGTATGTCAACTTTTCCTGCTACATGATCAGTATGTAGGTTTCTCAAAGAATTTCCAACCTAAAGTCTGACAGTTTGATTTAGTTCCACATGGGGGACCTGCATTTTTAAGAAATCAAAGGCAAGGACCAACACAAGAGGCAAATGCATAGCTGTTATTGGAGTAAACTTATGGAATAACATTGATACAGAATTAAAAACATGCACATCAGTCACTAAATTTAAAAGGATTTTTACAACTAATGTATTCATTAAATATAAAATATTGAGTAAGACTATTTTTAGTATAAATTGAAGATTTTGCTTAGATTAATATTATTTATTGTTTTCAGTTTAGATTTTTTTTTTAAATATTTTTTTAAAACTGTGCCATCTTGTTCGGTCTCTGCAACTTTCCTTCTTGTAAACAGGGTAGGCAAAAATAAGCTTCATAATTAATATAAAAATCCAAATTGTATGTTATGTTCTGTTGAATAGACAGATAAATTGCTACTACTACTACACTAGGTACAGAAAGATAAGCCGGGGCTAGAAAACTATTGATGAGGCCAGGATCAGACTACAAAATATTTTTATCACCATATCAGATTAAACAATCACAGTGGAACAAATTATTGCCTTGTCTTGAATTTGGAAAACTGGCAACACTAGGCAAGGCAAGGCAAGGCATCTTTATTTATATCGCGCATTTCATACCAAGGCAACTCAATGTGCTTTACATAAAGACAAAACATTAAAAAAGAAGCATACGACAGAATAAAAACAAACAAAACACTAAAAACAGAGTTAAAAGCAAGAGCAAATAAAAGTAAAATAAAAGAAAATAGATAAAGTTTTAAGTTCTCAGCTATAAGCATGTGAAAAGAGAAATGTTTTTAACCTGGATTTAAAAGTGCTGACAGTTGGGGCTGATCTCAGTTCTGCTGGTAGTTTGTTCCACTTGTGAGCAGCATAACAGCTAAATGCTGCTTCACCATGTCTGGTCTGAACTCTGAGCTCCACTATCTGACCCGAGTCAGTAGATCACAGAGCTCTATACTCTACTAACATGTCATTCATGTATCCTGGACCTAAACCATTCAGTGATTTGTAAACCAGTAGCAGAACTTTAAAATCTATTTTGTAGCTGACTGGGAGCCAATGTAAGGTCTTAAGAACCGGGGTGATGTGATCTGAAGACACTACAAATACGACCCCAACCAATAATCTATCACAACCACGTGTGAGTTGATAGGTCATCAGGAAAGTAGGACGAGAAACTGCCAATCATTGCTACCGAAGCGCTTTTACTCAGACATGAAAAAGAAAATTAAGGAAAAACAAGTGTGGGTCTGATGAAGAGGACAGTACGGACTCTCTGTCCTTCAGAGATAACTGAGGTACGTTAATGAAAGTGTTCAGCTCAAAATTATAAACTTAACATGAAGCACATGTTCACTGTGCGTAAAACAATGTGTCAGCGCTCTGTCATCCTATTGGTCAATGTCAAAGTTCACATTGTAGGAGATTGAAACTATAAACTGGGAAATCTAAAAAAATAATAATAATCTAGCGTGCTAGACTTTCTGTCGGGCTGTCGTGGAGCATCCTACACCTAAAACATTGTTCTTCACTTATGGGGAAATTTGTCGGCCACAACAAAATTGTGTGGAAATAGGCCTGAATTTGTATTTGTATGAACCTGGCGTAAGTGGAACAAGACCTCCAACTGACTTACACAAAGATGGAAACTTGTGTTATTCATTGCTAAATCCCTTTTTTCACTTTCCTTTAGTTCTGTTTTTCAGCTTTTTCTGCTTGGCTCAAACTACCACGCAAGTAAAAGTTCACAATATTCAGCCAAGGTTGTTTTGACACATTTTGGACATCTGTTTGCTTAGTGAAAAGACATTACGTTGTCTGCTGTTCCATTAATAGTGTGACACTGCAGCTCACCTGGTGTTACTATCATTTAATACGTCCAAACTTTCCAGGTCATTTAGTCTGCTGTTAACTCATCTTTTTTTCCCCCACAATAAACGAAAATATCCACCTCATCCAACACACTTGTGCTACTGTCTCCGTTTGACCTCCAAATACCCGGCCGCTGCCGCCACCACTCTCCCAACACACGCTCTCCAAGTGGGTTAAGTAGAACCTGATAGGTCTCCTCTGGCTGCCAAACACATTAATGTCCACTTTTTCAAGCACCCACCCACACACTTCACCTCTCCTCCACTTTGTTCATGTAACGTCTCCACTCAACCAATCACACATCCCCATTCACTTCTTATCTCTCTCTCTCTCTCTCTCTCTCTCTCTCTCTCTCTCTCTCTCTCTCTCTCTCTCTCTCTCTCTCTCTCTCTCTCTCTCTCCCCCAGTCTTCTCTCAAATTCCAGTCTGCTTTGTCCGCATCACTAAGTGCAGCCATCACAAAAACAGGCAGGTTCAAGATGGCCGACAAATGAAAAGGAAAAGAGAACAACAATTTGCCTCCTTTTCACATGTTGTGACTGGACACAGACTCTCGCTGTCACTTGCCCCCCAGCAGGGTATAAATGTAGGGGGGGGTGGGGGTTCAGTTCAGGAGGAGTTCAAACATTCATTTTTCTTCAACTGTGAATATTACAGTATGTTTCCCCATACAGTATGTATTTCTGGAAGAGTCTTGTACCATCATTTCAGACATCACCAAACAGAATCATGATAGGCCTATCTGTGGGAGTGAATGTGAAAAAAAACATCCACAGAACAAAGACAAAAGACAAAAATACTTTTGTCCAATGTTTTGCAGTGTCTCAAAAATTAAGCATTCCTAATCAGCAAAGGCCCTTCGGTCAGAAAAGTGTGCGGCTTGGTCCTCAATGAGCCTAAACTGAGGAAAAATGGAAATAATGCCCTGTACTCAGTAAAAAAACAAGATATTAAAGTAATACTTGGAATATTCAATCATGAAAAGATTTTTAAAGATACAGCAAAGAAACACTCACCCAGCATGAAATCATGGGAAATGAATGTGATCCATGATGTGCATTAGAGTGGTAATGATACAAAATGTGTTTTTATTTAAAAAATAAAATAAAAAATAAAATAAGGATGTAATATGATCAAAAAGTTGAAGTTGAAAACTGAAGGGAATTCCTGGAATACTATGATGAAATGTATTTATTGCATAAATATTACACATAAAACTCAGTCGCATCACTTAGGACCCATGTTGTTCATCAAAAGGTTAAATCAAATGAATGTACCTAACCTTTAGCTTTTTATAATTAATTACTCAATTAAATTTGATTATTTATTTAATTCCATATTAACTTTTAAACAAAACACAGACTACCCTTATTTATTTAACTAAAGTACATAACACAATTTGGCTCCCAATCTATCGCCCGCCTCATTCCATCTGTGGTTCTAGAATCAGGTTTGCAAATAAATATATAGGCAAAGTATCTGTGTTGTTTAATACACTTAAAATATTTTTACCTACTCTTTTATTAGACTGTGAAATATCTGTTAGGTTAACTACTTTCTAACTTCCTTCAGCTTCAGATTAGCTGACTCATGATAGCGAGTACAGCCTTTCATTTCCACTGTTACATTGTCATTTTATTTCCAATATAACATGTCTGAGGTGATCTAATGTTACGTGCCTGTGAGCAGGAAGTGGAGGAGTTGTGCCAGAGATATGTTTTTCGACATCAGAGTTTATTTTTTCACGCTAGTAGCATTTTTGTGGTTGTGTTGGTTCAGTCTATTACCTTTCTGGAATCCAGTTGTTTCACCTGTTGGGTCATTCAACATCATTGAAATACAGGTGCACTGAAGGCTCACTAATTACATCATTATTATATTTTATTGGAGTTTAATGTATTTAAATGTGATTTTGATGGGCTTGTACTTTCCTTATTTCCATTTCATGCTGCTTTGCTCCTACATTTCAGAGGGAAATCTTCTTTCTACTCCATTGCATTTATTTGGCAGCTTTGGTTAAACAATAAAGACACTGCAGGGACTGTGATACTTCAGTTCACTGAGGCATGCCCAGTTCTCTATCGCCCTGCAGAAAAATAAAGTTGACCCCTCTGATTGTCAACTCATACTTTGCACTACAGCAGCTACACCTTCTGCTGAGAATGAGCAGCACTCACTGAAATAGATTTTACAAACGCCGGAAACATCACAAACCAAAGTGTAAAACACAATATAGCCAAGCAGCAGCAGCACCTCACTGTTTGGATCTGTGAAGATATATCCTCTCCTCCCTGTGTGTGTGTGTGTGTGTTCTGTGACTTCAGGTGTTGATGTGTGTCTGTGCCATACCAGTCCTAACAGAAAAACACACTCTTTTAATAGTGTTGTCCATGTGAACAGAGTTTACATCATTTACAGCTTGTCCAAAAAGCAGCAGCTGGACTACTGGAAACCAAAAGTAGACGACATAGTTTGCACATTAATATCATTTACCTCTTTATAGCATCTGAATCTCCATTGATTTATAATGAATTTGAATAATGGTCTAAAATTGTTATTGTCTTGAAACACTGTTAAAGCAGAAGTAAGTGATATATTTGTGTTAATATAAGTCTTAACCTCTTCATGCAGAGGCCATTTTTGGCAATTTCCACCTGTTTTTGTATCACTGCAATTAAAGCTTAATAGCCACAGAAGTACTAATCCCACAACTATGGTTTATGGCTTAAATGAAAGACAACCTTTGTCCCTTTACATCTATATGTATAAAATATTGAATTGAGTCATTCCATAAAAAAATGGGCTTCTGAAATAACTTTTTTTTTTGGAAAAAAAAAAAAAAACGAGTTTGAAATTTTTGGTGAAAAGGTGATATATCAACATCCTAATTATAAAACAGGTTGAATTTTACATATATGGTTCACACACTCCCTGTCCACATGTGTACCAAATTTTAGGTTGATAGGTAAAACTACTGAGGCACTATAGAGTTTTTCCAAACAGTGTCCCTTGGCGATGTACAGTGTGCAAAACCTGTCCAAAATTGTCCAATTTGGCTAAAATGCAAACTGCAATATTTTAGTGAGATTTTTTTTTTCCAACAGATAACCTATTGGGACCAATCACACACTTGATGGGTTTTAGGAACACCAGTTACATAAGTAAAATGCCATTTGAAAATTTAATTTATGGGGATGAATATTTAGTGTCCAAAACCCATCCAAACATGAATTAACCTATTTTCGCCTGTATTATATTGTTATTTTCCTTTAAAACTCCAGAAGTAAACATCCCACAACCATCAGTGATGGCTTAAATTAACAAGGACATTTGAAATAGTTCATTTGTCTTTTATTATTATTTTAATTAAACTTGGGGCAGTAAAAACTCACTTTTTGTGGAGACTTGTATTGCTTACTTGTTGACACTAGGGGGAGAGGGAACCACATGAACCAGCTTGGTGCAGGCTTAAGCTTTGCCCAATCAGGGATCATTATATATCAGGTCACACCTTAGAGTCTCTGCTATTGGACCAAAAAGTTTTCACCCCCGTGACTTTGATTGACAGGCGACGAGAGATGCGCAAAAGCGGGTGCGCAGTCTGACGGAGAATGCGAGTAGTAATAGAACTGCGGAGTTACGTAAAACGCCGTGGAATATCTGGTCACGATGGATAAAATCAATCAATGGATTATTTTCGAGCACATGTTCAGCTTTTAAAAAAGGGTAAGCTTGTAATTTTATTCAGTGTTTTAGTGGGTCTATTATTGATTATTGTCCGTATTTTTCGGCACTCGAAAATGACTTCCGGGTTTGTTTGTATTGAGTGAGCAGGCTGGTTTAAACCTTTAATGGGGTAAAAACTGCATTTTTGTGCTTTGCTTTTGTTTATATGACAGTTTATGATTTTTTGGTGGTGAAAGAAGAGGTGTACAGATGGTACATATATGTTAAAATCACCTTCGTTGTTGACGTGACGTCGCTTGCGGGCTGCCGTAGTCTGATATTGTTTGAGACATTTTCAGTGACTGTGAAAAAACCGTAGCACCTAGAAACTTCATTTTTTTTCCTACCTGTTGCTGAAAGTGTCCTTAAAGGGTCTGTGGTGGAGTTTTCATTACACCAGGCCTACTTTTCGTTATATTAAGGACGCCGTTCATGTGTTATTGATTTGGGACGCCGGCGTCCCAACCACTAGGGGGCCTGCGTGAACAGGTTAAATAGTTATATCTTCCGACAGCAATCACTTACATAGAGTGTTTGGACTGAAACACGGGTCTCTCAGTCCTTCTGCTCTGCTCTGAGTCGAGGTCGAGGAGAAAACATTTATCGTATCCTACAGTTTTTATCCAATGAGGAGAGAGAATGGCATGCAGGGCTGTGTGTGCAGCCAAGGGACGCCGTGAATGTGGTGACGTAGGGACGAGGACTGTTATGGTGCGTTCAAGGCAGCCCGTAACTCGTGTTTTTCCAACCTGTTACGGTTTCAAAAGCCTACCTGGAACGCAGCATTAGCCAAAACGACCGGATCGCTTACTTCTGCTTTAAGTTGGAATAATTTTGTTTTGAGACAATTTCCTCTTTTTATTCCTTTTTATACACATCAGTAATCACCTTTGACCAGTTGCACATCCCAGTTACCACTTTTGAGAAGATATACACTTTATCTAAGGTGGAAGGTGAATACTGATTTCAGAACCCTAATGTAAAAGTAATTTTATAAATAAAGATTTTCATCTCTTTTTTGTTCATTATTATTGATAGAATTGTTATTGTTATACATACATGTCATGTTGATTCCTTAACAAATACTCTTAGTGGTGACAGTCAGGGTGACTGATTTCAGACTGTGGCTTATACTATACCTAATGCCAAGTGTAGGGAGGCGCAGCATACGTAGGTGATGAGGACAGGACGTCAGTATGTCATCAAAAGACGGATGGAAATAAATGGATAAACAATGCACTTGATAGACTCACAAATTCAAATCAAAATGCAGCACTCGGTGACAGTTTTTTTTATCGGCAGCAGTGAAGGTGTGTGGTGGTGGTGGTGGTGGCTTGGCTCTTAAAAACACAGATACAACTGTTTACTACAGCTTTTAGGCTATTCATAAAATAATCAGAGCACAAAAGTTACCCGGGCCATGGCCCCCCTGGCCCCCCCGGTTCTGCGGTGTATGGTAAAACATGGCGGTGCAAGATGGTGACACTCTCTAAAGCAAGACCCTTGTTATGTACTGTATATATAAAAGAAGAATTATAAGGCAACGAAAACCAAAATAATTTTATTTTATAGCGATTATATTCATGGGTAGTATATTCAGATGTTGCCAATAAACCTTGACAATCATTACACACTGGACCTTTAATGCAGAGTGAAACCAGACAACGTAACATAAACACCAACCTTGGTTCAGACCTTCAGGTGTGAAAATGTAATAAGTCTGAGTGTAATGGACAGAACCAAAGCTGTAGTGAGGATGTTTTTTTTTTTTGTATCAAATCCACATCCTCAGAGAGAAACTGTCGGTCTGAGCCCGGCTCAGCGTTTACATCAGCGCTCAGAACCAGATGAATGACTCTTTGGGATTCTGATGCTGTCAACACTCAGATCAGAGTGATAACGAGCAATCACAATTATTACAGCATCACGACTGATGTGGACCGTTTCATTTCTGTGCTCGGTTATAAAATGTTGCACGCTCAATTAATGGCGGGGCTCTGTTTAGGAATCATGCTGAGCCGAATTTTGTGTCGCTTTGTTGTCATGTGTGACTTGATTGCATAAATAATGGCTTTTGAAAAAATCAAAAACATCCCCCTTTTCTCTCTCTCTTACACACACACAAACACACACACACACACACACACACACACTTGAAGCGTACATAATCACTCCCATTATAAACATATTAGCCATTTATACCCACTGTTTACTTTTATGATAACTGCAAAAACCAATTCTTGTGTAGATTCACACAATAAACCTCACAATTCACATAATCCTCATAATTAAATTTCTCATTTGTTTTTCATTTAGAGAACATGTACACACACAGACACACACACACACATGCTTGTGTGCTTTATTTTTAATAATGAATTGCAGATAAGCCCAGCATCTTTGTCCTGTCATGGAATCTTGATTTAACAGGGAGTGTATTTGGCTCTCTCTAAAATCTGCATGATCATTAAACATCACAGAAATCCAAACCGTCTTAGACGTGACACTGCTGTGATTGAAGATGTTGTGATTTTACCAGAACAGATACTGACAATAAATCTTCAGTAACTCCATTATTAATAAAGGAGAGTAAGTATGGTGAACACACTGGAAAGAAAGCCACAATTAAATGACAAGTTAATTTCAACTCCCCACTGACTCCTCTTTAAAACATTCACGTTTCACATTACAGGGGATGTGTACACTACGAGTCATTAAACTTTTTTGAATTTAAATCTTTGGCAAAGCAAACGCAAGCCCTAAATATTGCTTACACTTGGTCTTCCTACGTACACATCGATGATAAAGTACTTTAATGCTGGGATTTAAGGTCAAGAGGCTGTTTTCTAAGCTCATAAAGTAAAGCTGAGACATTACAGTCAGCATTTTAAAGCACCCTGAATTAACATCAGGTGATTTGTGCATAGATGAGAGGTTATAAAGGGTAGTTCTGTTTGTCTCATAGTTTTAAACAGGCTCCCTGACTGTTGCAGTTTTTCTCATGTGATGCCACTATCACATACTGTATGTTTTGATTTGATGGAACAATATGGAGACACATTTTGGAAACCTGTATAATCATCTTCTTTTTTTTTCTTCTCGTGAGCACAATACTCAGTGATGCCTTCAGGGAGCTTCCTTCTTCAGACATTCAGTTGAACTCCAGATTGAACTTTTTAAATGCTGTTGATGGCAGTAAACTCAGGCCTGGCATTGGACTTGTAACTGTGGGACCCATAACAACCCTTACAGAAAAAAAAAAACATGAACTTGACATGTGAACCCATGTTTCCCATGTGCAAATAACATGATTCACATGTGCAAAATTTTTCAAATGTGAAGTTCATGTTTGTTCTGTGAGGGAATGTGTATGTATTGTTAATTAATCATCTATGTATACTTATTTGTTCCTCTTTAATCATATCCCCTGCTCAGCCCATGCATGGGGATCTGTACTGTGTTCACTGCTGGTACTGGTGCTTATGGATCTGTTTTACTAACAAGTTGATTGTGAATTGACTGATAGTGTTTCTCATTTCTGTTTTATTCTGTGCCTGTGACTGGCAGATTGCAGGCTGAATTGCCCTTTGGGGATAAATTAAGTTGTTTGAATCTTGAAACATGAAACTGACGAGGTTTAGTGGCAAAGGTTAAATTTCAGGTTCACAATGACCCTCACAAAGTTTGTTTTATTGGCGTCAGTATCACCACATATCAGAATCTCCTCCAAGAGAATCCTTTCATAAACGCTTGGATGAACTTATTAGATTTTGGTGTTCTAACCCCCAAAAAAAGAAGTCTGAAGTGTATTTAAGTAGAAAATGAGATAACATTTTATATCCAGAAAGGTCAACAGTCAACTCCACAGTGGCACCATGATGTTCTCCAAAAACACTTATTATTCAATATTCAGTTCATTATTCAACACTGTTTTAGTCTATTCCTGCTGGTGAAGGCAAACAGCTGCAATGAGGGGATTCTGGCTATTTTATGAGTCTGTAGGATAAAGTCGCGGATCCAAGAATGGAGTATGCATGTAAAAGCACTGCGTGAGTGTATGTGTGTGAAATACGACAAATACAGTTAAAAGTGCGTTGACTCGAAAAGTATGGTACAAATGCAGTTTGATATATGCAGTATCACACCTCTGGATAAACAGGGATGTGACCTGAAACTAGTGACTGCAGTTTTTCCATTATATTTCATATTTGAAGGACATTGTATAATACCAGATATACTGCACCAACTAAGCTCAGCTGATCATAACATTCAGTCAAAACTTGGTTGGAGCGACAGTTTCTCGATCAAATATGTCAGAAATAAAACAGTTTTAACCGTTGATGCCAGTTGATCATGTGTTTCCCCTTTAGGTTCTTGGCTCCAGATCCTTCTCCCTCACACTGTTGCACTTTTGACGAGAACCAGATGGTTCAGAGCTGTGGTGTCTATCAGATCTCTTCCACCGGAGACGATAAGACATCCAATATCTGAATTGACAACTTTATATACACCCCATCTCAACAAACAGTGCACTACCAGACTTATTCCCTATAGATACGGTGACCTTATGTAGGACAGGGGGATTTTAGTCCCATATACAGTCAATGTGGCTCCAAATAGACACATTCCTTTGATCTGACTCCTGGCATCCAGTCGATGCAGCCATGCTTCCACCTTGCTGCCATTAGTAAATCAATCAGTGGAGAAATTCCATGAATCATACTGAATGTATTCTGGAAATACAGTTGGATTCCCCACATCAGATTAAATCAATTCTCCTAAAAACCCATTCTACTGTTTGATTCCAAATGAATCAAATGAAATGAAATGTGTCTATCTGCTGCCAGGATGATGGCGGCCTGCAGTTCAGATCTCCATACCGGTGGGTCATTATGTGCAGTGCTTAGACGGGGGCACTCTACTCAACTCTTATTATGCATCTCGCAAACGCACATCATTTATCACTCAGTGCGCTCAGATATTTATTTATTTATTTTTACGCAAAGCATTTAATTTAATAATGAAAAGGCTTTCAACTCCAAATTAAAAAGAGCGCGCCGTCTAAAGCGTTCGGCTTGCTTGTTTCATTTATTTAACAAGATTTGACCCGCACTCTCGGCCTCTCAGTTGTTAACGCTCAAGCAAATATTGACAGAGTGGAGCTGGGTAAATCTAAAGGAGGGGGCCCATAGGTTGCAAGCAGCATTTTCTCCAACTCCCACTTCTTCTTCCCATTTCAGCCGCTTCACTCAGGAAAATGTCAATTGAGTGATTTGTTACTCCAAGTCAAGGTAGCGCACGCCGAACTTCATGAACCCATTTAACTTCTCCTATCCCCCTCCACCTACTGCTGCCCGCTAATGCTCTCCAGCATAGTCATTAACACTGTATTACCTTGGTGGAAAAATGAATCTCGCTCGTCGTCATCCACATCGTCGCTCTCGGAGCCATTAAAACGCGGCGAGCAAAGTGCAGAGTGCGGTACACGTCTTCTTTTTTTCTTTTTTTTTGCATGTCATTTGTCTTAAACTCATTTACTCTAACCAGTCTCCGATCTGCTCCTCCTCCTCCTCCTTCTTCCCATCCTCACCCACACATCTTAATATCATAAAGTCCTAATTAATATTGCTGCTTAATTAAACACTCATATTTAAAGAATGTAGCAGGAGGTGGAGGAGGAGGGAGGAAGCTCTCATCCGTGCTATTAATTGTCTTGGTCATTAGCTCGTTTCTATCTGTCACTGCATCTGGCGGTGATGAAGTTCCATTAATGGAGCCTCCCCTGGTTTACAAAAGGGTAAAAAAAGGGACATAAAATGGTTTGATGTATGCGATGAGCAGCGCGTCTGAATAAATCTAACCTAGCCAGAGGTGGAGAGAGAGGCTAATGTCTAATGTTAAATGATGTTAGGAGGATTGTTGAAGCACATGACTTTGTACTATAACAGCCCGTCTTCAAATATCAAACACCAGCCACTCATTAACGCAAATATCTAATAGGCCGACCACATGGCAGCGACTCAGTGCATGTAGGTATGTTGTGGATGGTACAAACATGTTAATTGAAAAAGCCCTCACATACAACTCAGTGCCCATGTGAAAACTTTATAGTTGATCCCAAGAGACAGAACTTCCAAATTCGGCTCGTAGGAGGCTCGTTGGTCTAGGGGTATGATTCTCACTTTGGGTGCGAGAGGTCCCGGGTTCAAATCCCGAACGAGCCCTTTGGCAGGTAAGATCTAAGGATGGTCATTGACAATGACCTCACGTGTGTCTGGTGAAATTTGTGATCACTATGTGGCATATTTAAACAAAAAGCTGTAGAATGACCCCATGTAACTCAGAGAAGCCATAACTCTGAAACTTCTCCCAGCCCTTAGTCCACATGAGGGTGAGTAGATAATGAGTGAAAGTTGAATTTTCGGTGAACCATCCCTTTAAGGTAAAAATCCTGCATAGTTCCTCTTTAAGGTCTGAGGACCAAAACAGAAAAAAACTAAAAGCTATCATGATAACAGCTGCGTATAAAATGAGTTCTTAGCTTTGCCTTTCTGAGGTTGATCTGCTGTTCAACACTCCTTTGTGATTTTTTGGTTCACTTTCGGTTTGTGGGTTTTTCACCTCTGTGATTAATATTTCTTCATCCATGACGTCCTGTTACCTGCAGGACACTCTGACTGATTGACAACAATTGTTGCTTGTGCCACCAGGTGAAACTAAAGTCATGATTTTACGATCGGAAGTTGATCCATTGTGATCTATGTATTTTGAAATTTACCGGATGGTCTGTGGCTGGACTTCCTGTTTGGGATGATCTAATCTAAGTGGATTGATGCGTGCTGGCTGGGTGATCTGTTAGAAATAGACCTGCTGCGTATTTCTGCTGGGCTGCCAGAGATACAGCGGACTGGAGACAGACCACAGGTGTTATTTATCTTCAAATATGTTAATTTTAATCATGTTTCACGTTCTGTTATGTTGAGTTAAAGTCACTCATGTCCACTTTTGTCATGCACTTACCGTTTCTGTTTTTGTTTTTTGTACTCACCTTTTCCTTCTCGTTTCAGATCCTAACTTCCTCTCTTTGGAGATCATTTTATCTTTCACTTGCTTAAAACAGAAGTAAGCGATCCGGTCATTTTGTTTAACATCCTGTCAGCAGATGGAGTTAGCAGTCCCCGCCCTCGTCCCTACGTCACCACATTCATGTGCATCCCTTGGCTGCACACACAGAGAGGACCGCCCCTTTGTGCTGTTCTCTCTCCTCATTGGATAAAGGTTGTAGGATACAAGGAAAGTTTTCTCCTTGGCTTACAGCAGAGCAGAGTGACTGACAGACCCGTGTTTCAGACCAAACACTCTATGTAAGTGATTGCCGTCGGAAGATAGAACTATTTAAGACTTATATTAACACAAATATTCCGCTTACTTCTGCTTTAACTGTTCACATTAACAGAAATGTTGACCCAAACATTTGCATGCCACCGCACCAGCTGATCATCAGCCACAGCCTACTTGAGTATTGCTGCTGCCCATCTCCATCTCTTTATTGCCACAGTGTACCCATCCTCTTATGGCTGCAAACAGCATAGCCTGTCATAAAGCTCAAATCATTTCATTATAACGTTTCTAATGACGATGAGTGTACTGGACTCAGGTGGCCTCCACGGTCCCCAGATCTCAATCCAGTACAGCAGCTGTGAGAGGATATGGTGGAATGGGAGATTTTCATCATCGATGTGCAGCAACTGTGTGATGCTGTTACTGTATGTTGAAGATGTTTCTCCATGTCGGTGAGCCAATCAGAACTGAGGAGGCATCGAGCCTCTCATCTGAGTGGATGACTGTTATTTTGTGATCTAATTATTTCAGTAGTCACAGACATCACAGAAGACATGGAGGCTGGTTTTAAGGCTGATGAGGCTTTGATACTTTCACTGTATTATTATAGATCCTACACCTGCTTTATAATCAGAGATCACAGTGATGTCTGCCTTTATACTATTTGGGACCAAATATAAATACATTTAAGAGCAGATTTGGGCACAACTGAGATAATTAAGGATTTGTAAATGGGCAAACTGAGCTAGCAATTCTGTTTTAAAACAAAAAACAAAGACAAAGCTTGAGAAGATCTGTCAAGAAGAATGGGATAAACTACTGAAATCCAGGCGTGCAGAGCTTGTAACCAGCTGTAAACATATCAGCAAAGTTTTTAATAAAAAGATACACATGTGAGAGATTTCTGTTTGTGATTTTTAATACATTTCTAAAAAGGAAAAGGAAAAAAAAAATCTGTTTATTATTCTGGTCCATTGATAGTTGTCAGATGATCCATTTAAAACTAAATGCACAATAATACAATGTACAAAACATGATGGAGTTTGAGGTCATTGTAGATATTTTTACCCTTCTTTTGATTGAATCTTAAAAACAAGGTTCTTTATTATCTCTAAACAGCAAGACAGTGACATTTGTGCTGGCCATATGTAACCAGCAGCATAGATATAAAAGGAAGGACGGATAAGGTCAGTACTTTGGGATTCACTTATCGTTTTATCATAGTCCATATCTCTGCATAATGTGTCCATGTGACCTTAAAGTAAGGAGCTTATGAAATTAGCAACAGCATAAATATTGATAATGCCTTGTTCAGATGCTGCTTCTTTCAAACATTACATTGTGATTATGGCCAACAATCAGTATTGATATCCTGGTGCAGCCGCGCACACTGGGCCAGTAGTAATGCAATTTGATGCCAGGCGGAAGGGAGGAGGAATCAAATCACAGGACTGAGAACAGGATGCCTAGGAGCTAACCTGGGAGAGACAGAGAGGACACCTGAGCTCCAAGATGATGCTCAGTCGCTGGGAAAATAGGTCCTACGGGAAGAGCTACACCAGTTTACCACAAATTAATACAAATTGTGTATATTTTATACACCAAAGGGCCTTTTTTTTAACTCTGTCTTTTTGTCATGCATGCAGCTTTTCATTTCTGTTTATTGTAAAGTGTTTGGCCTCAAATTATTTATTAATTTATTTATTCTCTTTTCATATAATACAATAAATACACTACATAATGAATGAAACAAGTACACAACATCACAATTGCTTTCATCTTGAATCACGGTAAACCTTCTTTTTTGCAAGAAACAAAATAAACCCAAATTAAAAACGAACAAAAAAAAATCATGAAAAGTTAAATAACCACAGTTAACCAACAGTCTTGTTTAAAAAAAAAATACACAAATAAATAAACCAACAATACAAAGAAATAAAATCATTAAAAAAAAGTTAAATAAAACAATCCTTGAGGGATACAGTTTGCGTCACTGCCAGTTACAAACAGACAAGTTAAACAAGAAAAAGATGCTACTGTGCTTTAACTGCACTAGAAGCTTGATTTTCTGATGAGGAAGTTAGCATAGTGAACCTCCAGCTTCATATTTCATGAGTCAAAACCATTTAAAATAAAATATTCACGATGGCAGAGCAGGAACATGTCTGGAGAAGAAATTAAATAAAGCAAAATCAACGCGCAGACTACCACTAGTGTAACATGGTTTCACAATCAGGCTGCATCAGTGATACAGTGATATAATAGTTGGTAGCATGTGCTTGACTGCCAACTTAACCGGAAAGGAAGGAAGACAGCAAGGCAGTGAATGTTACAATTACATGTCCAACCTAGAGAATCTTTGGGGTCAATTTTACCCCAGCAATTTAAACCTCCAGAAAATCATTATAATCAAAATTGTTACCCAAGTTTATGTGTCAGGAACTTTGTTTGTTTAGTACCTTAATAGCCCTTTAAATACATTTTAAAAATCCCCCCACTCATCCTCCTTTTCACTTTAGAGAGAGCGCACAGAGCACCAAGATAAATGTTAAGTTTAGAAGGCTGCTATATCTTCAGGAGAACCATATGTTCTCACCCCCACAGCGTTTGAATGTCAAAGTTCTTGCGAGAATGATGTTATCAGTGGATCTCACACTTTTACAGATATGGCTATTTTATGTTAGGGCCCTAAAGCTTTTTGAAAATTATAAAGTTGCATGTTATAGTGACGTCAATATCATCCGAAGCAACAAATGTGTTTAAAATGTTGTTATTTCTTATATGTTTTATGCAGCTAAAACAGCCTGGGTTCAGATTGACCCCAATGAACACTGATGCGTACAGCATGTGTAGGACATTTAAAAGAATATCATCATGTTAATTTTATGTTTACCCACTTGTTCCCATTAGGAAAAGTAGTCAAATATACAGTAAAAATAAAACAAACAAAAAAAAGATGTCAATCACTTATTTAGAGACGTCAAACATTAAAGGGATAGTAGCATTTTTTTAAAAGTGGGGTTGTATGATCTACAAACAGCCCCATAAGTAGCCTACTTTAATTGCAGTAGAAGACTCTCTGCACTCCTCCCGTTAGCAACGCCAGCCCATAGCCCTGCACAGATATTTACAACATACAGTACAGTGCTGTGAACAGACCCAAAGAAACGGCCTATTTTCGCAGCCTAAAAGAGATTTTACCTGAAAAAAAATACACAGTTCCATTGTTCTCTATAATATAATTTTTTCCAGCCCCTCAAAGTGCAGGAAAAACACAGTTTTTATTTGGACCTAACCAACTCATGTATCGCTCCGCCCAGGGTTAGCCGAAGCCCAGTTGGTGAGGTCCAAATAAAAACTGCGTTTTTCCTGCACTTTGAAAGGCTGGAAAAAATGTTTTATTATAGCGAACAATGGAACTGTGTATTTATTTTCAGGTAAAACCTCTTTTAGGCCACGAAAATAGGCCGTTTCTTTGGGTCCATTCACAACACTGTATGTTGTAAATCTCTGGGCAGGGCTATGAGCTGAGAGTCTTCTACTGCAATTAAAGTACTTAGGGGCTATTTGTAGATCATACGGGGTCATTCCTATGTTCCCACAGCCCTGTGTTCCCACAGCCTTATGTTCCCACATTTCTAACTTTTGTTGTCACTGAAAATTAGGCCCTATGTTCCCACACCCCTTTGGTCCCACCATTGGTTGTGTTTAGGCAATGAATAAAAGAGTTGGTTAAGTTTAGTAAAAAAGACCCGGTAGAGGCTAGACAGGCCAGATAGGTAGAGCCCAGATAGGTAGAGAGTCCAGTGGGAACATAGGGCCTAATTTTGAGAAAAATCTTAGAATTGTGGGAACATAGGGCTGTGGGAACATAGGGCTGTGGGAACATAAGGCTGTGGAAACATAGGCATGGACCCGATCATACAACCCCATTGAAAAAAAATGCTACTATCCCTTTAAATGGGGTCAAATTTAACCCTAAGGAGGGTTAACCCCAGGATCTGCAGCAACGTGTTATACCTTTCTTATTGGGTCGTGTGGCAATATCAACCAGTCATGTTAGCCAACAGAGCTAACATATCATTGGATATGCTGAAATAAGGCCCATACACTTTATCTCCTCAGCTGATGATCCTCTGGGAAGCAGATAGTAATGGTCCGTCAGATCCCCTGTATGTTTATACGCCTCGAACTCGGAACGTAGCGCTACGGTTATTCTTCTGTCTAATCTTGGGCTCGGTCCTGGAGGAGGCTGCGTGGGCCTTCTTGGTTAATAAACTCAAAGTTTCCTTTAAAGATGAGAAAGACAGAGAAATGTGAAGACGATTGTTACTGGGTCCCTTTCTTCTGGAGGAGGAGCTGAAAACCCACCTACAACAGCCGCTTTTAATGTTCCATTTCATTTATGCCCTTATTCCTCACTGTTCTCCTCTTGTACTATGTTGCTATTTCAGCGTGCTCCTAATTAGCTCTTCCTTGGTTTTATTATCCAGTTAGTTTGTAGAGACAGATGAATTCCTATTAATAAAGACCAGTCTGCAACCTTGACAGTCTTTGCAGTACTTTTTTTTTTTTTCTAAAGCCTTATCAGTCTATAAACACTGGAGGAGAAACACACTTGCAAGGAGAGGATGAATACATTTATTAAAATGTAATGATTAATGGAAATGAATGACGGAAAAATTCAAATATGTTTTTATTTTTTCGCTCAAAGTGTCATTAGTAATTTTGAGGTGGTGATCAAAGCCTTTTCACGTCAAATGACTTATTAAAAGTTGTCTAATTTGTCCAGTTGAATTTTCAGTCTTTATTTTTCTAAAATTAATGTCCTTGTTGAAGTAAAAAAAAAAAAATACTTTGTCAAACAGTGGCTGACTGCTGAAGGAATGCAGACAACAGGAGACAAAGGACAGAACAGGAGAAGGCGTCTTCAGCAACATAAATATACAACAAATACAGTATATTCTTCAATATCAGTGTGACACATGGAATCTGTTATAATGAATATTGTGTATTTAAATTTACAGTGAAATAGAGGTTAGAGCATGTGCATTTTCCATAAAGTAATGCATTTTCTTAAAAAAAAACTGAATACAGTATATGAGAGAGTTTTGACAGCAGGGATATAAATCATAATTCTTTAGGTTCAATTGCATGTCTTAGCACATACTACAGAGCTGTAACAAAAAAAAGCAGAATGAAGGAATGCATGCATAATGAACTGCTGGGGTATGGTGGTAATGGAGGAAATAAAGGAAGGGGGGAAATACTGTTCTGGGAGCAGCCTGCATCCTAACAGACTGACAGGTTCAGTGCAGTCACAACTGCATGTAAACCTAATGGATGTGTTCATGGTCCATCGGCCATGTTGGACCAACCAGGATGTGTTGCACAGGTGCGGCCCAGGGCACAGGTGATTGCCTAGGGTGCAAAATATTAAGGAGGTCATCAGATTAGAGTTTTTATTGTTTTTATTTTTTGTTTTTCGGTGACAATAGAATAGGCTAGAGCACCATCAAAAAGTATGGCTTATTTCATACCCCTGCACAGGCAGCTGATTTTGATCAAATAGAAAGACTGCAAACCCTCCACTGGGTCAAGTATTTTCTCAAAATTGAAATTATACTGTAGATGCTCTTTGAAAGCTTCAGCAAAAACCTACAATAAAATATGGGGACCTTTTCTGGATAATGTCAAGGCACACATCTATCCTGTATGCTCCACAGTATAAGGCTGTAGCATAAGGTAATCAGGTAAACGCCTATGTTCCCTCAGCCCTATGTTCCCTCTGGACTCTCTCTACCTATCTGGACTCTATCTATCTGGCCTGTCTAGCCTCTACCTGGTATTTTTACTAAACTTAACCAACTCCTTTCTTCATTGCCTAAACCCAACCAATGGTGGGACCAAAGGGCTGTGGGAACATAGGGCCTAATTTTCAGTGATAACAAAAGTTAGAAATGTGGGAACATAGGGCTGAGGGAACATAGGGCTGTGGGAACATAGGAATGACCCCCAGTGGGTCACTCTGCCCTCCATATTTTTTTGTCTCTGGTACTTTTATTGTATGTCATTTCCTATAGCTAGTCAATGTAAAAAATGTCCCAGATTTGTTCAAGTTGTAATGTATTTACTGAATCGAAATGATAAGAATGTTTTTTTTTAATCATAATAATAAAAAATAGCATCACTTTGCTTTTCCAGTGCAGCAAAATATATCAATAACAATACTATTAATCAATCAATTACTAAAACAGACACTCTTCCCCCCATGAACTGTTGATAATGAGCTGACAACATGATGAACACTGTCTGCTTTCATGCTGTGATGCAAGTAACCAACACATGCACGATTTTACACACCATCCAAGGCCGTTGTCTGGGTCTGTCTTTGAGTTGCAGCTGCAAAACGAGTCATAAATGGAACAAATTATCAGGTGCACAAGGCAAAGAAAGTGCCAATTAAAAATCTGGCCTCAGGCTGCAACATTGTCAGGGCCAGACATGGTGTCGCAACAATCCAGATACAGTATCAGCTTGTCTTGAATAGCCTCAAAGTATGAGGATGAATGTTGCTCTGCTTCTTCTCTGCTGATGTCATTCGTGTGTTTGTTGATTTTGTAAGATAATATTACACACATACAATCAGGATTTGACTGTAAGTGGTCCAGACGAGCACCAGGGTTTGACCTAGTCTTGACCTTTTAGTCCTCACACAGCACTGGTTCGCCCAACATGCACATTACACATGTTGCGTTGGTCCAGTAAAATAATTGGGGAGTGTCCACTTTAGCCTAGTGTGAATCATTGACAAGATGAAGCAGAGTTATGTGCAGAAGTATGAGAAGAGGAAGAACAAATTGTATGAGAATCAACAACAGTCAGTTAGACTTGTGTTCATTCCTCTCTGGGTTTAAAGCCATAAGACAGGAGTGGGAGGGATCACTGGTCTAGTAGTGTAACTGACCCAACAGGGCAGTGTATCATTTAGCTTGCTTAGTTGTTAGTTACAACTGAACTTATACAAAATTGATATCTTAGTAAACACCAGTCCCAGCCTGGTCAGATGCTACATGAACTGATGAAGCCTCTTGGATGAGAGGTGAAACGTCTTCCTAGACAAATAACCAAGTCCAGTTGCATTCGATTTAAATTTCCTCGAGATAACTAGGACCTAGACAGATGAGAATATTCACAGGCTCCTTCAGCATAAGACATCCAGGACTCTGGTACTTCTTCTTCATCAGCATCACCACAAATTCCTCCCTAACACTGTCCAGGATGTATGCCGCCGCTCGCCCGAAGTCAGCTGAACCTATAAGCGGTATATAAAATGAATGAATGAATATTTTAGTTTTCTACCGTTTTAAAGTGAAAAAGGGAAACAAAGCAGCAGCCTGCAAAAGAATGGGAAACACAGGAGACTGGAGCTCTCAGATAACTTTGACCAAGGTATCAGACAAGATATTTACTATTTACACACTGTGATAGTTTCCAAAAGGGGGGGGGGGGGGGGGGGGGGGGGGTGCATGTACTATGCAGGGTGGCCAAACCTTTGCTGTAGGTTATTTTCCCTTACTGTCATTTTGAAAATGTAAAAAAAGAAGAAACAAAAGAAAAAAGAAAACATTATACTGTTTTATTTTAACTCATTGAGTGCCGCGCTCCTTTCCAAAGTTTTAGTCAAGTGTACCGGCAATTTAGACCATTTTTGACTTTTTATGTAGAGCCACAGTGTATTCTATATTATTGCCACCAACACATACTGTGGCTCAATTGAAAGGTTTAACTTAATGCTTCAAGTGGCCACAAACCGTTTGTTTCTACGTGCCTCCGTTCCTGAGAAAAGTCAAGCTAAACATGGCTGGGTTTCACCAAAATCCCTCCTTTTTTTCTAGAAAAGGAGATAGAGCGTCTTTTATGAAAGGTGCTCTGTTTGTGCCTGTCGCTCTTCTCACACTCGCATTTCTGGATCAAAGGGCTCGTATAAGATAAATATATACAACAGTTGTTGTTCTATTCACAAAACCACCATCGGGGGCGGGGGGGGCGCCACTAAACAACAATAACACAGACGCACCGTGCCGTGTCACAGCTTCTCCCCGCGGAGCGTGAGGGTCAGTCGGCCACCGCGGCTCCGGAAGACCGGTCCCGCCGGTGGTCGCGGTCCGTCTGTGGTACGGGTCGGTGATGCCGGTCTGCTTTGGTCCAGAGACCATCAGATTTTACCGCGGGGGGACTTTGGGGAGGACACGGTGTTGCTCCAGCTGAAGACCGGGCGGACTGTCGGCTGAGAGCTTCCTGGTTCAGCTCCGAGCAGCTCGAGCAGCTGGAGCTGCAGCGCGGGTGAGAGCAGAGCAGCTGCGCTGCATCTGCATGCAGAACTCGTTTGCAGAAGCCGAGTTATGATAAAAACTTCCAGATCATGAGCTGTCATGTGACTTTGATCGTCATCTATTTCAGTTCTCCTCGTCGTAGAGTCCCCAAATTTACATATAATGTGTATTAAAGTGTCTATTTTCATAATTTAAAAAAAAAGCAAAAAACGTAAAATTACGTTTTCGGCACTCAACGCATGGGAACGAAAAACGAGAAATTACGTGGTTGGCACTCAATGAGTTAAATGTGAAGGGAATGTGTCATCTGTTATGTTATGCCTTTTCGAGCTTACTTCATCTTCCACTTCCTGAACTGTTCACATTAACAGAGCTTTTGACGATGGGGTGCCCAGACTTTTGCATGCCATTGTATGTTGTGCAGCTTGTGTTTATTCCCATCACAGAGGCCTCCTGCTGGCTGATTGGAAACCCTCCCTACCTGCTCCGTCTATCTGTTGTGTAATTGACCCAGATCTGCCTGAATTCACCAAACAAATGAAATATTTCCCAAACACTCCATGGCCTCACCGACACCATCCATTTTTCCCAGCAGATACCTGGCCGGTATGCACGGCGGCGGCAGCGGCAGCGGCATTACCCATCACAAATTGTCCCGGACAGACACCTACTACGAGTGGATGTGTTTTTTTTTGTTTTGTTTTGTTTTTTCTGAGTGTGTGTTTGCCATTGTCTGTCAGCCCGAATAACCCGGCGTCCTGTTGTCACACCTGTCACCTTTTTCCCTATCTATCTGCTAATGAGAACACACACACACACAGTCCACAAACCACTCGTTCCTTCTTCCAACTCCAGCTCCTCTGTTTCTCCCTTCCTCTGGAGTGCAGGTTTATTCATCCTCCATCATCCCGCTATCGTCTTCTCCTATCAAACTGTCATTAACAGAGAGAGAGACGCCGCTGGATGAGGAACACAGATAGAGCACTTTTCATTTTATCTGTCAATCGATTGCATCTTCGGCGGCTGTCGTGCCCCGTTCCAATCCCCCGAGCCCCCTTCTCCACACACTCTCTGCTCACCATTCCTCTGTTTATCTATCAAACTCTCTCAACCCGCTGTTTAGTCTGCGCCTTGTTTACGCTCGGTCCATCGCTCTCACTTTTGTTTGCTTGGGTGAACTTTCTGCTCCTTTGTCTTTGTTTGCACAAGTGGATGAGACACACACAGACACACACACACACACAGAGAGAGACACACTAACTCACAAAGACTTTCACAGATCAGATAAAGACAGAGTTTCCACTGTCGGCAGCGCAGGTGACTGCTGTAAATGGCCTGCTGCTTCTAAGTCATTAACATCGACGAGTTTGACTGCCGGGGTGTTCATTTCCTATACGCCGCTCTCTCCTTCAGACGCTTTGAATGCAGCTGCTGTTGTCATTAGGTCGTCTTTACTTAACCTGCAGTGATCCGGAAAAAATCCACAGCTTTGTGTCCTTCCACAACAAACACTCTCTGGGACTCAGGGACGCCAGGGTGTAAATTAGAAAGTCAGAAATCCATTTTTTGCACAGCTGTGAGACAATAAAAGCTTATTCATTTAAAGGAGCAGTTCAGCATTTTGTTTTACCCCTTTTTTTCCAAGATAAAAATAAGAAAATCTGTAACACTTTGCAATAAGGGTCCCTTGATTAATGTTAGTTTGTACATTATTAAGCATATATAAACTAATGTGTCATTTAATGCTGAGTAATGCATACATAATGATGACTAATTACATTATTCAACATTTATTATTACTTAATAACTTATTAACCAACTTTGAGTAGTAAACATTAATTAACTGCTTACTCATAGGTTACATTAATTAATGTGTTTCCTATTCCTAAGTAATACATAATAAGGTTTGTCAATATATCTGTAAACAGTTAATTAATGCTTCATAATGTAGCAACTAACGTTAAAGCAGAAGTAAGCAATATTTTTGTGTTAATATAAGTCTTAAATAGTTCTATCTTCCGACAGCAATCACTTATATAGAGTGTTTGGACCGAAACACGGGTCTGTCAGTCACTCTGCTCTGCTCTGAGCCGAGGAGAAAACTTTTCTCGTATCCTACAAGTTTTATCCAATGAGGAGAGAGAACGGCATGAAGGGCTGTGTGTGCAGCCAAGGGATGCGCGTGAATGTGGTGACGTAGGGACGAGGACCAATAGATCCATGACGAGGGCGGGGGCTGCTACGTTATGGTGCGTTCAAGGCAACCCGTAACTCGTGTTTTTCCGACCTGTGAAGTCGTACCAGTTCGATCTGGTACGAGTTCACGGGTCGGAAATTACGAGTGGCTGTTATAGTGACTTTCACAGGTAAAACAGGTCGGAAAAACACGAGTGGGTTGCCTGGAACGCTACAAAGTCGTAAGTCGTGACTTGAAGCTGTAATTTACGGTTTCAAAAGCCTGCCTGGAACGCAGCATTAGCCAAAACGACCGGATCGCTTACTTCTGCTTTAATTAAGGGACCCTTATTGTAAAGTGTTACCAAAAATCTAAATTAGTTTCATGTCTCTGTGTTTACAAGGCCAGACCTGGTAAGCCTAGCTTAGCAGAACACTGGAAACAGATGGAAGCAGGAAGGCTTAACACCGGACTGTGTCTAATATGCGTTTGTGCTGTGATACACTTTGGCAGTTAGACAATTCCTGACATCTCGACTCTGAAGACAGTTGTCCATTGTCCACAGGTTTATTGACGTAAGAAAGAGTAAAACTAAAACACACAAAAGGCATAATGAATACATCCTTTATGCTTCCTCTTTATGCTTACACAATGTAAATATACTGATTCTTAAATGATTGTTTTTAACTGCTACTTTCCATGTATTGATTACTTATTTACCACTAAACCATTGTATTTTCACATTTGAATGTATAATCAACTATGTATTCACATGTATTTGTATTTATTCCCTAATATGAAATTTAACAACAGTCATAGCGGAGTAGTCAATAACTGGATGGACTTCCTGAATAAACTTCTCAAAACTAAACATTGTCACAAACAGAATCATCTGCGATCATTAATAACAATAAAACAAATAAATCCATACCAACAATGCCATCAAAGGGTATATAAGATTAGCAGCATATCTGAAGCATGCTTCTCCTCAGTTCCTGATTAAGGAAGTGAGTCACCTAACCTGTTACATGTATTTCCTAACCCATTTCCAAGTTTAGCGATTGTAGCAAAACATCTGAAGTTCAACAATACAATTAGAGAGCCTAAGTGGAAGCAGGAAGTAACGCTCTCATGACAACATTCAATCACAAAATAAAACTTTGAGTCTTGTTTGTCTGTTTGTTTGCTTAGGCTCTCTATAATCAACACCCCTTTACCTTCACTAATCAACACACTGCATCTCCTGTGTTTAATAGACACACAAATAGAAATGTAAACTCACATCTCCATGTGGAGTTCTGCACCACAGGTAGGTCATGGTAAACAACAGCTTATGCAGTGACGGTGTGTGTGTGTGTGTGCAGCATTCGGTAGTTGAGTCTACACAGAAGACGACACATGGATAGCTGCAAGGATGTTGTTGTGTTAACATCTATTTTCATATCTTTTTTTGTGTCTCTAAACAAACATACAGTACATACACGCTTAGAGTGTCGACAGAGTTCCTCTTCGTCAAGGTCGTCCTTGAGCGAGAAGAAAACCAGGACTCCAGGAATGGAAAGTCAGTTTTAACAAATATAGAATAATAATCCAACTGCATAATGCACATAACAGTACAAAAGAAAAAGCTGAATCGTCTTTTACCACTGAATACTATGTACAAAGAACAAAAAGAAGTGACGTCTCACCCCAGCTCTTGGTCCTGGGTCTCCTACAGATTCCCCAACTTGTTTTCACCTGTCTGTCCTCTTTAACCTCACAATAAACCCCAGGCCAGCTGACCACTCTGACATTAATAATTAACATTGTGTGACAGTAGTGTTGTGGTACCTGAGACAGGTCTATGGCCCAAGACTGGTCTTGAGACCACAAATTTCAAGGTCTAGGTCTTGTCTTGGAATCAGGTACATTTTTTGCGCGGTCTCGTCGCAAATGTCTCTCTCTGTCACTCGCTCACTTTGGTTCAATAAATTTAAGATAATTAAAATCATTCTACAGAAGTATCTGCTTGTGTGACCATTGGTAAACTTGGTTGCACCAGGGTCAACAGTGGGAGGAGACTTCAGCAGGTTCTATGCTGTGTTCTTCTGTTCAATCCAAACTTTGTTTCAGTATGTATTTGATATAACATTCTCTTTTCTTTTAGCTGAGTAATAATGTAAATATCAAACCACATGATAATTATGAGTACAGTCACTGAATACAGTGATGGTCTTGAAAATGGTCTTGAATTGGTTTGGTCTTTGTCTTTGGCTTGGTCTTGCCCCCACCCTGGTCTTGGTCTTGACTCAGTCTCAACCCCCTCAAAGTCTTGGGGCCCTAGTTTGCTGGCGCAGCGCAGGTGGCGCAAGGTAGCGCAGCCGGTCTAATGCAAGTTTCGATCAGCGCAGCCGAGCGCAAAGTCAGATTGGGAGATTTGTAGATCGCGCTGCGCTGAGATAGGCGTGGCCGCGCAGCAGGGGGAGGCGTCACAGATTCAGCTTGGTGCAGTGGAAGTTTCGTCCGAAAATGTCCCGCCGAAGTTGCGCTGAAAGCTCGCCACCTCCAACCTGGTCTAGTCTCAGCGCAGCGCGGAGCGCAGCAGGTGCAGTGGAAGTTTGGCTGACTGACCTGCAGTGCACACACGTCACCAAGACCTCACAGGCAGATCTCCACAGTTCCAGACACATTTCAATGCAATAAATATCCACAATAACCACTATTTAATGCAACTAACGGAATCAACACGTGAATTTATATCTATATAGATTGTCCCGTCACATCTGACGTCAGATCAAAGCAGAGATCAAAGGCTGTCGGTGCGTAAAGGAAACTCCACCTGAATTAACACAGCAGGGACGAACTGGCACTGAAAAGCAGCTGTGGATGTCCCAAAAGCAGGACTGAGGGTGGATGACTGCATGTCGCTGCCATGTTGAGATACCACTCTGCCCTTGTGATGATCGCTGTATTTATTTATTTACTTATTAATTCATAAGCACGTGCGACCGCATCACGCAGCCGTAATGAAAAACAAAACACAAATCATCATCTCTCTTAGTCCACCACCACTGCCTCGGTATCAGATAGTCAGTATATAGCCTACTACAGTATATTCAGCATCTCTATCACAGAGAAAAAAAGAGAAAAAAAGAGACGGACAGAGAGAGAGAGAGAGGAGGACAGAGAGAGAGAGAGAGAGAGAGAGAGAGAGAGGGAGAGAGAGAGAGAGAGAGAGAGCGCGTCCTTGCTGATTTCATCCACATGGTGTGTGTTTATGTTGTGATTAGTGTAGCCTACACCTCTGATCTTATACACAGGGTTTGAATAAATGTGAGTTTCTTTATTAGTTTATTAGTTTATTAGTTGTTGTTTCTTAGATTGCGTAGGGGTTCTCAGTGTATCAGATCAATCCTGGTTAAGTATATTAGTAAACTCATTGTTGGTCACTCTGAGCTCGGACCTCCGGGGAAACAGCTGTTTCCTCCGGGGAGAGGTTCGGCCTCTGGCGTCGCTGTTTCCTCCGTCCATGTCCAAGTATAAAATGACAAACTTGCAGCGCGCATCACCCGCCGCGCAGTTAAAGGTGAGGAGAGGAGCTCCTTTGATTGGTGAAGATCTGACTCGGCTGTGTCAAACCCACTCCACGCCTTTCTCTCCTCCTCCCGCCCTGTCTCCTCCCTCTTCACCGTTTGCGCCGGTGGGAGGGACGAGGGGAGGGTTTACGCTGGTCTAAGTCTGACTGCGCGGCCCACGAATCTTGCGAAATGGACCTGGGCCACGCCCCGTTGGCGTGGCGAAGCTGCGCTGATCACAGACTTCACCTGGTCGACGAAACTAGGGCCCTTGGTCTTTATTTTTATTTATTTAACCTTTATTTAACCAGGTAGAAAGACCCGTTGAGATTGAGATCTCATTTTCAAGGGCGACCTGGCCAAGAAGGCAGCAGCTCACGTCGTCAAAAAACATTCATAAGATACAAATACATTACAATAAATACAACCACAGTACAAGATAAGTTAAAACAAAGTGCATGGAGCAAGGGGGTCGTGGTAGCAAAAATGGTCAAAAGCAGAGGCACCGTTCAGTTGATTTTTATCGTCGGTCCTTTAGGAAACGACGGAAAACATTAAAAGATACGAGTTCAGACATTTTCATTTCAGCCTGGAGATTGTTCCATGTTGATGGGGTGGTGAAATTGAACACTTTTTTCCCTAATTCAGTCCACACTGAATTAGGGAAATATCACTGGACCTTAACCGGTTTTCTGCTCCTTGGTCTTGACTTGGTCTTGGTAAGCTCAGGTTTTGGTCTTGACTCTTTGGAAAACCTCAGTATGGACTGAAACAGTTGTTGTCAAAGAGCAGTTCTAATCTGGACCACTCCCCTTTAGGTTCAGGCAGGAGTCTAGATCCTATCTGAAGAATTTCTGGTACAACCAAGAGTGTTTGTTTGCATATGGACAGTGGGGAACATGTGCCTACAGTACCAATATTTGACATTGGCTGAAAGGGGCCTCCCTATCTGCAGGCTGACATCACATACAAATATCTAGTTTACTGGCAGACACACAGGAGAGGAGAGTGTATCAGGGCAAACTGTTTCCTGCATTGCACAACACATGGCGACACTTTACTGGGTCTACATCATGACAAAGGAAAAAAAAAATACCTGAGGAGCATCAGGATCTTTTCCAGCAGCCAGAGAGAGTGAAAAAGGTATAAAACGCTGTATTTGGTGAAAGTTTGAAATGTCTGGATAACCACATCTGGGGTATTTTGTGCAGTTTATGACTTTCCACTAAGCACCGGCAGCTTTAGAGGTGTTTGCAGGAATGGATGGCTTACTGAACAGGAACACGGACCCAAGGACCAGGAGGCCCCAGGGCCAGAGCTTCAGTATGAAGTGATTATTCATATTTCTTGTTGGAAAGTCAATGAGCCCGCTACAGAGACACACATCAGCTGCAAATAGATACAAAATGAGACACAAAAAATGACCAAAGGCTTGTTCCGGTTCAGAGGGAGGTACTCCTTTTTCACTGTCTTTATATGCACCGACCCAACACATCAATAGTCACAGTTGTGGGTCCAGCGCCTTGCTCAGGGGCATCTCAGCAGTAATTATAGAGGAAAGTCAAATTGTGTTCCTTGACTTCTTATTGGTCCACACAATGAAGCCATATTTTCCAACCTCCGGGCTCCATGATTCCATCATCACTCAATTTACTGAATATGTTCAATGGGAAATTCTGCTACAATCTAACAATAGAAAACCATCACTCACCTGATGAAAGCTGCAGCTGCTGGAGTCAGGGGATCGTGTACAGTTGTACAGTGTCCGTACACTCCTGTGACTTTGCCTAGTTAGTAAAGTTAATAGTACATTTATACGAGATAAGACAGTGCTATATGATCAAAACCACTTGAACCACAAACAACCAGGTGTCCTTGTCCTCCTCCTCCTATATTCCCACCACCAGCAGTGTCTATATAAACCCTGGGGGGTTGCACTGCCTCACCTTATTTTCACATATGACACGATGGGGTGTCATCACCAACACCTCACATCTCACACTTTTCCTCTCTTGTTTTGCACATGACAATAGAACATATGCATTACCACATATTATAGTCTTTCCTGCACAATTCTACTACTAATATACCAACATAACTTCTATGGCACTTCCAACTCAGAATTGTCTGCTGCTTGTACTTATAGAAAGTACCATTTTTGCCACATCCATTTATTTATTTTCATTTAAAAATGTTTTTTTGAATTTTGTACCAAAAAGGTGGATTTACAGGACAGATAGCAGTGGTTGCAACTGCTCTATGTTAAAATGTCTTGATTTTAATCTACCTATATCCCACGACCTCAGTTTTTTGTGTTATTGCAATTTTGCGTCTTGCTGCATGGGCTGTATGTGTGCTCAACATGTGTTGACCATTTCCCGCACAGGCAATTGCCCCTAGGAGATAATAAAGATTGACCGAATTGAATTGAATTGAAAAACATCACATTAGCAAGGCAAACATTACATTTGTGAGGTCACCAAGACCTTGACCTTTGACCTCAGACCACTAAAATCTAATGTTCTTTCAAGGCATTACTGATCAATTGTGTTCATAAGGACAATGAACATCCATCCATTCATTCATCCATCCATCAATCCATCCATACATCCAGTCTATCACAGGGCCACATATAGAGACAAACAACACACACCCTCACTCACATTCAAGCCTACAGGCAGGTTGGAGTTTCCAATTAACCTAGTGTGTGTGTCTTTCTCTGATTGTGGGATGAAGCTGGAGAACCTGGAGAGAAACCACACAAACACAGGAAGAACCCTGAACAGACTGCCTTCATGCAATGACTCACTGTGGAGGCTGTCAAATAAAAACCATGTACAGGGAACTTCACTTTAGAAATGGAGTCAAAAGTACAATATCTGTCTCTTAAGTATAGTGAAATAAAAGTCACAAGTTTACAACAAAAACGCTCAAATAAAGCACAGAAACTCTGATATACAGTATACTGAAGTACACTGCATCACACCTTTCTGCAGCAGACTGATAGTAACCAAGGATAACTGTGTGAAATCTGAGGAATATAACAATCAGTTGAATTAAAAATATATATTTCATCAGTTTTTGCGTGCACTATTGAGAGTAGTCTGATTGTTCTTAAATGCCTATAAACAGTGTTGGGACAGCTCACTATATTGTGTTTTAAATATTTATACTGGCAGCTTCATGGTCAGAGGACACAGTCAAACTTTGCTGATGAGACAGAAACAACGTTAGCTTTGCAGTAACCATTCTCAGATGGTGGTATTCATACCCTCTTCCACACCATCAGCAGCAGACTGGACTGTTGAAGTCCAGTTGGTCCATGGATCCAGGCTGACTCACATGGATTCAGAGTGTCTAATCCAGATCCACCAGACCAGTGAAGAACCTGTGGTGGTCTTCTGCTGCTGTAGTCCATCAAAACAGATCAGAGCAACTGGACCGGAATCATTTTATAGTGTCACAGAAAAACCCAGAGAAAGACTCTCAGAACCTTCTGACCTTCTTCATATCTCCGGTCTGTGGCCCCAGGTCCACGTCCAAGACATATTTGTTTAAATACTTAAACAGTATAGTGTTTGTCTAGTCCTATTGACCACTTCAGGTGGCCACGTTCATCCTTTCATACACACATTCACACAATGCTTTCTCCTATACAACTTGTATATCACACACACATTCCCGCAACAATGAGTGGTTCGCCTTTCTGCTCAGTGGAAGATTCACTTCACGTCCTGAGCCACAGCAGTTTTGTTACGTAGGCATTTCATTAAAGAATAATAATTGTTACTCATGCTGAGTGTAGTATTTCTGGCAGCAGGGCAGTATATGTGGGAATGACTCATGAATTAACTACAATGTCTGTGTTCATGCTAATGAAGGAAAATGTCACCTGTGGTGTCTGCCTTAGACTAGGGGCAAATAATGTTTTTTTTTCTCTTCATTTTCTATTTTTTTTATTTCCTACATATAGATGACTGCACTATATTTTTTATTATTTTATTTTTCATTATTGGTATTATTATTATTATTATTAATGGTAGTAGTAGTATAAGTATTAATTAGTAATATAATCGTGAGCTTAGAATTATAAGCTTCTATCTCCACTTTTTTCAAAATTGAGTTTTTTGCATAATATCATCCATTAGTGGTCTGTTAATGCCTGTGTGGTGTTATTTTTAAATTTTCAACATTTTTGATTAGTTATTCATAAAATACAAAGGTTCTATCAACCAAAACACAAGCCGAGTTGGAACTTTGATGCTCAATATCTCGGAATTATACCCTAAACGGAGATAGAACCTTATAATTCTAAGCTCACGCGTTGTGTCTCAACAAAGTATTGTCTTTATCTTCCTGTCTTATGTGTTTGTCACTCTTGTTGTTGCTGTATATTGTTTATTTTTGTACAACATTTAATGTTCTTGTCTTGTGTGTTTCTTTGTCTTTTGTTATTATCACACTTGTTGATGTCTTACACTGTTTGTTTCTGCACAATTAGCACTTCTTTCATTAGCACGTTCAGCACTGGTTTGATTATTTGACGGTAAGAATCTCACAGACTCCTGACAGAGCCAAACTAGTATATCCAACAATAATGTGGCATATAGTTTGGTGGGAGCGTATATGACTCACCTCAGCTCAGACCTGGCCTGCAGTGAGACTCAGTGAAGAGTGTCTTGTTTCAGTTAGTCAAAGCAACACCTTCACAGACAGGAACAGGCTTGGTTGGAGACCGGTCTTCAGAGAGACGCCCTTTGATCAAATCATGTCAAAGACAGATGAAATTCACAGACTTACAGTATTTCACTCCCATAATACATCAGCAGTTGTTTCTAAGTTTATCCCTCTCTCCCTCTTCTTATTTCTTGAAATCTTTTTTTTTTACCTTTCCACTTCTCGAAAATAGCGGCTAACGTTGTGACAGCGATGACAGCTGCATCTTTCACTCCGCTACAAATATGAGATTAGAAGTGAGTGTGTGTCTTTTAAGGCCGACAGTGATGAGCTAAATGTGATCTGTTTAACCGTCGCTGATGGTTCTTCTTTCATAGCAAAGCAGCCGCTGAGACTGTGGGCCATTATCATCAGATGGAGGACGCTGAGAGGTTCAACGTGAGAATGAAACACATACCGTAGAAGTGCAGTAAGGAATAGGCTTCAGCATGATAGGCCACTGGTGTAATAAAAACAGATTTTTATTTGATTCTTAAAAAATATTAGGTATTAACCCAAATTACAAATCATGTTCAGTAATTACAAACTGCCAGTGAATAAAAAAAAGATTGATAACTGCGTTGATGACTTTACTCATTTGTCAGATCCTTTGAAGTGATTTGCTGCACTGTTAAGGAATCAGTGATGCATGACACATTGTTATACTGAATAGTGACTTTAAATAAAACACCTCAACATACAGAGGCATGCAAAAGTCTGGGCACCCCTGGTCAAATGTTCTGTGAACAGTTCAGCAACTGGAAGATAACTTGATCTCCAAAAGGCAAAAAGTTACAGATGACACATTCCCTTTACATTTTTCACAACATAATTTCTTTTTTTCATTTTCATCTTTTACATTCTCAAACAGACAAGGAAAAGGACCCACAGCAAAGGTTTGGCCACCCTGCATAGTTAGTAGCTAGTAGCCCCGCCTTTGGAAACTATCACAGTGTGTAAATAGTAAATATCTTGTCTGATACATTGGTCAAAGTTCTCTGAGAGCTCAAGTCTCCTGGGTTTCCCATTCTTTTGCAGGCTGCTGCTTTGTTTCCCTTTTCACTATAAAACTGTAGAAAGCTAAAATTGCAAAAGAGTGTTTCATGTTTAACTTTCTGCCTTTTGGAGATAATTTCATCTTCCACTTGATGAACTGTTTTGACCAGGGGTGCCCAAAATTTTGCAAGTCACGGTACATACATGTGACAAATAATATTATAGTTCTACCTTGAAATTATAGAGCATGCACACATATGCAAATTTATATAGCTATGGATTTTTTTCTTTGCCTTTTTATCTATTAATTGCATTTTTTGTCATTTTATGTTATTACTGATGTTTTCTTTGTAGCTTTGACAATATTATGCATTTGCCATTTGTGCCAGTAGAACATAATGAATTGAATTAAGAAGTGTTTAGAAAGAGAGAGAGAGAGAGATAGAGAGAAAGGAGGGGTTTGGGTTTAGAGAGAGGCTCAGTTTGGGTAAGCTTATTCCACATGGGTTAATGCTCCTTCTGTCCCCGTGGGCAGGTTCTGAGAACAGTGGTGTAGGTTTCTGATACCCCCCCCTACCAGCTTGTGCTCCAGTTGATGGTGAAACTATTGATCCGTGTGTTTGTGTGTGTGGGTGTGTATAACTTGCTTTGATGTTGAAGCCTCTGTCATCTTCAGTGAGTACGGCCGTTCTCCTGCACTTCCTCTGACATCCTTCTGAGTGACCTGATGATGTTTTTCACACATCAGTGCAGAGGACAGAGGCATTAGTGGGTTCCATGAAAAACCTCCTGTTTGGATTGTGACCCATAGGTGATGTCCACCTGTCGCTGACAGCAGTTCCTGTGAAGAAGGTTACAACATTGGGTTATTTTTAACCCAACTATTGGGTCGAGCAAGCACTTTATACACGACCCAATAGTTGGGTTAAAAATAACCCAACGTTGTAGTTAGCATAACCCAACTCTTGGGTTAAATAATTCAACCCAAAAGTTGGGTCAAAACTCAACTCAACCTGTTGGGTTAAAATAACCCAAAAAAGGGGTTGGTCCTTATTTGAACCAACATTTGGGTTAATGTTGTTTTTTTTTTAACCCAACTGTTTTTAGTGTGTAGGAATTTAAAGCGGCAGCTCATGTGATGGAAGTCACTTATATACATTGCAACAGGTTACCCAAGATGGCTTATCAACAGTTAACTAATGAAGGCTACTTCACTACCTCGGGAGACCACAGTTGCTCAGTGTGTGGCTTCAGCACCATGGACAGCGTCATGGCTTCATCAGAGGGAGGATGGAGGTTTGTGCTGATTACTCTGTGAAAAGAGAATAAAGACCTAAACGTATTCTGTACTTGAATATGATTGGTACAATTGAATTCATAAATATTGAATATGATCAAAACAAGCTAACGCTAATGCATCACATATGTCATGACCTGGCTGGTAAGCCATGACAGAAGATGGAGAGACACAGTTGATGGCAATGAATAACAATGTTTATTTAAATAAAGACAAGAAACCATAACAACGACATGAGGTGTTAGAGTAAGAGTATCAGTATGTCTGTGGTTGGGTGCATGTGGTGATGTGGGCAGGGTGTTGTAGAATGAAGAAACAAAATCAGGCCGAAGCCAGAGGAGCATCTACTGGACAGTCAGATACACTGGTTCTGAAGACTTGGAGCTGATTTTAATGTCTTGACAGGTTTTAATGCCTCTGTTTGTTTTTTAATCACCAAACTTGCACAATATGTTTGGTGATATATATATATATATCATCGTTTTATATATATATCATCTTTTTTTTAAGAAAAAGATTGTAAAAAAAGAACTATTTTATATATCCACAAATCTAGAATGAAATATCGATCTAAAATATCCAAAAATAAATAAATAATGGTGCAGTGATGCAAGAACTGAAGTGGCTTTACCCAAATACCATGTTTTCAATCATTTTATTTTTCTCGTCTTATTGGCAAAATCCTGGGAGTTTTGTCTTATTATGGGATGTTACCAACCAGAGAAGTCCTCAGCAGTCAACTGAAGTAATTCTGATGATGGGGTCAGAGCAGAGCTCCTTCATTGAGTCCATAAATGCAAAAGATGGCCTCCCCATGCAGGATAAAGGTGGTGTTATGGACAGGTGCTGCCATGTGGTATGTGGGCAGTCACAGTAAACATTTCCAGTTGAATACCAATTTACTAGTTTCCTACCTCCGAGGTGACACTTCTTCACCCGCCACTGGGGTAGTATTTCTCCTCGGTGTCACCCAGGTGGTAGACTTAGGTCAATTTAGCATGGTAATTGACTGTCTAGCTGCACTGTGCATCTTCCCTCATCACCTGGTCAGATGCCGATGTACCGGTGTCTGGTTGTTGAGTTTGCAGGCCTGAGGTTGGAAACCTGAGGTGACAGCTGACACCTTCAACCTGTTTTATTTTTTTCCCGCGCATCTGTCAAACTGTTATTTGTGACGGCTGATGCTGTGGTGATACTGTGATTGGGACAACCACTGTTCCAGTGTTCTGACACCTCAGTTCGTCTGCTCTGTGGGAACTGCTAAGTCACGACTGTGATGTTTGGGATTTGCATGTGACAGGCTGTGGGCTGTACAGGCGAAGGGGCTGACAGTTTGACAGGTTTGTCCCGTAGGCGACCCCCCTCTACATCCTGTGTACCTGTTGCTTCCCGTGTGTTGTGGTTGTCTTTGCAGGTATGGATGTGGGTGTGGCCATGTGTTCTTTGTACCTGGGCTTTAAAAAATAAAAAATAAAAACCTGACACAACTGTGTGACAGTAGTTTTAAAGGGATAGTTCAACATTTTGGCAAATTGGCCCATTGCCATAATCCCTATAGTCTTAAAAGTAGGTTTGTTACCTTTAATTGTCGGTTCAAGCTATTTTTAGAACGGCGGAGCAGAGCTGTGAGCTGCTCAAAAGCTACGCTACGGAGGCTAATGGGATTTCTTGGTTTCCTTTGTCAGACTCATCAAATACACAATCTAACAACTCCAAAACGCTCTTGTGGACAAGTTGTGACCCTAACTGACAATTAAAGGTAACAAACCTACTGCTATATGACTATAGGGATTATGGCAATGGGCCAATTTGTCAAAATGTTGAACTATCCCTTTAACACAACGCTAGAGCTCAGATCTTGCATCCATTTTGGTTTTTTGTTGCACACTTATTCACTCATGCATTCACTTACACCGCTAATCCTACAGATTACCCATGACAATGTCGACTACATTCTTCTACTTGAATTATTTTCTATAAATAAAACATCTGTTAATTGGCTCGTTTGTGCATCTTTCCCTGGTTTGTGCCACAGAAACATATAAAACTTAGAGGAAAAGGACTGTAAAGTACAAGCAGGTATATGTACTCCACAGAGCAGTCAGTCAGTCAAGGACACGTGATTATAGCGCCGAGTCGACCCCACTGCTGCGCTCCAACCAAAAACAACCTCATATGTCATCCGTGCAACTAGCCCACAGTTTGGTTTTATTGCTAGGCAACCTCTAGTGGCCCTAATTATCTCTAATGATGATGAGAGAAGAGGAGAAAATTTTGTGATGAGCTTTAAGGAGCAGCAAAACACACGGCTCCCTTTATGTCGCCTGCGTCAGACGGATGCTTATCTGTTCCACAACTACGTGTTCATTATTGTAACCATGACAACGGAGATATTCAAACCTTAAGAGTAACTTATTTTGACCTGTACCATTATGGTACCTGAACCCTATACCGATAATTTTACACCTAAACCTAATCAAACCGTGACCATTCCACAAGCATATTATTATTACCATGATAACAAAGGTGTAACTCCTCTCTGCGCTATAAGGGTCATATCCAAGGGTAGGGACAAATGACCAGTGGCATGTTATTCTGTAGACACGCATAGCTGGGCTGCAGCTGAGACATATATCCTGTCTCCACTAATTGAGCTGCTGTGGAATCACTAACGGAGCCCAAATTACATTCCGCCATCAACACTGCTGGGAAATCCATGTGCAGGAATTAACCAGCTGAAAGTCCAGAGGGAAACAAAACCACTCTCTCTTGAGTAACTTATTCCACTTCTCCACTTATTATTATTATTTTATTAATAGTATTATTATGTTCTTAATCTGTTGTATCAGTTTCTTTTGTTGATCGATCATACCCCCCCTTAGGAGCAAAAACAGAAAGAGGCCTTTATTCTGCCTCAGTGACACTTCACACTGACTTGATTCTACACTGAGATTCTGGCACTGATCTAGACTTATTGCAATGTGGGACACACTCACACACACACACACACACACACACACACACCTGCTTTTGTATTTAGCTTTTCATCCATAGCGGCTTTCTCTCACACAGAGAAACAGGTGGCCTTCTGCAGCAACATTCCAACAGAATTAAATCCACTGAAATTTCACTTCAAGCGAATGTTTTGTGATGTGAACTGGATTGTGATTTCTATTGGGTGTGGTAAAGTATGAATAGATTGCTGCGTTATGTGTTCAGCAAGTCCCAGGTATGTTAATGTGCTGTGTAATGTGTTATGTTGCAACCTCTGCACACACACAACACTACTACTACTCCTCTGTGGCAGTTTCTTCCTCCTCCAACTTAAAGTTCTGAGGACAGAGGGGCGTCGTAACGTTACACAGATTGTAAAACCTCTTGAGGCAAATTGGTGATCTGTGATACTGGGCGATAAAATTTGATTCGACTTGACTTGTAATGACTGCAGCATTATTAGACTTTTTATGGCGACTCCTAAAGACTCAGCACACCTGGTTAATGTTAGGAAAAGAACCTGGTCCAAATTACAGCATCATCTGCAGCACTCGTTTCAGGTTTACATCCCGGTTCATCCTGCGTCATACACGGTATTAAACAGTCATGTAAAACTTTGTCATAATTGCTGTGTCGGAAACGTTTTGTAAGTTCACCGTGACATTTATCTTGATCGGTAATTAGCAAAGTCGAATCAGTTTGTCCTTGAGTCCAACGGACCGTTTCCACTGCAGGAAGTCTGGGGTCATTTTAGCAGGAAAATCTACCGGAACTTTACGAGTTCCTGCCTCAGGGAAGGTTCTCTGAGTGGCCCTGAATAACTCCTGGGTGGAGCTTGAGGGTTACTCGATGCTAGAGGTGCAACGGATCAATAACCTCACAGATTTGATCCCATCGCAGTTTTGACTCACAAATTGGATCATTTTTGGATCAACAAGGAAAGAGTGGGGGGTGTTTTAGAGTTGCCCTAGTCTGGGGTTCATTTAGTGGCTGTTTTGGTAAGCAACCGGAACCAGGACAAGAGACAGGCCCTTCTGTCAAAATAAAAGCACCAAGCTAATAAAATGTGGTGAAACTTTTAAATTTAAATAATATAATTTACAAGAGAATCCTCAAGCCATTAAAGGGACAACGAGGAGTTTTGGAAAAGCGAAGCGTTTTCACACTACATTTATGAGCCTCCGCGCGCACCGTAAAATTCTTTTGACCGGCGCAAGACAGACTCATGTTTTCATTCATCAAGAATTAAAGTCAGAGGTTCAAAGAGGTTCACATACCGTCGTAGTTCCGACCATAAACGGCGATTCAGCTGCGTTATTCTCATGACTCGTTGCGAAACCGAAAGTAAAAAACGCTGGTCGGCTCGACCAGCATCTCCGCCACCACTAATAATAACAAAATAACGATAGAGACAGAACGATATATTTATCGAAAATGGGCCCATTAACCCTGTAAGACCCAGTGTTGCAGAATTACAACAATTTTGGTTATCCCCAAAAAACGTCTAATTTTTTTTTTTTTTTTTGGTTCAACCATATTAACATGATCATTGGGTCCTATAGTTTGTTCTCACATTGCGATTGGATCCAACATTTGTATATAAGGCCCGCCCTGAGGTCAAGAAGTCACACAACCTCCAATTTTTTGATCGAGCAACATCCCTTTGATTCACTGGACTGGATTCATCTAATTCAAGTAAGTAAAATGCTTTGAATATTTTTTTTTGTGTTTATTACAATGTCTAGAACATGAACATATATAGTTTTTGTGGAAAATATGCCCTACATTTTATTTAGAGCTTGTTTTATAATTGTTGCAATATTACAACGCTGGGTCAGAGTGGTAGCCAAAACAGCCCTGTTTGAGAGGAACTTCAATTGAAATTTTCACAATATAACTTTAAACTACACATGATTTACACATTCTAGCCTTCAGCCTTATATTGGATTACATGTTTACATATTTTTATTGTATTAGAAACTAAAGAGCAAATATATATTGCCATATTTAAACATTTTAATTTACTTAATTTCTAACCACCTTCAACACTCAGTATTTTCTCCTTATCACAGAATGCAGGACTTTCTTACAAATAAATTCAGTTTGTGCATGTCTGCCCTTTGTCTTAGTCTCTATTGATAAGAAAATGTTCCTAGCAATTCATAGTCAAAGCAGGGATGCTCCTGGTGCATTCGTGGCATTGTCCTGGAACAGGTGTTAATGATCATGGATGTAAGGTGTGGTTGTAAGCTGGAGGCTACATGCATTTCCTATTACGATGATAATCACAGTCTCCAATAGGTCAATAGGTCAGTATTGTGTGACCAGTGAAATGTGTGAACAGGCTACTTCAGTGCAATTTGTAAACACTTCATAATGAAATCAGTCTCCCCACCACCCCATCTTTCCTGTTGGCCATCTAGAATCTAGTAAGCATGTATGCTATTTGTATATACATTTGTTTCAACTTTATTTTTTCCATTTCAGAATGCCACCAGCAAGGAGAGATCATCGGTACAGTGTGCAGAATGTAATTGCCATCGTCCAAAACGGAGAGAGGACATGGGACATGTGGACATGGATTTCGACGACACTGATGCAAGTGACGAAGAATCCAATAGCGATGCCTGTGTGGACAAAGAAAACCAAGAACCTACTGATTGCCCAGCCAATGTGGACATTGAGCCCCAATCAAACAAACACATCATGCCCCGTGACAGATGTCGCTGGCAAAAAAAAAAGATTTTATCAGTCCCAATACTGATTTTTCTGGTCCAGCTCTCACTGATGATGTCAACTCCCTCCTCACACCACTGCAATACTTCCAAACTTTTGTGTCAGAAGACATGGTTGAAGCTCTGGCAACAAATACGAATGAGTACAGCATTCAAAAAGGTATACTAATACCCAAAGCAAGTGTGATGCTGTGAGACTGGGTTAGATGTCTGCCTCTGTTTTTCAGAGGACAAGAACTGCTTCTGGGACTATCACTGTAAATAATATAAATAAATGTCAAAGTTCTTCTTGTTGGAATAAATGACTCTTCATAACAACATGACTGAGATTATTATTCATGTTATATACTGGCTTGGGAAAAGCAAAACCCTGCAAATGAATCCTTAGTTCTGTATTGCTGTTCAGACAATGAGTGGAAATACAGGAGATTCTGCTCCCCATTAAGCCCAACGTTGCAATATTACAACATTTCCGTAAAACCTTACTAAAACATAAAATTTTTGAAAACACTCCATTTTCAGCCCCAAAGGCCTCCTACAACAACATCTGAATGGTTGAATATTTTTTTTTTTGCGTTTTTCTATATTTGGGTTTTACAGGGTTAACAAGTGTGGGTAGCGGAGATTCATCCACATTAACGTGAGACTTTTTTATAACCGAATAGAAACTCCTCGTTGTCCCTTTAAGTTAACCTTTTTCTTTTATTGTATTTAATTGTATTACACGTTAGTGTGTATTTTATATGTTTTATGTTGGTAAACACTTTTACTTTGGTGAATTTGGTGATTTCCGGGTCCGCTCTCTAGACCGGAACCAGAAACATAGACCAGGCTCTTCTCCTCTCTGTATGAAGAGCCTGGTGACGCGAGGCTAGAGTTGTTTCATCGACCGATCCGTAGAGAGCCATCTGAATGGATCACGGATCAACAGTGATCCGTTGCACCAGTACTCGGAGCTGCTTGGGTTTCCTCAGAGCGGGATTTGACGCCGAGAGAAAGCTCCAAAATAAGAAGCATATTATTAGAAAGCATAAACTTCGAGAGAAAAACAAGAAGAGCAGTAAAAGAAAAAAAGGAAAAAAAAACTGCTGCACAATGGTTACTTGTTGCACATTTATTATGTCGCCTCAAGAGTCCCAAGGGTCCTACTCTGCAGTGGAGACACTGCGGTCTAGAGGACAGAGTAAAGCTCCCACCTCTTACATTTTACCAGGAGCTTCCTCAGAGCTCATGTGAACTTTGCACCAAGTTTGAGAGGACTCACTTGTTGAGACTCTGGGCCGGATTTACTAAAGGTTTGCGTGTATTAAAACGTGTGCAAACGTGATTGCACGCGCAAACACATGTGGAACCTGATCTACTAACCGGACGCACCGAGGATTGCGTCTCTCACACGGGCATAATAGCATGTGCGATCCATTTAGCGTGTTTGCCTTGATGAATATGTAAATATGGGCGTTTCTGCCAGAACGTGCAGAATACTGGGAGGAGTAGATGCAAATAGATTTATTTAGCGAGGGCAATGTGATTTACCAAACCAGGAAGAGATTGCGGTGGCTGTTTTTGCGTCTTTATTCACCACGTCTGAAAACCATGTACTAACTGATACAACTTTGCCAAAACGTATGTGTTTATTGATTTGATACCTGTCAGAGCCCCGTGATCTTACATCTCTGCATTTCCTCACGTCTGGGTAATTCTCTAACAGTTTTTCAGCCGTGTTAAAAGTCATTTACGCGCCGTTACGCACGGGGCACGTCTGTCCTGCAGTGCGCTCCTCTCCTCTCCTCTCCTTCCCTCTCCTCTCCAGTACCTGGCTGCTCAGCTCCGTCTCTCAGTCCAGGTACACACATATTATAGGTGTGTGATTGTCGCTGCAGCTGCTGCCTGTTCGTCACTACATGTAGCGATTTGTGTTTATTTATCTAAACAGAGCGCGAGAGAGATGAACACATGCTGTCATTGTATGCATCGGATCAAATGTCATTCTATCCCTTCGTCCATCCAGCTCTCTGTCCACTCTCTCCATGGCGGAAACGATTACTACGCGCAAAACCCTCATTTACATATTGCGGTTTGCACGTGTTTTCATTTAGCGGGTTACTCTTAGTAGATCACCTGTTTTGCGTGCACTAACCAAACTCGCAATATTATAGCGGGCGCAAACAATATAGCGCCCGCTATCTGAGATCTTAGTAAATCCGGCCCTTTGTGTCCAGAAGGTCAAAACCATGTTCTGTGAGGTCAAATTGACCTTGACCTCAAGTCACTAAAATGTAATGTTTGTTAGTTCCTTTTGAAGGAATTCCCACAAAGCAGTATTGAGACGCTCTCCCTGGTGTCCCTGCCTTTCTAAATAAAATAAACCTAAATGAAGGTAAATATGTCCAAAAGAATTAAAGGACGCACTTCTACACACACCTGACATCTCAAAGTGGCTGAAACCCGACAACGACAATGTTTACCTTATGAAGCAGATGTTCACCAGATTTTTTTCCTGGCAGTAGGATTATCCACAGAGCTGTTCTCTCCTCCACAACAAACAGACCAGAGGATTAAAACCAGTCAGAGAATAAACAAGTTTCATGTTAAAAATCAGTGATCATCCGTCTGCTATTTACATTACAGTACCTCAGCTTTTTTCTCTTATAACGTCAGATCAAGGCATCCAATAACTGAAATCATATATAACCACTATTGAAAAAAGTGTTATGGTTCAAAACCAGATAAAAGTCCATGCTGAGCTTATGTCAGTCAAACACACAATCATTAATATCAATGACAGGATGCATTAATATGATTACAATCAGAATTTTTTTTTCTGGTTTGAGAGTTTGTGATGATGTAAGAACACATTTCAAAGACATAGCTGACCTGCCTCTGGCTTTTGAGTTGTTTCAGCACTGTTTGTTTGGCGCCTCCTAGTGGTGATTTTGTTTAAACAGGAAGTGGCCTGTCCGCACTAGTTGTTGTCATGTGACATAGTTGAAAGCAGCCATTTCCCTCTCAAGCAGACCAGGGATTAGACACGTTTCACCTGCTGTCATCCTTTTCTTTGAGTTTGTTCAAGCATTGTCTGTAAATGTCTTTGTTGGTCAATTTCATATTTTGATAATATTTGATCACATTTGTGAGGAGGCCATGCTTTCTCGAACTTAGCATTAGCATTCAGCTAATCTCCCTGGGGTCCCCATAGGCTAGTAGCATTTGATATACATATAAACCCTAATAGCCAGAATTTAATCCATCAACCATAAAATAACAAAACAGTTAAAGAGAAAAAGAATTAACTTAACAAAATGCTACAAAAACAGTTCCCTTCCAATGCCGTACTCAATTTACATTTTCAAATAAAGTTCAAGTTTCTTTTTGAAGACTGATTTGTTGTGCTTGCTACAGTGAAGAGATGGTGGTAGGTCATTCCATAATGATATGTATCTTGGTCGAGGTAAGCTGATCATTGCTGGACCCACTCGTATTTTATAGTATATGCACAGTGTTACTGACCACAACAAAAAACAGGATTAAATTGTTGTTGTTGAGTTGTCGATGCGTATAATATGCTTGTCTACTCTGGAGTTTATAGGCTCAAATATAATGTAGGTTGCTGGGAAAAGTGTCACATGTGAAGTGCAAGTGCATTATTATAATTCATAGATTTTGGTTTATTTAAAATGCATGTAGCAGTTAGTCATACCATGTCATTGTACCAGCTCTAGCATGATTCATATTCTGCATTTTTGTTATCTTTCTACAGTTTCACTCTGTTTCTTGAGTCCGTCTTTGGCATCTTCTTAAAGAGCAGAACTAAGATGATTCCTGACTCCTGCACTTATTATAAATGTTTCCATATGATGAGAACAGTACAATAGGTCTAGTCATTTTCAGAAAGGTACATTACGGGTTTTAACTCACTGTAAGATGTATGCTGTTTGTTATTTGCCTTGGCAGAGATCTGCACTCCCCGCGTGCCCCTTTAGTTGATGTGCACAGATTGAGTTTTCCGGTAAAAACCATGAAAGCACAGGGCCGCGATTTCTGCTAAATACATTCCTCCCCTGAGAGCTGATCCTTTGGATACTGCTGACCCCACCTCTAGTGCCAAAGCTTTCACAGCAACACAGATTTGAGATAGACTAAGCTCCTTCTCCTGCACTCAGGTTGTGAAATTAACCAGCAGTAATGTGTCCTTGAACTCCAGCTAGAATCCAGCTAACCTCAGCTAACCATGTCCCAGCTCAAGAAAGAAACCAACTTGGTGCAAATAAATGAGCAAATTTATATGAAAAACAAGGAGATTAATTCCATAAGACACTAAATAAATAAATAAGACAGACACTTCATCAGAGAGAGCAGCTTTGCATTTATTATCCATTGTGTGGTAGACTGGGCTTCACCATGAGCCAGAGACAGAATAGAAAAGGCATAATCAACATGTTTCTCTGTCGTTGTGTGTGTGTGTGTGTGTGTGTGTGTGTGTGTGTGTGTGTGTGTGTGTGTGTGTGTGTGTGTGGTGGCTGGCAGTTTGTGGGCAGGGCTCGGGTCTGAGTCTGTGCTCATCATTCTGTCACACTGGATGACTCCTGATGCGACAGCGTCTGCTCTGGCCTCAAATACCCTCGAGACGGAGGGAAGAAAGGCAGGAGATGGATGGAGGGATGGAAAGAACAAGAGTGATATACAGAAACGGCAAAAAAAAAAACGTAGATGTGTGTGTGTGTGTGTGAGAGAGAGAGAGAGCAGGAGAGGTGTGTCAGCAAAGGGCTTCAATTTCCCCAGAGACACACTGACACAGAGACAGATAGACAGAAACACAGAGAGGTTGGGGTTTGCAGGAAAGTGCCAATTCCTCCTCCTAAACTGGACGGCCTCCCACCGGCCCCCGCACAACAACAGCAACAGGAAATATATCTACCAACACACTTCAAACTGTTTGTGAATGTTACATGCAGACCTGGGAATTTGACTTCTTTTGCTTTGATGACAGCAGGAAATGAAGGTGTTAGCTCCAGTCTATTGTCCATTATCCGTTAACTTGAACACAATATCCCAGTTACTGTGGAGTCTAAATGACCAAGGTGCATGTGAGTCACCAGCACCCCTTTAAAGAGAAACAACCACCTGACAGACCATCACATTTTTTTTATTGTTTGGGGGCACAAGCAGTTCTAGAAAGAAAAAAAAAAGTTTTGGAAACTTGAAAACTGTTGGGTTATAATGTATTTATCTATTTATAATGAAAGGCTAAAGCTGTCGGATGAATGTAGCTAAGAAAAAAAGACACTATAGAGCACAGAGCTGGACTGGTGATGTTCTCCTTTTGATTAACATTGTAGACATCATGTCATTGTAAAGAGCATTAGTGCTGATGCACGTCTCAAAAATGCAAAATGAAAAAACTAAAATATTTCTGATATGAAAAGTCAACATTTTTCTCAGAAATTCTGACTTTTTATCTCAGAAAAAGAAACCTCTGTTGTTGGCCCTAATGTTCGTCTGTACTTATCTGTATGGGAGGTTTCTTTAAAGTTAAACTATGCAAGTGCAGTTGCTTGTCTGCTGTGTTGCTAACCCTCCTCTCGGCCATGTGCATTTTTTTTACAATGTAGCCGGCGAGAAATCAATCAACAGAGTGGTAGACAACGTTATTTATCATGATGTTACCATGTGTATATTTGTGTAGTCCTATTTGTTCTAGACAAGAGGTTACAGGGTGAGTTTGTGTGGTGGTGGGACGAGGGCTGGGACTATACGGGTCGGAGGCTCTGATCTTATAAGGTTGGTTTTCAGCCAAGAGACGCTAGGTGGAAGGCAGAGAGCCTCCATTCTCCCTGAAACTAGTTACAAGTCATTTATCTATACATCACAATTAAGCTTTGTAATTAAGGTAGAAATGTAGCATAGTTAAATCCTTCATAGTTCCTCTTTAGGCTACAATGCTATAGCTATCAGCACATTTAGCTATGAAAACACCACACCAATTCACCTTACACCACATGCATTTATACCTACGTCACATAACACAGTTCCTCCTTTCCTTTCCGTTTCAGAAAACATGATAAACACACTCGAGAGGCCTGCAGTTTATATCTAAACAAAGTTACTTACATCATAGAAACCAGGTCATCTTGACAGTGCTAGTGCTAATAGCTGAACATGGACATAGGAGTGGTCAACTGCATATACGGCTGTAAATTGCCCTAAATCTCCCACTGAAGAACACAGAAAACCCAGGTCCAGGTGTGAGATATGTCTTCATGTATCATGTACAGTCTGTTGTGAGAAGCTTCATGTGGGACTGTGGATGACAGAGGCAACAAACAAATGTCAGACAGTCTGCTGTACCGTATATTATTATTATTATTATTATTATTAATCTTTATTGCAGACACAACAAGCGGTCCATATCAACAACAACAGACATGTTAAAAACAGATTTAAGAAGGAGAGAGAGGAAAAAGACATACACAAAGACAGAGAATCAATTCTCCACATAATTCATAAGCAGGCTATCCCACCAGTGTTTTCTAAGCCTGGAGGAATACCTATAGCAGCTCCTATCAGGGCTGGTCAAAGCCCCAATAATGCATACATCCACGTCTGTTATCAGTCTAGAGGCAATAGTCTGTCAGTGGCTGAAAAAAAAATGTGGAAAACATCCGCACAACTCCAAAAGTTCAATATGAACAGGTCCTGGTGCATGGTGGAAAACATTACACAGAAAATAATAGAAACCAGCACTTTTGCCATTGTGATGTGGCTTTTGCATTTGTCTGTCTGGGCCACCGTACCGTTGCCCCTGTGACAACCGCTAAATAAACAGGCTTGAATGGAGACAAGAGCTGTCAAAAAGGAAGGAACAACTTTAAGGCATAATAAACAAAGCACATTTGCATAATGAAAAAGCCCTTCATGCATGTTAAAAGAAAAAAAAAGAACAAAACATCACATTAAAGATGACACATGGGAGGAAATCACACACACAACAGAGTGTTGCTGTGTTTCCAACACACCACATGACTTTCTGCCACAAATAAGGTGCGACCTCATTTAGAGACGCACAAACACTGGTTTAAATGTCGATGACGTTATCTGCGGAGACGAGTTAGATTTTACAGACGAGCCGTGGGAATCATGCGACGTGACACTGGAGTGTTGCAGCAGAGATAACACACACTGAATCACACAGACAGCCGCCTCCATCAACACACACACCACGCTGATAAGTTTTACCAAGGACAACATGTCATGATATACTTTTCTTTTTCTTTTTTGGCCAAACTCAAACTTTTTTGTTTTGTTTTTCATTTCGAGTGTATGTGAGTTCGTGATTATTTATATTTGTCAAATAAATCAGTAATAAATCAGAATAATCATTTGAAGTTTGCTCCTCTGAGTCCATAATAACATACAATTAAAGACCAATAACAAACAATAAAAGGACAAAAAACACATATCATAAGCTGACAAGTCCATAAGCATTCAATGGGTATGCGAGCACCCATCTGATCCCAGGTCTGAGAATCGCTGCCTTTGTGGATAAAGCGTGTGAAACGTGGTTGGTTGGATGTTTCAGTCAGAACAGTTTAGCAGCGGGTCAACTGCTTGTCTTCTTCCCACTCTTCTTGTCCCTCTTTAAAGGGCAACGTCACTGTAAACATGAAGTGACAGTAACCTCAGCTCGCACACATGCAAACATGCAAACAGCCATGCATCAGTGCTGTGGCCTGACAGCCTTGCTGTAAATCCACTTGCTTATGCTTCATACGTATGGATGGGGAGACGGATGGACAACCTGGAAACATATCACCTCTGGCCCTGGCTGTCGTCTGCTCAGAGAGAAAAATATATTATCACCCATCGTACGGAATGAACAAACCGTGATATTTTGGTTATTGGAATGGCGAATCAGTTTGATCACCTTGGCCTAAACTCTGGACCTGAGAGTTTCAAGTTTGTCTGAAGAGCTCTGATGTCTGTGGTCAAATCAAATCTGTGTCTGTGTTGTACATAATATCAGAGGTGGATTTTTTTCCTACCTGTAGCGTCTCCCTATAGTTTTAGGAGTAGGTTCACTACCTTTAATTGTTGGTGCAAGCTATTTTTAGAATGGTGGAGCAGAGCCGCGAGCTGCTCAGAGCTACGCTATGGAGGCTCTTGGGATATCTTGGTTTCCCTCATCAAACTCATCAAATACACAATCCAACAACTCCAAAATGCTCTCGTGGACAAGTTGTGACCTGAGATAATAACAGAACGTTACGAGATGGAGTTGTTTTCGAGGTAAATTCATGCAAAACTGCTGATGCGCGTTCCCGTTTGGAGCAGTTTTTCATCAAGCAGTCTCTACATTTGCCTCAAGGACAACTCTGTCTCGCAACGTTCCGTTATTATCTCATAGCGTGGTGAATGTGCAGGTCACAACTTGTCCACGAGAGCATTTTGGAGTTGTTGGATTGTGTATTTGCTGAGTTTGATGAGGGAAACCAAAAAATCCCATTGGGTCAATGTGCCAAAATGTTGAACTATCCCTTTAAATCTGTTGAAGCTCAGCATCCATGGACTTCAATGGGGCGACAAAGAATAGAAACTAGATACTCATTTGATACATGCTGTGATTTTGTCAGCTCTCTCTGGGAGTGAATGGAGCAGTGGGCGGGGCCTGGACGCTGGGCTTCTGCATGATGATTGGATGATCTGTCTAAAGCTTTTTTTCCCTTTTTGATTGACAGGGGTTTTATCGAGTTCATTCCTATTGTGGATTTTGCAATTGAAGTGGAGATTAGCTCATTTCTTGGTGTTTGCTTGGTGATACAGCCTATTTCCATTGTACGTAGCACTGTATAATAAATACTGTATAATAAAACACCCTAATATACGATTTGCTTGATTCACTTTAATATGATTCTCACATTTCCTTGTTTGAGTTTAATATAGTTTCCATTTGTTTGCTGTACTGATGAGGTAGGCTGAAAATGAGCTTCCCCTCTTTGAAAGACCAGCAGACGCCATATGTGTGTGTGTGTGTGTGTGTGTGTGTGTGTGTGTGTGTGTGTGTGTGTGTGTGTGTGTAGGTGTGTGTGTGTGTCCGTATATATGCATGAATGAATGAATGAATTAATATTTATTTACGGTGGACATGGGATTCACATAAATGATTCACTTTTTCTTTTAGACCAGGCACTTTTTATGAAAGTAGCTATAGTAAAGACTTCTTTTCTGAAGAACCATTCCAACTTTACCTCATCATCAACCCAAAACAACTCAGGTTTCACATTTTGCATTTTCTGAAACAAAAACTGCCTGGCTTCGTCATATAATGGACAATGAAACACAAAATGCAGTTCATCCTCAATTACATTTAAATGACATAATGTGCATAGTCTTTCATCCTCAGGTACTGAGTTAAACCGACCTACTTCTTCTTTTTTTTTTTATAAATCTTTTTATTCGGTTTTTTGTTCACATACAACAACAATTCACACATACAGTGTATGCATTAAATCTTATAAGAAAATTAGCAGTTGGTAGTCTTACACAATGTATGTTGAAAGCAACAACAATCGTAAACTGAGCCAGAACTGCTCCTATGAACTATTATTAACCCTTTCTAACCGACCTACTTCTACTGCCAGAGGGAGAATCCCAGCCCTCAACTGGGCACATAAAGATCTCTTGGATCTATCCAATGGCATGCATGTGCTCATTTCTTTGTATCTAACATGTCTGTAAGGAGAGAGAGCAAACAAGTGTAACCCAGGTCCCATGTAGTTAGAAATAAAGCTAGAGTGGTTAATACGATGAGACTGGGCCTGGGCTCGTTGTAGGAAAATACAACTTTTTTTATGTTACTTCTAGAATGTGTACCTTTAATAATGTTTTCTACTTTAATAATAATGACCACCACAACTGTACTTTAAATGCAAAAATATTCCTTCACAGGTATTTATTGACAGAAAATGAAATAAGAGTAAATGGATTTTTAGGAAAAATATATATAAAATAAAAAAGCACAGAATTATTCACAGTATGAATAAAGAGATTTTTCAAATATACTTCAGTTTCACACTTTCCTTTAACTTAAAATAAAACCCTTTTTGTTAGATACTTTCCAAATAAAATACCTTTAGTACCTTTTTAAATACTTTTGTTACAATCAAAAACCTTTACTTTTCAAAAGAATACCTTATGTTTTTATACTTGAAAATAAATAATATGAATCCCTTTTTCAGAATCTTTAAGTTACCTTCAAACAGTACTCTTTAATTCACAAAACACAAAACCTCAAAAATGTACCTGTGGGCCCACACATTCATATGAAACACACTTTAAATGAGATTGTAACCCGTTGCAGGCCTGTTTATTGAAGCTTGTGTGCGGTGGGGCCTAAAAACTGTAATGGCCGCTTCACTCAAAGCTGAGCACAAAATAAAAGCACGTGCATGTGTATGTTAGTACTCACGAATCCAGGGTTTTAGTTAGTAGGGGTAGAAGGGGAATGGGGGATGAAAGTCTCACGATGATAATGGCAATGGCGGTGGCAATGATGATCCAAACACACGCGCGCGGGCAATGGCGCAGCGAAGGAAACACACAGCAGCAGCACTCGGCACGACACAGCCGAACGCAGAACAGGGCAGAAGAACACACAGCAGGGCCACCGGCTGGAAAACCCGTCTCTCTCTCCAACGTCCGTCTCCTTAAAGCATATTATCCGAATTGAGCCACAATATCAAAAGCTATCTCATGTCGAATTAGCATTAGCTTAGCTTTAGCTTCAGAAATATCACAATGCAAAAGCTGCGATATGCAGGCATTAGCACCGAATGCTACCGCTAGCTAGCACGTCGCTAACCGTGTTACACATTCAGTCTCAGTTCACTTAGTAAGGGGAACATATGAAAATCTGGGAACTAAATCCTTACCAAGAAATTTCTTCACAATTGTCTTTAGGAACGTGCGTAGTATCATGTCTTAAAATGTTGAAATTGAACTCCCGTGGGAAACCCCCTAAAAAACGACTCAAAGTTGGGGTACCCGTAACTGGATTTTTGAACATTCCGAAATGTTAAATTTGGCCTTAAGTAACTTGTGAGGGGTCAAACTAGGGGTTTTTCATGATTCTGAGTTGATCGCAAACATTAGTTTTACACCCAAAACACTCCTTGGTGGAGAAAAAAACAGCCACACCCACTTTTCTTGATCATCGGAACCCCCACTACCGCCAATAGAATGTATTGCAGAGAAGCCATTCCATTGATTATCATTGCAGAGGTTGTGTTACATAATACTACTAAATACTCAATATAATATAACTTTTATTCTACCCTTTTTTCTATAGGACATTATACAGACCCTCCAGGATTTTATGATGTCACGATTGCAACTATTAATGCAAATTCAATCATGAATTCTTTGGCCTTGCCACTGCAAGTTTTCAGCAAATTTGCTGTCATAGACCGCTGTGGTCAGCTGGGGCCACAGTGTTTCCATTTTCCATTTCCATTTCTTTTGCATGTCTGTGTTTTTATTAGTTATTATAGATAGATATTATAGTTATTGTTTTCATATAACATTACGTTTTATGCGGATCGGGAGCGAGAGAGAAGGAAAGAAATCAGATGCACACCAGATTTCACAGTAAAAACGAAAACATACACAGCACACACACACACACACACACACACACACACACACACACACACACACACACACACACACACACACACACACACACACACTGGCTACATTAAAAGGTTGCTTTCTTCTTCTTTTTATTTATTGCCATGGTAAATCAGCCTAAGTATTGTTTAGTGGTAGTTGTAGTTGGTTAGCATTAAAAGTGAAGAATTTTGGAGTTAGCTAGTGCTAGACATGTTGAAGCCATTTACAACTTTCGATCATTGACAGACATACTACTTTTTACACCTGATATGTGATATCTACATCTTTTTTTAAGAACTTGAAATATGTCACGTCATTGTGTTGATTACATGCATAAGAAACTTAAAAATTGTGGTAACACTTTATTTGATGCCTATCTCTATAATGCATTATTATCATACTTATAATGAGTTATAATGCAGTTATAGCACTGTATAACTATAGTTATAAACACTCATAAATGATCATAATGCTTTATAACAATAATCATAACACACTATAAAGCATTTTATCATGACTAATAAGGTCAGGTATTATAATATGTTATAATTGTTAGTAACTCGCTGACAATGACCACATCGATAATGCATTATAAATATAGTTATAATGTATTACAATTGGCTTAGAAACATGGATAACTATCATAATAAACACTCATAAATGATCATAAGGCTTTATAACAATAAGCATAACACATCATAGAGCATTGTAACTCTATTATAATACTTGATCTTAAGCCATTATAAAATGCTCTATAATGTGTTATGCTAAATGTTATAAAGTCTTATGATCATTTATGAGTATTTATAATGATGGTTATACACTTTTATAAGACAATTATAACACATTATAACTATATTTATAATGTATTATCGAATGTATTATTATGGGCATTGTCAGCGAGTTACTAACAATTATAATGTATTATAATACCTGACCTTATAAGTCATGATAAAATGCTTTATAGTGTGTTATGATTATTGTTATAAAGCATTATGATCATTTATGAGTGTTTATAACTATAGTTATACAGTGCTATAACTGCATTATAACTCATTATAAGTATGGTTATAATGCATTATAGAGATAGGCGTCAAAGTCTTACCAAAATGGTTATTAGTTGGCTAACAGTAATTAATATGGTTAGTTAGCCAACTCCAATGTGCGACTGAATCTAATGACCATCTGACCATTTTATTTTCCTAAATGCTAGCTGACTGCCCCATTAGCTATCAAACTAGGAAAACATGGCGTAGGCCTATTGTCTTCACGAGGATTTTTGCAGTTAGGTTTAGGCGGTGATCTACTATACTCAATAGAATACATTAGAGATACAGTAAGCTATTCCTGTGCATGACAGAGGTTTTCTTTAATGTCACAAAAAAACTTCTACTATTACTACTGAATACTTAATATAGCCTAACTATATTCTATCTTTTTCCATTGTTGGACATTAATCTAGCACACATGTCAATCTCATGTCAAAAACCTGGGGGCCAGATCTGTCCCTGTGATACACTTTTATATGGCCTTCAAGAAAAATATTATGTTAATAATGGCCCACCAATATAGCATTCACATTACTCACATTACAAATCCCATAATACACTACAACAGCTACCATACAGTCATGACCAAGCAATAGGCCCAAGCTGGAATGAACAAGTTTGTGACACACTGCAACATCTATCTTTTTCCATTCTTCAAAAACGACCTCTTAGAGCCTGGATGCTCGATGGAGATTGATGCTCAGTGTGTGTGCAGATTAACATTATCATGTTTGCAATCAATGTAGCACCACTGTGTATTTTTGTGCTTTTCCTATCTTCATTTTGAACAAACTTGTTTCAGTTGTTGCTGGTATGTGACTTCTGGTGCATGTCCACTGTCTTTTCTCTCTCGCTGCTTGCTACCGATCCGCATAATAAATGACATTTATAATAACTTTTTAAATAAATTTAGCGACACCACAAAATCCTGGAGGGTCTGTATAATGTCCTATAGAAAAAAGGGTAGAGTAAAAGTTATATTATATTGAGTATTTAGTAGTATTATGTAACACAACCTCTGCAATGATAATCAATGGAATGGCTTCTCTGCAATACATTCTATTGGTGGTAGTGGGGGTTCCGATGATCAAGAAAAGTGGGTGTGGCTGTTTTTTTCTCAACCAAGGAGTGTTTTGGGCGTAAAACTAATGTTTGCGATCAACTCAGAATCATGAAAAACCCCTAGTTTGACCCCTCACAAGTTACTTAAGGCCAAATTTAACATTTCGGAATGTTCAAAAATCCAGTTATGGGTACCCCAACTTTGAGTCGTTTTTTAGGGGGTTTCCCACGGGAGTTCAATTTCAACATTTTAAGACATGATACTACGCACGTTCCTAAAGACAATTGTGAAGAAATTTCTTGGTAAGGATTTAGTTCCCAGATTGGTCAAATATCTGCTAAAATGCCCTTACTAACTATAACTGTTAGATATAGCACAAAATACAGGCATACACATTATATTCACCTCTTGCAGGTCACACAGAAGTTATATCAGGACCACGAGTAGTCGACCTCCACGATAAAACTTAATGCTTCCCACACAACACGATGCCTCCTCTCTTTAGCTCTCTGGTCGATAGCTTCTGGTTCTTTCCTCATGCGTGCTCACTACTTCCCACACTAACCTGCGGCACTAGTCCCGCCCCTTACACGGTGACTTTACTCTGATTGGCTCGTGAGTTTTAACCACCAAAGGTAAAACAGGATTGAAATGATTGACAGGTAACAGGTTAGGTTACACATATAAACACGGCTTCTTCCTCTCTCTTTTTATCTCGGATCACAGTTATTTTACAGACTTAATGAACTTAAAGACCTTTATATGAATTTATCTTTTATCTGTAAATAGTCTTATTTATTAAACTGTACATATTATATTTATGCTTTTAACCAGCACACATTTTAACAGTTTTTAACTATTATGAACTCTATTTATTTATGAACTTTTTTAATAAAGCATACTATTATACTGTTAATTACTATTTATGCTCTGTAACTTATATGATTTTTGTACAGGGCTACACCCTCCCTCTTCTGAATGTGTAGATGTCCTCATCACACCTTTTGTCTCTCTTCAACTTGGAAGGGTGATTCCTTTTCTCTTCTTCCATGTACCTTTTGGATGTCTTGGACTTTTTCCGTGGTTCTTTGTCTTTGTCTTGAGTGTTCAACTTGAGTTGGATGACCATGCCATGGTGCATGATGGTAACTGGTTCACAAGATGGATGACCAGGTTTCTCATAAGTGAATCTCATGGATGGCTTTGGTTTTCTCAGTGATTTCCGGACTGTAGAAGACCTTTCACTTTCACTTCTAGCGCTTTTAGCAGCTTTGTCATGTCTGGTTCTGTTTGACGGAGGTGAGCTTTCTCCCTCTTCTGAATCTTGCAAATCTTCTTCCACAGATTCAGTATTTGTCTCTTGGACATCAGCGTCTGACAGAGGAGGTGCAGCACCTTCAGGCGGTTCCTCATACTCTGTTTCTGTAAGTTCTTGATTTTCTGTAGCTTCACAGATTTCCTCTTCAGATTTTTCATCCTCTTCAGAGCTTTCACTTTCCTCCGAACTCTGACTCTCATTCTCCACAGATCTTTGATTTACCATGTCCAATTGTCTCCTGACTTCATCCACATCAAAATCTGGAGGATTGTGGATAGTTTCAAACTCTGAGTCTGATGACTCCGTGTCACTTTCTTCAGACTTGGTTGGTTGACGTTTCCGGGTAAGTTGAGCTCTTGTTACAGGTCTCCGAACAGAGTTTGTGTCGTCTGATGGGTTTGACATCCTGACCATGTAACCGATAGGCAACAGGTGATCTCGATGGAGAGTTTTCACCACACCTGTACCATGCTCTGGTTTGACCTTGTAAACTGGCAGATTAGGCAACTTTTCCACAACAACATATGGTGTCGATTTCCATCGATCTTGGAGCTTATGCTTGCCTTTGAGACCCACATTCCGAATGAGAATTCTGTCTCCTTTCTCCAAAGGTAAGTCTCTCACACGGTGGTCATAGCGTGCTTTGTTTTTCAGATGACTCTTTGTAGCAGCGTCAGATGCCAACTGGTAGGCTTTTTGCAACTCTTTCCTCATCCTGACGACGTACTGTTGGTAGGAGGTTTCACTTTCACCATTAGGCGAGATTCCAAAACAGATGTCAATGGGTAACCTTGCGTCTCTTCCGAACATGAGTTGATACGGTGAGTATCCCGTGGAATCGTTTTTTGTGCAATTGTATGCATGTACCAGGTAGGTGATATGTTGACTCCAAGATTGTTTCTTTACAGTGTCCAGGGTACCAAGCATTGCTAAGAGTGTTCGATTGAACCTTTCTGGTTGTGCGTCCCCTTGAGGGTGGTAGGGGGATGTTCTTGACTTCCGTACACCAAGCATGGACAAGAGTTCTTTGATCAGGCGACTTTCGAAATCTCGGCCTTGATCCGAGTGTATCCGTGCAGGTAGGCCGTAATGCACAAAATACTTCTCCCACAACACTCTTGCAACGGTGATAGCCTTTTGATCTTTTGTAGCAAATGCTTGTGCGTAACGTGTATAATGGTCTGTCACTACTAACACATTAGCAACACCTTTAGAGTCAGGCTCTATCTGCAAAAAGTCAATACATACTAAATCTAAAGGGCCATTACTTGTTATTTGGTTCAAGGGTGAAGCATGCTGAGGGAGTGTCTTCCTGGAGATACATCTACCACAGGTTCGAATGTACTGCTCGACCTCAGCTGTCATCCGCGGCCAATAAAATCTGTCCTTGATCAGTTCGGTGGTGCGTTCCATTCCCATGTGTCCGCACTCATCATGTAGAGATTTCAGCACCATTGGGCGGTATCTTGCTGGTAAGACCAGTTGTTTGATCTGTTTTCCACACATTTTTTCTTTTACTTTGTAGAGTAATCCATCCTTTAACTCCAACTTGCGGCTTTCACGTAGGAGCAACACAGTCTCAGGTGAGTCATTTTTTGAACGAGTCAGTCCTTTATTTTTCTCCAGTGCCTTTTTTAATGGTCCAATTGTTGGGTCCATATCTTGTGATGTCTGGATATCTTTTGGACTTAGCTGGTCCAGCACATTCATGCTGAGGTTCACTGGGAACACGTAGGCTTCTGGTACAGCTGCAGCAGGAGCTCCCAGCTGATCCACCAATCTGTCGGGCTCATCTGTCTCGTCACTGATGCAGGCTCTTTTGCAGAGGGCTTTGATGCCAGCAGAGGGAACACTAGTCCACTCTTTAGCCTCCTCTGGAGTGTACTGTCGAGACAACAAGTCAGCATCGATGTTGTGCCTCCCAGGACGATATTGGATGGTGAAATCGTAGGTGGCGAGGGCGGCGAGCCAACGATGTCCGACTGCACTGAGTTTGGCAGAGGTCAACACATATGTTAATGGGTTGTTGTCAGTTCTTACAGTAAACTTAGCTCCATACAAGTAATCGTGAAACTTGTCCACGACAGCCCATTTTAATGCCATAAATTCCAACTGATGGACTGGATAGTTGTGTTCTGAGTCTTTAAGCTTCCGACTGGCGAAGGCTACTGGTCTGAGGCCCTCAGGATATTCCTGGTTCAAGACAGCGCCTAGGCCATTCATACTGGCGTCCACATGTAAGATGTACGTCTTCGTGGGATCAGCGAATGCTAACACTGGGGCATTGATCAAACAGTCACGGATACGCTCAAAAGCGTCCTGGCAGGCCTGAGTCCACCGTTCTCCGAAGGGCTCTGATGGCTTGAAGTAGACTTTGCTTGGGTCGACACTTTTTTTGAACTTGGGGTCTTTCCAAGTGGGGGCGTAACCCTTGGTGAGCTCGGAGAGAGGACGGACAATGGCAGAGTAATTTGCAATAAATCTTCTATAATAACTGCAGAATCCGAGGAAGGACCTAAGCGGTTTCAGGTGAGTGGGCTCTTTCCAATGCTTGACTACTTCCACTTTGTCTGTATCAGTAGCTATTCCATTAGCGGAAACAATGTGACCCACATACTTAACCTCGGGCTGGCAGAATTGACATTTGTCAATAGAAACCTTCAATCCGACCTCCTCCAGTCGATCCAGTACTTTGAAAAGACGTTGCTCATGCTCTTCAAGTGTCTTGCCGAAAATGATGATATCATCCAAGTACACGAGAGCTTCCAGGAGATGCATATCGCCAACAGCTTTTTCCATTAAGCGCTGAAACGTTGCCGGCGCTCCTGTGATTCCTTGTGGCATGCGCTCAAATTGATAGAAACCGAGAGTGCAAATGAACGCTGTCTTCTCTTTGTCCTCCGGAGCCATCTCTATCTGGTAGTAGCCACTGCGCAAATCTAGAACTGAGAACCATTGACTGCCTGATAGAGAATCCAAGGCGTCGTCGATGCGTGGCATTGTGTACTGGTCTGGTGTGGTGCGGGTGTTAAGAGTTCTGTAGTCGATACAGATTCTGATACTCCCGTTCTTTTTGCGGACTACGACGATCGGTGAGGCGTAGGGGCTACGGGACTCAGTGATAATGCCAGCGGCCAGTAGTTGTTGTATGTGCCGCCGCACGTCGTCAATGTCTGCAGGGGCTAGTCTCCTTGACCTTTCCCTGAAGGGTCTGTTGTCATGCAGGCGTATGTGGTGTTCAACACCCTTGGCGCGACCAACATCCCACTCCTGCAGTGAGAAAACATTCCGCCTCTCAGCCAACTTCTGCTGAAGCCGACTCTTCCACTCTTCGGGGATGGGGGAGTCTCCGAAATTGAAGAGACTTGGGTCTATGGTTTCAGCTGTGAGGTCAGAAGGCTGGACTGGGGTAACTGTGTCCACAGCATACATCTCAGCAACGACGGTCCCAACTGGGATGGAAGTTGTCTTTTTGGACTCATTCTGTATGAGAACAGTGAAACTGTTGTTGTCTATGTCGGCGTCTGAGAGCACACCAGGCTGTACCAGCAGACCGGCGGGGAGTAACTGGGCAGTGGGTGCATCAATCAGTACAAGCTCTTTGGACGGGGCACTCTGTCTTTCCACTTTGCACGTTGCATAGTACTTTGCACCTGGAGCTATGGAGAGTGAACCGGGTCCTTTCCACTTTATCTGTCCCAAAACTTCATTCTTTGTTAACTGCTCTTGTGCTTTGACAGGGGCGTAAACAGACTGAATCCTCATTGAGTGCACAGTGTTCTTGTCACTTTTTGTCTTCACCAGTTCCCATAGGCGGCGGAACAGAGATGTATTGGTTCCAACCAGCACGGGGGTTTGTTGTTGGTTTCTTGGCTCAGGACAAATTAAGGCGAGCACTTCTACTCGTCCCGACACACCAGTGATCTCCTCGGCAAACTCCATCTCAACAACAACGTATCCTTTGTAAGGATACTCGGCGTCAGCGAGGCCCCAGAGTCCAAGGCCAGAGAGGGGTTTTATCAGGACATCAGGTAAGTGTTTGTTGTACCAGCTTTCAAAGATGATAGTCACATTAGAACCACTGTCGATGAGAGCATCGCAGACTACATCATTAACTTTGATGGTGTGAATAAATGAGGGACCTACAAGACCTTCAGGTAAGTCAGTGTTGTTCTCTGGGACTTCAACCTTATTGGTTCTAGCTACACACTGCTCTTCAGCTGTAGGTTTTGGGCTCTCTTTGCTGGGGGGAGGGGAAACTCGCACCAAGCGTATGAGCTTTCTGATGACTTTTTGAAGATTCTCAGGGGTAGTAGCTACATCTGGTGGCTATGTGGCCATTTTCTCCACACCGATAACAGAAAAACTCATCATTATCTTGTCGGGGAGAGAAGACTCTGGACTGAGCAGGCTTGTGACCTGGAGCTGCTTTGTATCGGTGGGGCTGGGGTGTGTGTTCTCGTGGGGGGTCTGATGTGTATTTTACTGTCATTACACTCATTTTACTTTCTAGGGCTTTGACTTGCTTTCTCAGTGACTGCAGTTCACTTTGTGACTCATTTTTCTGTGTTTGTTTCTCTTTAGGACCTTTAAAGGGCTCATCAGATGGTGGCTGAGGTTGTAGGTTGCTTCTCTGCTCTAACTGCGCTCTCAATTCTTGAATCTGAGCTTGCAGTTCACTCCTAGAGACTGATTCAGGTTCTTTCTCTTTTTCAGCTTGGACTGTGCGTACACGCTGAGTACGCAGGTGTGACACCTGGCTTTGTCTAGCTGACTGGCGACCTTCCTCTTCCATCACTTCTCTTAACAGGTTTAAGAATGTAGGTGGGTTACTACTTCGCTCCCTAATTTTCAACTGAAGCAACATGAGTTCAGAGGTGGACCCTCTAAGAAGCTGCTCTAAACGAGCGCTGTTCGCAGCGCTAACAGGTAAACCACCTCCCTGTACTACTTTGACAAGGGATCTCTCTACTCTTCGTAGGAACTCAGACAGACGCTCACCAGGCTGTTGGTGAAGGGCTCTAAATGACAGATATAGTTCTTCTGGGGACTCTACTGTACCAAAAATGCTCTCTATAGCCTGTATGTACTCACGTGGGCTAGCATCAGGTTGAGTCAGGCGAACAGCTTGAATGATTTCAAAGGCGGGCCCTTTGAGACTTTCCAGTATCCGACGTCGTTTCTCTTTGTCTGAACACTCACCTTCCTCTACTAAGAGTGTTGCTTGCTCCAACCAGTTGTCTAAGGTCTCTTCTCCAGCGGGGGTGGGACTGATCCCGGAGAATGTCCGCAGACGTCTGTATGGTTGACTGTCAGGTTGCTTGTTTGTTCTGCTCATAACATCACCGACTGCACGGATGATGTCTTCAGGTTTGCTGTTACTCTCTTTGGTCTCTGTAGGAGGGGGACATAGACCTTGGATGTCCTCTAAGGTTCTCCCTTCACTCTGCAAAAAGGTAAGCAACTTCTCTTCAAAGTTATCAGACTGAGGCTCTGTGTAGTAGACAGTTTTCCAACCACTTCCTTCACTTACAGGCATGATCTCAGGTGGGATTTTAGAGGGGTCGATCTCTTCACGACACTCACATAACACCATCAGCGATTGTTGTTGAGGGTGAAACATTTTGCCTCTAACTGTAACTTTTCCCAAGGCTTTGATGGTCTCTGCTGTGTCTTCAATGTCTCCTCTTGAAACACTTTCAGGCACTCCATATACCAGGAGGGCATGCTTTAAGTCTACTGATTCTCCTATGCACCAGTTAATTAGCTCACGTTGTGATGGACTGCTTGTTTGGACTGCCATTGTTGTACTTTACTTTCATTACTTTTAGTTACTGTTTGCACGTTACTTTTACACTAATGCACTAAAGTTGTGGGGTCAAGTTACTTTTGCTTGTCTAATTTATTTTACTTTAATAAATCTCTGTTTATGTTAAATAATCCCAGCGGTGCCTCCATTTTATGTAACCCAGGTCCCATGTAGTTAGAAATAAAGCTAGAGTGGTTAATACGATGAGACTGGGCCTGGGCTCGTTGTAGGAAAATACAACTTTTTTTATGTTACTTCTAGAATGTGTACCTTTAATAATGTTTTCTACTTTAATAATAATGACCACCACAACTGTACTTTAAATGCAAAAATATTCCTTCACAGGTATTTATTGACAGAAAATGAAATAAGAGTAAATGGATTTTTAGGAAAAATATATATAAAATAAAAAAGCACAGAATTATTCACAGTATGAATAAAGAGATTTTTCAAATATACTTCAGTTTCACACTTTCCTTTAACTTAAATGAAAAACCCTTTGTTAGATACTCTTAAAATAAAATACCTTTAAGTACCCTTTTAATACTTTTGTTACAATCAAAAACCTTTACTTTTCAAAAGAATACCTTATGTTTTATACTTGAAAATAAATAATATTAATCCCTTTTTCAGAATCTTTAAGTTACCTTCAAACAGTAAAGTTACTCTTTAATTCACAACAACACAAAACCTCAAAAATGTACCTGTGGGCCCACACATTCATATGAAACACACTTTAAATGAGATTGTAACCCGTTGCAGGCCTGTTTATTGAAGCTTGTGTGCGGTGGGGCCTAAAAACTGTAATGGCCGCTTCACTCAAAGCTGAGCACAAAATAAAAGCACGTGCATGTGTATGTTAGTACTCACGAATCCAGGGTTTTAGTTAGTAGGGGTAGAAGGGGAATGGGGGATGAAAGTCTCACGATGATAATGGCAATGGCGGTGGCAATGATGATCCAAACACACACTCGCGCGGGCAATGGCGCAGCGAAGGAAACACACAGCAGCAGCAGGACTCGGCACGACACAGCCGAACGCAGAACAGGGCAGAAGAACACACACAGCAGGGCCATCGGCTGGAAAACCCGTCTCTCTCTCCAACGTCCGTCTCCTTAAAGCATATTATCCGAATTGAGCCACAATATCAAAAGCTATCTCATGTCGAATTAGCATTAGCTTAGCTTTAGCTTCAGAAATATCACAATGCAAAAGCTGCGATATGCAGGCATTAGCACCGAATGCTACCGCTAGCTAGCACGTCGCTAACCGTGTTACACATTCAGTCTCAGTTCACTATAACTGTTAGATATAGCACAAAATACAGGCATACACATTATATTCACCTCTTGCAGGTCACACAGAAGTTATATCAGGACCACGAGTAGTCGACCTCCACGATAAAACTTAATGCTTCCCACACAACACGATGCCTCCTCTCTTTAGCTCTCTGGTCGATAGCTTCTGGTTCTTTCCTCATGCGTGCTCACTACGTCCCACACTAACCTGCGGCACTAGTCCCGCCCCTTACACGGTGACTTTACTCTGATTGGCTCGTGAGTTTTACACAACCAAAGGTAAAACAGGATTGAAATGATTGACAGGTGACAAGTAACAGGTTAGGTTACACATATAAACACGGCTTCTTCCTCTCTCTTTTTATCTCGGATCACAGTTATTTTACAGACTTAATGAACTTAAAGACCTTTATATGAATTTATCTTTTATCTGTAAATAGTCTTATTTATTAAACTGTACATATTATATTTATGCTTTTAACCAGCACACATTTTAACAGTTTTTAACTATTATGAACTCTATTTATTTATGAACTTTTTTAATAAAGCATACTATTATACTGTTAATTACTATTTATGCTCTGTAACTTATATGATTTTTGTACAGGGCTACACAAGCCCTGGTGCCTTCTGGGTAGGCGAGCGTTTAATTTCATGTACAGTATCTACTGTCACTGGGCCACAGGAAGAAAAAAAAATCTACTTGGATGCTTTTGACCTGGAAGGCGAAAAGAGAGTAAAAAAGCAAAAGTCAACAGCCAAGACACACAACGCTGGACTAAGAGGTGATTGCTTTGAGATGAGACGGATAGAGGAGAGAAGGCAGGAAGAAAAGAGACGAAAAACAAACAAACAAAAAAACCAAGGAGGCAGAGAGATAGAAGGAGTGAGCAAATACTAAAGGCATGTTATCTCAGTGTGAGGAACAGCTTGAAAACAAAGAAAGATGAGAAGGAAACAGGAGGTGTCTGTTAAAGACTGCTGCCCACTGGGAGAGGACAACACAGCCAACGTCCTGTACTGCAGGCGTGCGCTGTCAAAGCCCACACCAAACAAAAAGCAATGCAGGGGGAGCCCGGCTGCATTCAGACGCTCACGCCGCTCCGTGTTTTCCTCTCGGCGAGTTTAATGCCTGTGTGAGGACAATATCAAGGATGAATTATAATGGCCTCGCGCTGATGAAAATGTTAATGCACATAAACAACGGAGGGAACAATTGAGAAAAGCAATTGCTTTAATTGATGCCGCAGCGAGGCCGCGGGGTTAAATGCGGCAGCGTATCCAATACTTTACCTCCGAGTTTGGAGACAGACCAAAACCTTTGTAGCTTGCGTGTAATTTATGGGTTTAAGTGGATGCTGCTTTTGACTTGATACAGAGGAGGTATTACACTAAATGAGTTTTTCTTCTGGAGGCTGCATCTCAATCTGAATATTGGATAAAGTGGATGCGGTGGAGGCACATATCATGTACAGTACTTAAGAGATTTACATTTTTACAACAAACTTTTAGATTCACCAGACGACTGATTTGTGGAAGTTGACTGGCTGACTTGTAAGTTATGGTAGCTTATGAGTATCAAGAAGAAGAAGGGTTCAATTGGTAGTAATACCCAGGATTGGCTCTGATCATCATTCATGTTAACAACCTATTCAGTTTTATACTTTTTTTCCCCCTGTTGTGGCACATTTAAGGAGACAAACAATGTATAGATATATAAAAGAAGACTAGATGACTCACTTAGCGCTGCTGCCCAATGACAGGATGTCGCCACATGGCCGCCATCTTGCATCAGTCAACTCACTCCCTCAGAGCATTATGTCTGTGGAGCATGTTCTAGTAAAATGACCAGAACTTGCTCTATTTGGTTTGTTATGAGCGTCAGACATGCAGTTATGATACTGCACACTTAAAATTACAAATAATTTTAATAATGTACTTCTCAATTAAAGCAGAAGTAAGCGATCCGGTCGTTTTGGCTAATGCTGCGTTCCAGGCAGACTTTTGAAACCGTAACTTACAGCTTCAAGTCATGACTTATGACTTTGTAGCGTTCCAGGCAACCCACTCGTGTTTTTCCGACCTGTTTTACCTGTGAAAGTCACTATAACGGCCACTCGTAACTTCCGACCGGTGAACTCGTACCAGATCGAACTGGTACCACTTCACGGTCGGAAAAATACGAGTTTCCTTGAACGCACCATAACAGTCCTCGTCCCTACGTCGCCACATTCACGGCGTTCCTTGGCTGCACACACAGCCCTGCATGCCGTTCTCGCTCCTCATTGGATAAAACTTGTAGGATACGAGAAATGTTTTCTCCTCGGCTCAGAGCAGAGCAGAGTGACTGACAGACCTGTGTTTCGGTCCAAACACTCTATGTAAGTGATTGCTGTCGGAAGATATAACTATTTAAGACTTATATTAACACAAATATATTGCTTACTTCTGCTTTAAAGTAACACTATAGTAACATAATTAATTAATTAATTAGAACGTTTTGGAGTAATTGTGATGGTTTAATAAATGGCTTAACTTGTCACAGGAATAATGGAGGCTCTCCTGCAATGGAGGCTCACCGCAACACAAACCCTGTAACCCGCAATCTCTTGTTATTTGTTTTTTGTTGAGTTGTTTGGTTTTTTTTAAACTCAGGTTTATGAGAGATAAAAAGATGATTTCAGATGATTTCTCGTCAGCTTTGTTGTAAACAAATGCACATGGCCCTGAGGAGGGTTAGCAAAACAGCGGAAAAGCGACCAGACTTACACAGTTCCTCTTTAAAGTAATAGCTATATACAGTCAAAGTTTTGAGTAGATTTTTAACGCAGATGACTGGATTACCTACCTCGTTGTGGCCAGAAAGTGAGTGGATGATAAAAATACTTGTGGAAATGCACATTGTGGTGTAATAATGTATGAACTCTATGTTTTGGGTGTATTTTAAGCTCCAAAGGGAAGATTAGCCTCCATCATGTTTAAGAGTGGAACAACCAGGACTCCTCCTAGAGCTGGCCATCCCATCAAACTGATGGGAGGAAAAGAGGCTTTAGGATTTTCAGCTTCTTGGTCATCTCTTGTTAAGGGAGTTTCAGAGCTCCTTTGTAGATAGGAGGCACTTGAGCTTTATGGCACAGAGGCCACAAGAAGCCTCTCATCAGTGAGAGTGAAAGCAGAAAAAGACTGTCAGACTTTGAGGAAGAAGATTCTCAGATCATCAAAGCAAGATTCAACTGTTTGGCTTCAGTTCTAAATGTTGGATGTAGATCAGACCAGGTATGGTTTGGTTGTTGTCCTTCCCCAAGTTTATCCCATATCTACCAAAGTCAGACTGTTCCACTGAGCCATCTCGGCTTCAATTAAAAAAAAAAAAAAAAAACACCTTAGGGAAGGAGAGGCACTTTTCAGAAATCCATGGTGGTTGACTGGGTGAACCATCTGTCTTGTCATATGACTTAGGAAGTGAACACAGCAACAAGCAGAAGCCTGTGGAGCTTTGAAATGAACAGTTTCACATGAAGGGAACTGTTGTAAACAGTTACTCCTTCCAACACGGATTAGTCTAAACCAGGGGTGTCAAACTCTTATTAGTTCAGGGGCCATAAAGCACAACATAATAACAACATAATAACCTATAAATAATGAGAACTTTAACCCTTTGTCCCTTTGTTTTAGTGCAAATAAGTACAAGACATTCCTAAGATGTTTACAGGTGATGAACTATCTTACATGTTCATACCTTACTACATTTAGCCAATCTGATTTTTTGGGGGGGAGAAAAATACATGCAATTTCAACAAAACTATCTCTTTACCTCTTCTGTCTTCACACTTGGCAAAATCGGTGTGAAAATGCCACACATTTGGCAACCCTGGTCTAAACCATACAGTAGGCTATACATATAACATCAGTCACTTGAGCCAATGTGTTGCTGCCATTTGGACTGAAACACTGTAAACAAACAGACTAACCAAAGAAACTGCTGCTTTACTCAATAAAAACCTTGACAGCATTTAGAGGGTTTGTGATTTTTGTGGAATAAAAATAGATGTTCTCATCATTTGTGTGTGTGTTAATGTTACAGTAGGCTTACATCAACTGAATTATTGGTAGGAAGTATGCAGTCAGTGTGCTTTCTTTACCTTTGACAGTTTAAGGATTAGATGAAAAACAACTTTACTGATCCCAGATTGGAAATTAAAATGTTACTGCAGGGTAACATACATGATACAGTGGTAGAACAAAAATGTGTGTTCAGATGGAATAGAAGTGCATTATAGTTAGCAGGTGATTAATCTAGCAAAATTCCCTTAGTTTTTATACAGGCTCTATGTATACGTCTATAGAAGCAAACAGCTTTGGACCTAGAAATCCAGCTGCCAGTCTCACAAACATTATCTAAATCTTCAACTATTCTTATTTCACTTAAAACAGCTGCGACTGTTCTATTGTGTGTTTGACCTGATGGTGTGACTGTACCTTCAGAGAGAAGGTGTGGTAGGCTTTGAAGTAATAATACTAATCATCTGTGGTTGTTGGTTGGTGCAGCTCAGAGCTCAGAGCTGTAGTTTCTGTGTTGGGGTCCCTGTGGTGAAGCGTCGGTCTAAAAAACATGATCTCTAGCTGTACTCCCTGGTTCACACTGTGCTTTGACCTTTTCTAATAAGCTCAAAAAGGGTCTTCCCACAGTTCTTGGACCACTGACAGCTTTTTGTTTTTATGATGTTTTATGATGATGTTTTTTTTTGTACGGTGCTCTCCAACATCCATCCTAATGCGTTGCTCTTTTAGAGAGAAGGAACAGGGAAGGGAGCGAGGGAGGAAAGGAGGGAGGGTGGGGGGTGGGGGTAAAGGATGGAGGGAAGTGAAGGGAAGTCAGGCTGCCGGCTGCTGACTGTGCAGATTCTGCCTTGTGGCACCCCAGCCCGCCACATCCATCACACCCCTAATGCTAATGACTGTTACAGACCTGCACCCTCGTCGCCATGCCTCCACCCCCCCCCCCCCCCCCCCTCCAACTCCCACTCCCCCTTAGCCAGCATGGCAAAGGAGACTTGACACAGAAATGAGTTGAAACTAATGACTCTAATGAGTCTCACTGCCCCCCTGCCAATGTCTGCCGTCATTACCGCTGCCCCTGCAAGTGGCTCCAAATGGCTCTGTTTTTAGCCTGGCACGCTGCCGCTCTCCTTCATTGAGCAAGTACCAGGAGACGCTGCTTTCTGCCAGACTTGTCCTGTGAACCCTGTGTCCTCAACAGCAGTCTCAGACACTGATGAACACGTTTGTTTCCTCCCTTTTGTTTTGTTTTTGTGGAATTGGGTTCCACGTTTGACTCCGACACGTCCCACAGCAAGACGGGTCCTTATGTCACAACAGTTGGAGGGGATCATTTATTTCACAAGACGTCCTCATCTTTGAGACAGATTTTTATTTTTTATTTTTTTTTGCTTACTACAAAGACAATCTTTTAACTAAACAACCCCTTTTGAACAGGCTACTCAGGCTGAATTTATTTTAAAGCACCAATGTTTGGTTTAAGGAGATAGTAGCAGGTTCAGCACTTCAGGGTGTTAGGGAGTGACCATAATCACTCCACCTCTGCCTATATATATATATATATATATATATATACAGTATATGATATTTTTCCATCCACTTCACAATTATGTGCTACTTTGTGTTAGACTACATGAAATCCCAATAAAATAAATTGAAGTTTGTGGTTGTAACGTAACAAATGTGGAAAAGTTGAAGGAGTATGAATACTTTTGCAAGGCATTGTATGTATGTGTTTATATATCTGTACAGAATCAGTCATTTCTTGTATTGTCACACACACACACTGGAAATGTGCATATTTTTTCTTACAAAATTTGGTCTTTTTTATTTCTACATTAATTATGTATGTTGGGTAAAACTGTATAATAACGACACACTATTAAGCATTAGTTAAGCATTAATAAATAATACATTCTTCATTTATAACACATGAATACTCTATTAGTATGTAGTTTATAATTACAATTAGTGCTCATCAATGATGAGTAAAACATTTTTAACTGTGTTCATAAACTACAAACTAATGGGTATCCATGTCTTATAAATGATTAATTCAGTATTTAATGCTTAATAGTGTGTATTATAAAGTGTTACTGTATATTCCTTCATTGTTGCTTGCTGCTGCAACATTGGTGGATGAATGAAGGATTATCTTATCTTATCTAACTCATGAAGATAAATTGCATCTTCATGTTATCAAAAGTGCAGATGCACAGTGTTGAGTGGTGATGTCCTGGTGGGACTTTGATGTCCCAATGACTTGTTTTGGCTTTCAAATGGAAAATCATTTTTGGTGGCGGTGTTAATGATGTTCATTACTGCCAGCATGTAGCCTTTTGGAATCCAGTGCATTTTACAAAAAATACAAATTTGCAGTTTTTATATCATCCATGCTCCCTTTCTATTCACAAATAGCAGCTATAGTTCAGGTCAGGTCAGGCGTCACACTGTAGAGGATACTGCAGATCATATTGCAAAGCATTTGCAGACCAAATTATGCTGCCAAAAAAAAAAAAACAGTTAATGATCTAACTCCTGCCTTTTGTAAAGATAGTTTTTTGTTGATGGTGGCTATGTTTTTTTGACTGATCATGTTTATTTATAGGAGAGATATTTTAGTGCCACAATGATGTATACCAAATTTGCCATTGCTAATATCTATTTTTTCTGTTATTTTAAGATTTTTGAATGTATGTTAATTAGGAACAGATCATACTTCAATTCAATGAGACAATGTTGCTATAGAAAAACAAAGAGAGACATAGTATAATGAGAAATCTGAGGTAAGATACAATCAAGCACAGTGCATTGTGCACTTACTATCCATATTTTCATATCTACTGTATGTGTCTCTATGTAGGTGTGTTTGAAGTCTTCCAGCTTTTGTCTGTGCGTTGCCTGTGAGCCTGTGTTTCCATATCTGAGTATGGATGTGTGTGTGGATGTGTGTGTGTGTGTGTGTGTGTCAGAGCCCAGATAAACAGCCCAGGCCTCTGCCTCTCTACCTCTCTGCCTCCTCCTCTTGGCAGCCTCTTCTCCTATTTGAACATGCCACAGTGATCTTCACCCAAAGACCATAATCCCTGCCAAACCCTCCCAGCACTGTCAGCGCTGGCGCCGGGCCAGGGACCCATGATGCCAGCGCCGGGGCCCCCCGACTGGGTGGCCCCCACTGGCCCGCCAAGGTCAAGTGTATTTAGCTCCACTTCTCAGCTCATCGGGTGGGGGGTGGGGGTATAGGAGCGGGTTGGTTGGGAGGCCTAGAGGGGAAAACAACCTAGACCTGAGAAGGAGAAGCTGAAACTCAATAACAATTTGAAGCCAGAGAACTAATTGTCCAGCACACAACAACACAAGTTGGGGTTCTGGTCAAGTGCTCTGTTTGTATCCTTCTCCTAATTTTTTTTATTTGTATCTATTTATTTAAAGCTATAGTGTATAACTTCTACGTGTCTGTAAATATCTGTTTCACCCAAGCCACGACAAGAGGAGATGATCCTCTAACACAGTGGTTCTGGTCACGGACCCGTTCTGGATGGGTTGCGGACAGCTGGTCAAAAAAGTAAATAATGGGGCGGTGCGTGGCGCAGTGGTTAAGGCGGCCGCCCCATGTAGAGGCTACAGTCCTCAACGCAGGCGTCCCTGATTCGAATCCTGCGTCGGGCAGACCGTTCCTGCATGTCATTCCCCCTCTCTCTGTCTCACTATGCACTATCAAATAAAGGCAAAAACGCCAAAAATATATATAAAAAAAAAAAAAAAAAAGTAAATAATATTTAATGCACATCTGATGTTGGACATGTCTTTTATTTTGAAAAATAACTTATATTGAAAGGCACACGTCACGTGAACACATGCAGTTGTAATGGTCTTATTAATGTGGCCTGAATGCAGTGAATCTTGTTTTGTTTTGTGGGTCTTTATTTTGTGCAATTTGATATTTATTCACTTTTGTGAACATGCTCTGAGTGCAGAGATGCATTAGAAGTCAAATATATTGTTTTGTTGGTCTCCATTTTGTGCAGTTTGATATTTTTTTATTCACATCCGTACATGCAGTTGTCATGGTCCTCAGTCTCATTCATGTGCTCTGAAATGCACTTTGCAAAATACGTTTTTTAAAGGCTTAAAAAAAAAATCTTGGTTTGAATTCTATAAAAGTGGGTCGCGACTTAATGACCATGGGAAAATGTGGGTCCCAGAGTGAGACTAGTTGAGAACCCCTGCTCTAACACCTCGCGGCATTTTTCAGTATTTGTTCTTTTTGTATTTGGTGACGTTGGCCACATTCCCACGCTGGCTTACAGGAAATAATGGTGCGTTCCAGGCAACCTGTAACCCGTGGTTTTTCCAACCTGTGAACTCGTACCAGTTCAATCTGGTACGAGTTCACGGGTCGGAAGTTACGAGTTACGCTACAAAGTCGTAAGTCGTGAATTGAAGTCGTACCTTATGGGTTCAAAAGCCTGCCTGGAACGCAGCATTGGTTTTACCTGACAACGAGAAGGGAGGAGGGGGGGGGGGGGGGGGGGGCTGCTAGAAGCAACATGGCGGGGAACCCGAAGAAGCGACCAAGAGGTTCAGAAGTGGATCCTACTAAAAAGAAAAAGCCTTCCCGTTTGGCAAGAAGGTCTGTTGGCGAAGAAAGAGAGTGACAAACGGTAGCGGTGGGGAGGGGAGGGGAGGCCCGGGTTACACCGGGCCATACGCCATATTGAGGTGCCGGCCGTATCGTTGTAATAGCGCATAAATCCTCTAGGGGGCGATAGAAGTTACGCACTATACAGTAGCTTTAATTTTATTTATTTATTTTCTCTTTTTCGTGACGTCCAACCAACATAGATTGTATGTCTGGTATAGTGCCTGTGCTGAGAGCGGTTCCTCTCACCTGAACACTGTGGGTGAGGCCTGCTTCAGGTCGACACAGCTGACCTTTGATGAGCTGGTGCTTGTTGTACTCATTCGCACCAACTCCATCTCACACTGGTGCTGCAGGCGGAGAGGGAAGGAGCAAGGAGCAGATGTACTTGTCCGTGTATCTATTCATCACTTCTACTCTGGTAAAAGTGAAGCAGAGGATTTTTGGTATTTTTCTCTATGCGTGTGTTTTTATTTCATTCACATTCTCATTGGAGGTTGTGGGCGTAGCACCTCTCATCTCTGGGTAGGAATTAATAATTGATGCATAATTAATTGATATAATAAATACACTGGGTCTAAGATGAGAAGACCTTTTGATTTAAGACAGACTGGATAAACTCATTTAGAAGACTGGGTCTGCATTCTATCATGCTCTCAATCAGTCACTCTATCAATGTCATTCACAGCACAGCTTCTTCAGCGCCGCCATTATGGGATGTTTAACTCTGTATTCTTACCTCACATTCATTATTATCTCCATCATCAGACTAAATAACAGCATATAGAGATGTCAACTGACGAAAAACACATTATTGTATGAGTAAAAAGAAACAAATAAAGAAAAATATACATTATCTCCTAGATGTGTAGTGTTTTGTTCTAAGTAGGGTCACTGTAGCTGTTATTCTGGCCTTGGCTCACCCTGATGTTGCACTGTGCTTCGTGTCAGCAATAAATCTTTGAAATGCTGAACCATGCCACTCCTGATATTCTTCATCTAGATTTATGTCACTGCCCTTTCCCCTTTGAGGTGGTGCACACGTATAAATACCTCGGTGTGCACCTGGACAGAACATCCCCTAGAGGATAAATAAAGTATGTAGCCTACAGTACAAGATGAAAAGCGTAAATTATTAGCTGATGAAATAAATATGTGATCAATTAGGAAATAGTGGGAGAATGTGAATTTGGTCATTACTGGCATAAAAATGTGTACAAATTATATGTGATGATTAAACAAAATCTGGATTTGACATGTCGACATCAACCCAGTCATCAGCACAGGTTATTACCGCTGAGATGGGAACACACTGTCTGCATTGCATTGTGGGTGTGTGGCTGCTGGTGTTGCTGCTACTATCTCTAAAAAAAAAGATTAAAAAAATAAAATAAAAAAGTGATGTGAATATGACATCAGCAGGACTTTAACCTATTTTTGCTGGGAGGTTCATGATAAGCAAGATGCCAAACCTCTGTTGTTGCCTCTCATGTTACTTCTCATGAACTTTTTCACAACAAATTCTGGAGTGGTTTCCTAGGAGACCACATGTAGTCACCTGACAACTGGCTCCATCAGTTCTTTCAGCTCATCTCAGGGGGCAGTTAACTTACCTTGTTGAACTATCCCTTTAAGAGTGCACCACTCACATGATAGTTGGACAGCAAATATGACATCATTTTGTTTTGGGTCACGTCTAGATACAAACATATTAGTGTGTGTGTGTGTGTGTGTGTGTGTGTGTGTGTGTGTGTGTGTGTGTGTGTGTGTGTGTGTGTGTGTGTGTGTAGACAAAGACACAGAGTACAGGATTCACACCATAGTAACAATCACAGACCTTTTGGTTCCTGTTTCAATCACAGAGTGCAACATGGAAGAAGGATCTCCTTTAGTTTGGTGATATTTTTAGTTCTGTCAACTCACTGTGAACTCTTGAAGAGCTTGTGACTGATGCCAGACGGGATTTCTGCAACACAATACTTTACTACATCATCCTCAGTAAAAAAAAAACACATAGTTACTAACAGCTGTTTGTCTAGGGTCCACTTGCCTCAAAAATCCCTACAGTTGAAGCAAGCAGTAATCGGCTTTATGCACAGCTCCACTACTTCCTGAAGCTCCTTTATTTCCTGTCTAACATTATTGGACAAACTGATTAATCCAGGTGTGTGTGTGACTCTGACCTCAGTAGTCACAACAATGGTCAGACACACCTGGATTAATCAGTTTGTCCAATAATGTAAGACAGGAAATAAAGGAGCTTGTTTAAGTTTAGGAAGTAGCGGAGAGCTATTATACTGATCACACACCTGAAGTGATGGTGATTGCCAAATTTGGAAATAACCAATACACAGTATGGATTGAACATGGGCTCAGCTTCAGTGTGTCTCGGATATTTTGCATATTTTATGTATGTTTCATTAACATTTTTAACAAAATAACGTTTTGATTCAAATGTAATTAAAGAAGCAGCAGATTGATGGATGATTTTTTTTCTAATGTAAAAGGCAGGAACATGTCAGCATTGTCTATTCTTTTTTTTCCTTTTTTGCAGTTGCCATGTTGATGAAGATAGAAAATCCATGGCAAGGGAATGCTGGTGATATTTCTAAACATAAATCATTTAGGGGAGCACCTTCCTTATTAAGGGAATTGTTTTATATAATTATGCCCTCAAGCACAGGAGGTTAATTATACAACAGGTCAGCTGTAACAACCAATATCCTCATAAGGAACATGCTATAAATTCACTCATACAGTACACATCTGCTCATTCATTTAGACATTTCTGGAAAAAAACATATCAAAAAATGAAATAAAATAAAATAACAATAATGAATTAATTAAAATTAGTGTTTTAGTTCTGCTGAACTGACACCAGGCTGCCTCACATAACCATCACAATGATATTCTCAGTGGTTTCAACCCACAGTACAGTAGATCCAGGTATAGTCCCTGTGGCTGCCTCCGCCCGGCTCGGGGCCCGGCCCCTGAAGGGAGCTCTGGCAGGGCTCGGTCTGCTCACCGCTGCTGTTGGCTGGGACTGTAATGCCAGCCTTTGGCTGACCAGATGCCGGTCACAGTCGAAAGAGGACATACCCGCTGAATGGAAGGGAGGCTAACCGCTCCTATCACCAGCAGTTATAGGAGCGCATGTGGAAAATTATAGAGGGAGATTATATTTCATCAAAAAGTCTGTTAAGCCTTTCTCTCTCTAAACTGATTGTTCCACAGTGCTCCAGTAAAATCATGATATTTATATTAAATTGTCGGAATAACATCTTTTTTGGGTCAATTTTTGTATTTTGTATAACAGTTAGAGAGAGAGAGAGAGAGAGAGAGAGAGAGAGAGAGAGAGAGAGAGAGAGAGAGAGAGAGAGAGAGAGAGAGAGAGGATAACAGGCAGTAAATGGCTGCAGATCGGACTCCACAGACCACTGTGGTTATACAGACTCTACCAGGTCTACCGTGTTGCTTCAAGCCTCAGGAATATTCTCACTGATACTGTTATAGCACTGGAAGGAATTAAGGATAAAAATAAATAAATACACAATGTAAATATCAAATATCAAGTACTGCAAAATAAATAACAAGGCTGGAACAAGTGAAGTCAGTCAATTTAAACGACTTCAACATTTCATTCAAATGTCATCGTTTTCTATTTGTTTTCCTGTCTGACTCACAGCGGAAATTCACATTCACAGGAGATGATTCAAATTAGTCCATTTAAACATTTTATTATGAGAAAAAAAAAACCTTAAAGCAGATATCAGTGGAATGTTTTTGTTAATATAAGTCCTAAATAGTCCTATTTTCCGTCAGCAATCACTTACATGAAGTATTTCAGCCTAAACACGAGTCTCTCCGTCACTCTGCTCTGCTATCCTTGTGGGATACAAGTGTTATCCAATGAGGAGAGAGAACGGCATGAAGGGCTGTGTGTGCAGCCAAGGGATGCGCGTGAATGTGGTGACGTAGCACGAGGACCAATTGATGCCTGACAAGGGCGGGGGCTGCTAACTCATGGTGCGTTCAAAGAAACTCGTACTTTGTGTTTTTCCTTCCTGTGAAGTCATACCAGTTCGATCTGGTACGAGTTCACGGGTCGGAAGTTACGAGTGGCCGTTATAGGGAACTTTCACAGACAACAGGATGGTAAAAACACGAGCTACGGGTTACCTGGAACGCTACCAAGTCGTAGTTGTGACTTGAAGCTGTAACTTACGGTTTCAAAAGCCTGCCTTGAACGCAGCATTAGCCGAAACGGCCGTGAAGCTGATATCTGCTTTAATGGAGGGAAGTTTCATAAGTTTCCACTCATCACAACATTTATAAAACCATCCACATGTCAAGCCAGGCCAGAAGAGGCTGCAGTCAGGTCACACAGTGATCTGCACTGACTGTACTCACTTTGCATTTCACTGTTTTATACTCTATTCTACATAAATCAACTTGTCATATTGCCCACCAGTCTGGACTCAATTACCCATAATGCAAATTGAATAACATAAAAAATCAAACACCTGAAAGAAAAGTAATGGGACACAGCTTTGAATGATGCATAATTCAAATATAAAGTCCCAAGATTCATAGTGAATGTCAGGACCTCCGTGAAGCTCTCTGTAGAGCTCTGTGATAACATTGTGGAAAGACAGAGATGAGAGCAAAAGGGTATGAAACCATTTTTCTAACACTTTGCGTTCCCATGAGCAATTTGGGAAATGGAAGAAGTCTGCAGCCACCAGGAGTCTGTCTGCAGGTGGACTGAAAAACTGAACAAGAAGCATCATGGGAGGTGACCAAAAAAAAAAAAAAAGTTACAGTCACTCTAAGGCTATATGTCTACACAGAACAAAAACAATCTCCATGAGCTCAACATCAGAAATGATATTAAGAGACACTTGAAAAACACACACACACGCTGAGCTTGCATGAGCTGCAGGAAACAGGAAACAGACTGTCCTCTCTGCAGCGATAAGACTATCTCTGGTTTGATGAGACAGAAACTGAACACTGAGCAAACGGTCTGGTAGAAACCAGGCACTGCTCATCCCAGTCAGGGCAACAGCAGCATCATCACAGGTCCACCTCAGTCTCTGACCTCTCTGTGTCTTTGTGGACGAATGGAATAGGATGAGTTTGTTGGGCAGGAGAAAATCCCAAACTTTTTTTTTTATCATTTTTTAAAGGTATAATATGTAGGAATTCCCCCCATCTAGCGGTGTGGTTGCATATCTGAACGTATTCTTGATGTTGCATTCACCTGAAATTGGGCAGACGTCAGGCAGACAACAGACGCTGCATGTAACAGGATAAACAAGCCTCTATGTAAACAAGTGGTCCGCCAGCACGAGGCAAAACAATACAGGCGTGACAATGTGTTGTCATGGTGATGTCGTATTGTTTACCTGACCCACGTTTTACCGTCTTTCTCTCATGGAGTAAAATGACATCCGGTTGGTTTGCCGACGGCCGTCTGCCTGACTGCACCTGAATGCAACACCAGTGCCTCCGTCCTTCCTCACACTACACAGTGGTGACAGTTTTAACAGGCCGAGCCCACAGCTCCGCTGAGTTTCCATGGTTACCTACGGTCACACTGCCACTCAACGTAAAAAATGGCGATGCAACATGGCCGCCTCGGTTCGGTGCGTCGCCCACTTATGTATTTGTAACAACTTGTAACAACTCATTCTAAGGTACCAGAAAGCTTTCATTTGTATGCGGGTGTGAGTCGACTTCCTATTTATGAAAGCATGATTTGATTTTTGCTAATAAAAAGCTAAATAAGTTACATACTGGGGCTTTAAATAATAAAAATAATAATATTATTTAAAGAAATGATTAAAAAAAGTTTTGAATTTTCTGATCATTCATTATGATGATTAGCTGGTGCCTTTCAAAACACCACACAGCTATACGGTTAAAATAACAATAGCTAAAAATACATAAATATGACTAAATAGATTCAAGGATAAAACTGTCAGGATACATGGTGTTACAGGGAGTAAGAAACTTTGAAGAAGTGTGTCTTGAGGTGAGACTTGAAAATAACGTGTGACCAGAATAAAGATGTGAAGTGGGAATGGATTCCAGAGTCTGGGTGATGAAAAAATAAAACATGTTCTGCTTGTTTAACTAAAGCTGTCAAATACATACACTCAAAGAAAAGTTCTGTTGGATTTACTTAAAAATGTTGTTTCAAGTGGTTCCACATAACTTTGTTAAGTATATGTTAATTAACCAGTTTGCATACCATTTACTCAATATAGTTAAGTATACTGTACAACAGTTACTTAAGTTACTCTAACTTAATTGGGTTACTTTCATTTTATGCATGAAGCCTAAGTTACACTTATGTGATATAGTTAAGTTAAGCGAATGAACTGAATATACATTAAAGTAATACAGGGTTATTGAGTAAGAGTAACTTGATGTTATTAAGTTAGTCTTAACTGACTTTAGTTTGTCCAATTAAAATGATGACAACTTTTCTCAAAACAGCACTTTTATTAATCATTCAAAGCAGGATGTTATACAAAAATACTGCATACAAATACTTGTACTTGCACATATGACCATTACATGTTTACCAATTAGTTAAATGAATTGTCATTAGATAAATTTAAAGAGCAGCCATAACTACATTTTAACATAACATTATAAAGTGACAAGATATTCTATTTTTATTTTCAATAAACATATTGCCAATAAATTCTAACTCTTAGCTCCAGCCATGTCAAGGGCTATGTCTTGGGCAGGGGTCACAAGCTTTTAACAGCAAAAGGTTGCCAGAATATTTTACCCAGTAGGGCTGACAGTGTGTACAATAAGACACAGTGTACTGTATAACAACTGGAACTGCTGTCCACACAATTTAACACATAATCATGCCACAGAAAAATCATGACAAGAACACTCAAAAAATCTTATGTCTGGGGGACAACAACAAAATCTTAACAGAGGACTTTGCAAAGGCATCAACAAGCAGCATTTGGTCCCCGGTCAGTGGTTTGATACAACGGCTTTAGAGTCCCATTTGAAACCTCTACCTTTCAGGTAACAGTAACAGTGAGACATTACAGACAGACGGTCAAAACTATAGCTCAATTAGTCAAAATAACAAAGTATTTCAGCACACTGAATGGCCTCCAGGTCACAACACTATGACCGCTTCATGCATTCATTCCAGCAGTTTGTTTTTGAGTACCTGGATTTTGGTTGAAAGCCTGTGTGTAATAAGTCCCATCAGGATGTGAATTCAAACGTGTACCTGAGGTCAGTTGGATAGCTCAGGTTCAGGTCGTAGATGATACAGAACAGTAGGCACAAGCTGTGGCGACATCTTTGAGTCCAGAGAGCACCGGCTGCACACCTTCAACTATGATGCCCAGTTGCCCACATCTTCTGGAGTTGACCAACACCTGCAGCTGGATGTTTTATCACATAGATGCTGATGACCGTCTGGTCCAAATCTCTCTGGGTTTCATCAGGGTTCTCACTCCTAAAACAGACAAAAAGGGACAAGATAATTTAATAAAAACTCTCCCACTGGAAGCACATCATTCACATGATGAAACTTGCACCAATTTAATATTCACCTTGATAACCGACTTCACTAGTAAGTGAAGTCAGTTAAATAAAAAAAATTAAAAAAAAAACACTGATGAGAGCATATATAGCATTCTACTCAATGTTGAATGAAAATGTCACTTTAAAACAACTGATAACACTTACTCCAGATTCCTTTACTAGCTCTTCAGGGTCTTCATTGATATACAAAGCTAGAGCTTGGAGGCTGCAAGCTCTCCTAGTTTCGATGGAGGTGTTCTGCAAAACACAAGAGGAAATACACTGTATAAACAAGTCACTGACATTAAAAAGACGGAAAAAATTCCAGAAAGTGACCCCTGACACAGATATCAGCTGGCAAGTCAGTCTGCATACAGAAGTCACTCAGACATTCATAAAATCACAGTTAACTACGGGTGCACTTGCCAATTAGTGTTATGTGAATTGTGGTATGATGCTTTTCCACGAGCTCAGTACAGCACAGCACGTTTTTTTTTTGCCTTTCCACTAGTACCTGGTACTTTTTTGGTAACGCCTCGGCTCTGATTCCAAGCGAGTCGAAGCAATACTATACGTGACGTCAGCAGACTGCCTTCCACTGATTGGCCAGAGCGTCGTCACTGGAAGAGTCATGAGCGCCACTTCCAACACGAGAATCAAACCCGCTAATTTTAAAAACACAACAGCGACCACTGATCTGCACATTACACTGTTGTTCCTTCATGTGAGTTAAATGTCTGCTGTGAGGAAAACCACGCTGTGGTCCGTGATCGAGGTGCGGCCGAGTGTGTTTGGAACTGGTGAAAGGATTGAAAATACAGAGCGAGACAACATGGCCGTAGCCGTCGTGCTACGAAGACTCCACCCCCGCTGAGGAGGTACTATGGAACTCAGCTGTAATGGAAAAGCACCTAAACTGAGCCGTACCTTGCCGTGCCATACAGTGCTAGAGGAACAGCGCCATTAATTTAAGTGGGTGGGTTGGGGTGGAGGTTTATTATGCTACTTGATATTTTATAATAAGTATCCACAGCAACTGAGATATCTATCATTATGCAAGTAATTATATTTATACACAAACCTGGTCAATGACAGCGATCATATTTTTGGTTTTGCATGCTGCTGCTCCTCCTCCTTTCTCACGGAGCACTCTAGCCAACTTGCCAGAGCAGTGGTCCAGCGTGAACTCTGCACAGCAAGACAAAAACACAAAGTACAGATGAAGGTGGTTAACACACAACTTAAAATGTACAAATACAGGCTTAAAGGTACTTAAACTAACAGTTAAATGTAGCTGAAGTAACACATTTTTCAACACTTTGATTAGTATGTGACCTGCTTAAATGACTGTGAAGAGCATTCCAAGTTTCCATCAGCTAACCTGTTGTATTTTAGTAGATCCGACTCTTGATTCAGTTGTTCCAGACAAGACCACATTCATATCTGTTGAAAAAAATAAAGTGAGATTAGAATCAAAACATTAAAAGGCAGTCCTATGCAACATATCCTTCAATTGCCTTGCCAGGTCTGTCAATAAAAATATAATTTGTAATTAATTTAGTTAAATTACCAGTACACATTATTATTATTATTGTAAGGCCTGGTTCAGGTTAAACCCTTTGTAAAACATGAATGAAGCAAAAAAAAAAAAAGAAGCTTCTTGTCTAGTTTGACAGTAAGACACAACTAAAAAAACAAATATAAATCTAGGAATAAATACTTGATTTAAAAAGGTGCAGCCACAGTTGCTGTTTTCAGACATGGTGTAGGCTATTGAGAGTGAGGAGTTGTCGTCACAGCTCAGAATCCCAATACATCCATGTCAGAGCCCCGCCCCCCTTCTCCGCCATGATGGAAGGATTCCGGTGGCAAAAGCCATACTAGTCTATGGGCAAAACAAAATCGTCTACTCCGTAATTTACTGTTTTACAATGCCGGAAATCACTGCTGTGTTAAAAACTGCTCCAGTGATTTACTTTCTCCTTATTCTTTCTTGTAATTTGTTCATCTGTTGGCGCAAAAAAGAGCTAGAATTTAGTCCGTCTCTGTGCTGTTCTGATGTGTTGCCCCTGGCAACCGATAGCGTCTCCTTCCATCATGGCCGACTGGCTGCTCAAATCGGCACGTGACTCCTCACTCTCAATAGGCTACAGTAAGATGTTGGTTCATTTTTCAGCTCATACTGTACACATTTGTTTTCACTCTGGTCCAAATGCTTCACCACTGGCAGGACGTCATGTGTCCGTGGCGACTGACCGGAAAAAACGTGCCTATGTCCTGTTTACGGACCGCTCTTGTTCGACTGTAGCCGCGCTAACGACGCTAACGAAGCTAACCGCGCTAACGAAGCTAACCAAGCTAACCGCGCTAACGAAGCTAACCAAGCTAACCAAGCTAACGAAGCTAACCAAGCTAACGACGCTAACCGGGCTAACGGAGCTAACTGGTAAACAGATACAGCTAGTAATGAATCGGTGCCTGGACTCACTCGCCGATTCCGATACTTGCTTTATGAAGTAGCCTAATGGCAGTAAAAAAGATGGTTACTTACCTCTATTTCGAGCAGCAGCCATGTGCAACAAAAAGAATGGTGGAGGTAACATAATCTCACGTGATTTTGAACGAGATTAGAGGGGATGTGCGGTGTCCTTTCGGTTTTACATGACAGAGTTGAGTAGGGATAACGAACACAGCAAGTAAACCTGACATTGCTTACTTTTTGCTTTCAACCACCACAACCAACTTAAGTTGATATAAAAACTCGTGATTTTTGAGTAAGTTTAACATAATACTATGATTTATAGCCAACAACACTGATATTTCCTTTTTTTGAGTGTACAGGGTAAAAAAGTATACATATCACAAAATTTCCCTCTGAAATGTAGAGATGGAAGAAACACAAATGGAAACACTCAAGTAAGTCAAGTCCACCACTGCTAATATAATTTCTGAGCCTTCAGCACACATGGACAGAAATATTGTTCAGTGACCAGTCTCCTGAGTGAAAAAAAGTGAAGGGAACATCTTTTTATTTGGATGGACGGACAGACGTACAGATAAAAACTTTATTAAACCCTTGGGGACGTCCCCTCAAGGAATTCTGGTTGCAGTTGCAGTTGCAATTCTAACTAAAAAACAGTGCCAAATGTCAAATATAAGTATCAATATGATCCAGAAGCAACAAAAAAAACTAACAAGTGTGCAAATAAAAGGTTAAAACATGTGCGAGGTACAGTAGCATTGACATCATCCTATAAGTGAGTCCTATGATGCTTGAGACATGTAGGCCCCATGCTGTGCACTTTTCTCTGGGTTTATTTACCTGCTGATATCCCTAACAAGAAGTATCATTGGTTTTGAGTACCTGTGATCTGCTTAATATCGTTTATACTGCCCCTTTCTGTTGCCTCTTTCTGGAGCTCTAGCAGGCACAGGTCATTTGGCCAATCAGAAAAGAGAATGAGAACCTCTCCTCATGGCTGACTGTTTTGGAGTGGCATGTGGTCGGGCCAATCACAGGCAAGTAACTGAAACCTAAGCTGCATTCATAAAAATTGAAAAAAAAAAAACTGGTCACGGTGGGCGGAGTTACCTTGTGTGTGACATCACAGAAAGGAGGAAGTGCTATCTGCTCGTCTCAAAGAGAATGTTCCTACAAATGGGCGGAGTGTGTTTCTCCGTTTATGACCAGTTTGATGCATGGGGCAGTATATACGTGGCCCAGAGACCTCCCCAAGCACGAAAAAATAACCAAAATCACATTTTTCATGCCATGGGGCCTTTAAAAAAAAAATGAACCTAGTGACATGCATTAATGAAGTCTAGACTGATGTCAGAACAGATGTCAATCCTCCATTGTCTCACAGATCATGACTGAGCGTCAGTGTTTGCCAACGTTGCATCATGTAAGACTTTTCAGACTGGCAAATTTCATGTGAAGCTGACAGACTCCCCCAGTCCCTCCGTAGTCTGTAGACTGTCTCCCTCCTGAGCTAACTCAGTGAGGTCAGCGCTCACAGCTCATCAACTCACCAACTCACCGACTCACTCTCTTCATCTTCACGCAGTCAAATCACGGGTTTAAAGACCGAGGCAATCAACAGTCAGTGGGCTGTTTTCTGCCTCGCTCCTGTAGATGATAAATCTGTATCTGAGTTCATTTTAACGAGATAAAGTAAGAGAAGAGGGAAAAACAAACGCTTATCATAATTGTGCATCGAGATGCAGAAACATGAAACGCGGCGCGCATTCGTGTTCGCAAAACATAAATGAGTGAGCGTGTCGTCGTCGGTGCGTTGTATTTTGCAAAAACCTGTGTCGGCTGTGTTTGGAAGTGAGTCGTCTCTGAAGCACGCTGTTGAATCTGAGCCTCTGAGAGTCTGCAAACATTTGTAAAAGAGATTTCTGTTTTTGATTTGTGCTTTAAATACATTTGCAAAAGTTTGGGGGGAAAACATGTTTTCATGTTGTCATCGGATGAAGATTAATGAGAGAAAACTGGTAATTTGAGCCAATTAAAATTAAATTACATCAAAATAAAGTCTGTAAAAAAAGAAAGTGTAGCCACTTTATGGTGCTGATCTGCATCCTGTTTGTGAGTAGACATGGTAAATGCTATCAGATAATTATCATATATATATATATACAGCTCTGGAAAAAAGAGACCACTTTCACAAATGTTTCTTAAAAGCAGCTCTACATGTATGACAGTCATTCTTTTCTTTTCTTTTCTTTTTTAAACACCAACACAAACACAACTCATTCTACTTAATGAGACACTGATGAGGTCATTACCTGAACCACATCTGGTTTTATAGGAAGATTATAAAAACCACTGCTGGGATTAAACATTGACATTATCCCACAAAAACTGATTTATAAACTCTTCCTGAGTTAAAATATTCTTGCTGTGTTGTTTAGGAATAAATATGAACATGTTTTCTTTGCATTATTATTATTCAAGGTCTGAAAAGACTTGATATTTTTTGTTATTTAGACTAGTTTAGTCATTTTCAGCCAATAAAAACTCTAAATGACAATATTTTCATTTCAATTTTGGGAGAAATGTTGTCGATAGAATAAAACAAAATGTTTTTTATTTAATTTTACTCAAACACATACCTATAAATAGTAAAACCAGAGAAACTGATCATTTTGAGAGTGGTCTCTTATTTTTTTCCATATATATATATATATATATATATATATATATATATATATATGTATACATACACAGAGTTAGATTCAAGCTTTAACAGTGTGTCATCAGTAATATGAAGAGATGTAGAAGATAATGCACTCATCGAGGTTAGCGTTTTAACTTAAAGCCACTTCACAGCACTGTCATCCTCTCAGACACACACACACACACACACACACGCTTCCTTCACACTTCACTAACGAAGTGCAGAGCGAGGCCCTCTCCACGAGACACTCGAAGAAACGAGAAATTAGTTCAGAGCAAAGCGCGCTCTTTCATTCGCTGGCGTTTTTATCTCATGTTTTATGCTATAAGATGAAAGAGCTGGTGGCTGTCTGTGTGAATGACACGCTGTGTTATCAGCCGCCACAGAGTCTGTATTAATTAGCAAACAACCGCCTAAACATGCTCGGGATCTGAGGGTTAAATCAAAATGCTGACAAAGAGCAGATTAGAAGAATTTGGCCCAGAAAAAGCTTCAAATCACAGGGTTTGAGTTTCAGCAGTGGGTGTTTCTATAAATACTCCCGTCGTCTTCATCTCACACTCACACACTAACACACTCACACACACAGAGAAAAATATCCGCGGGTGATTCGGTCACATGCAGCACAGATCCCAGATTTCCTTGTTGTGCAAGTTTCTTTTTTTTTTTTTGTATTTTTTGCCTGCGAGGGAGCTCACACCTGAGCTTGCAGAGGGATCAGGTGGGACCCGAGCGCTCGTCACTCTGTGGACGCTGGCGCCCCGGAGGAGCATGGGTAGATTATTTGTCTTTATCAGGAGCAAATGTTCATGTGAGGGAAGAGAAAAGAATGGAGGTAAATCGTTCATGTGGAATCAGATAGAGAGTGAGGACCTGAGTGAGGAGGAGCCCCTTCAGAGTCACTTGATGCTACTCTACCACTCTGAATCAGATACAGATACAGAAACATAAAATAAAAATAACCTTACTTTCATTGTAAGTCACCGCCCGCCCTCACCCTAACATTCATCAACAATAATAAATGTAACAAAGTGGTGAAGTGTCAGGTTTTGTTTTCTGTTCTTGGCACTTCCTATTTTACTTTTAAGTCTTTGCTGTGTCTCCATTCTAATACTTTCATACTTACACTAACTATTTTGAGTATGTAAATGTGTTTATAGTAACAAGTATGGTAAAAATGTAGTGTACTGTGAGTACCCGGATGGTGCACTCATAACGGTCAAAAAGTTGAGTGTGGAACAATGGATCCTCTTGGCTATGGAGCGGAATGTAATATATGAAAATGACCTCCCATTAAACAGGTGAACCACACAAGAAAAAAAAAGAGAGTATGAGAAAGGTGTTCATTATGGCTAATTGAAATCACAAGCAAAACTGTAAATGTGGTGACAGGCGGCAAAAGCGGTTACATGCTGTCATTCTGACATCCCACCACTCCGCTATTCCGACATGCAAACGTCCCACCATTCCGACAAGGCTTTCAATTTAAGGAACTCAACAGGTGACTCCCTTCTCTAAGACATGCTGGTAGAGGAATACCCACATGGTTGTGCGTAATTACGCAGCAGAGCACATACAGGGACTAGTCTGCCTGTCTAGTCTCTACCTGGTCTGGAACTCCTTTCTTCATTGCCTAAACCCAACCAGTGCAAAATCTTTAGGGAAAAAAATACGCTATTAAAGGAATTGTCAGGAAGGCAGGCAAACCTCAAACGTCCGCGGACAGTGCACTCGACTGTGGGGGCCTTTACCCCGTGTCTTCCTGTCAAGTTTCTTACCAGTGTGATTGCTGTCCCCACTCTAATGTGTTTCACCTGTGTCTCATTATCTGTTTTGTGTACAGCAGCATCTCAATAAATGAGAACATCATGGTTAAGTTAATTTATTTATTTATTCAATTCAAATAGTGAAACTCATACATTAACAGACTGGAATATGTCATATGTCTTTATTTCTTTTAATTCAAGTATGGCTTACATTTAATGAAAACCCAAAATTCAGCAAATCAAGAAATGGTATTATAGTGTAAAAGTTCACTATTGTAACCTAATGATGTCATACTCCATGGTTTCCTGAGCCTTTAAGTGGTGGCCTATGCTGCGTTCGAGACATGTCGGAACTCAGATTTTTCCGACCTCCTACCTGAAAAAGTGTACTGGAACGCCACCTGAAGTCGGACTACGGCGAAGTCGGGGTAAATTTTTTTCTCCGACTTCGCCAAGCGCCGAGTTGTCTAACGTCACACAACAATCTGCACCCAGGCAGAACCACACCGTCAATGGTTAAAATATCAATTAAATGCATTAAAATGCCAAAATACATTAAAATGTTCTTTTTAAAAGTGTTTTTGTGCTTTGAAGTCGGAACTCTGAGTTCTCAACTGGAAAAGATCCGAGTTCCGACTTGTCTGGATCACAGCATTAGTCTGGACCAGTAGCTCCACTATCATGACCTCCATTATTCTACTTTATGGAGATGCTCCTGTGTATAAGCTGTGTCCCCTTCCCCACTGTGCCAGATCGTCTGGTCTCTTGTGTCTGCGCTCCAGCGTTGTTATTTCATCAAGGGATTCCCAGTGTTTCTCTTGACTCCTGAGTTTAGCCTGTTGGATTACTGTGCCTTTGCCTGATCATATTGACTTACTGGTTTTGACCCTTCCTTCAATACGTGACTCTGAGAAAGCCCCATTCTATCATTTTGCCATCTGGCCCGTACCTGATAGACATGAGTGGAGAATTTTGATAAATGTGCTTGTTCTTCCAGCATCATCTAGTTTCAAATGTGAAGCCAGTGAAAGTTAATAGTTTTTCCGAGGGGCCTTCAGGGACTGAGAGAAAAAAAAGTGAACCTCAAGTTTGTTTGTTTTTTGTTTTTTTTGTTTTGGGCAACACAGCTGGCCTCAATGGGTTAAACTGTCACAGTATGATATTAATATAAAACACTGTGCAGCATACAAATACAGTGAGATTCCCAAACATGACACCTTATTATCTTTGTGTGTCTCTTTCAATCCCCACAAATGAATGTGCCTCTGTCAATCATAAATAATTAATGTGTTTTTGGTCACAGCTCTGTTTTGATCTCAATGAGACCTATTGAAATGCTGCTTTTAATTTGAATAAAACATGGACTATTATATTTTGCTCTGTGTGTTTTTACTTTGTATGTAATAGTGTATGTGGAGATCATAGGAAGAATAGCCATTACTCCTTACTACAATGAAGTAGTAATAGCAAATAGGGATCAATAAATAAATCAACTGCAATTTTTCAGTTTGGGCCCTGTAGTCCTGTATTTCAGATTTTACTCACTTACTAAATGTGATAACTGCATGTCTTATTTGTAGTTATCACAATTATTATTTCATTTATTTCTTTATTTATTGTCTCTTTGAGGCATTTCTGACAGGAGCTTCTCACTGACACCCAGCTAAACTCTTGGTTGGCCTGTGAAGTGAAACCAGTGGGCTGTAAAAACCTGTATTTTTCAGTGGCGATGGATTAAAACCGAACACGTTCCACACAAACGAGTAGCTGAAGTGTTCTTTATCTGTCCCTCCTCACCTCGGTTGCCCGGTTTTCTGCGTGTGCGTCACAGTTTGCACACGTGTGCTCTCGGATCCCCCCCACCCACCCTCCCTCCATCCCCCCACCCCGTTCCCCTGCATCTTTATCTGAAGTGACCCTTTTACTGAATGCCTGAATGGATCATTTGCTCCATGAGAGCCGTGATGTTGAATTCCCAGCCCTGACAGAGTCGTAGCTCAAGGCTGTTTTTCCATCAGAAGACTCCCTTCACCTGACACGAGTGCTTAACAGGTCACACACAATGGCTGCTTCTCATCCTCCTCCTGCCCCTCGCATCGCATTCACATCTTTAGATTGGATCAAACTCCCACTTCATCCTTTTTTTAACATCGATAAATCCTGGCCACATACAGTAAACCGGCAGATATTAGCACGACAGCAAAGCGGGATCCCTCTCTGCTGAGCGACAGCCTCTGGCAGCTCCTGACTTGTCAGAACGTGTTGTCTCTTAACTTCCATTCATCTCCTCGCCCCTCGGAGCAGAGCGTCACCACGGCGACACCACCGTCTGACTGACGCCTGTGTAAAGGACTCGGGTGTCAGGTCCTGGGCCGGGGGTTTTACAAACACTGGGGTCAGAGGTGGAAGCCGTGGCTGCTTCAGATAAGACGTGGTGTTGACTTAGCAGCGGGCTTACACTTGTATTTCATCACTTTCAGCCACACTTCATAAAAAAAAGTAACTGGGATGTATTAAGGAGCCTGGGAGAGATTACAGTGGACAGTGGACCTAGAGCTCTCTCTCTCTCCCTGTCTTTCTTTCTACTATACCTCTCCTCTGATGGAGTGTACTATGGTGCAGATTACAGCACAAAGGATGCAAAAAATGTTTTAGTTGCCTTAAAAGACAAAAAATATCAACAAGGATTTTATTTTCACTATAGTTCCCAGTCTGTTTGACATAAACTGCAATCCTTAAGTCAAGGGTACCTGGGCAAACACACTGTTGCCCATGAAGTTGGAAGATATATACATATACATACATATACATATACAAATATATACATACATACATATATTTATATAGTTAACTTGCGATTAATCTCTATATTAAAAATAGAAAGCAATTCTTATCAAAGTGTCTTGGTTAGAATCAAATATACGCAAAGAAAAAAATGAAGAGTTCATTTGCAAAAGCAGATAAGTACCATTTAGAAAAAAAATGAGCTGAGTCTTTGTAATTATTCTTTGCATAGTGTTGTTTTCAATAAAACTTTTTTTTTTTTGAGATATGTCTGTTTTGTTACATCTCAAAGTCACTCAACTTTGGTTTGACTGATATCACCTTATGTAAATGAAAAATAAAAAATGAAGATTCTAGAATTTTTTAAAAACGGAGTTATCTGCTTTGCAAATGAACACTTCAAATGTCTTTTATCTTGTTTGTTTCTTCTTTCAAATACAAAAGTGCAATAAAGACCCACTTAACATGTCTATTTCAAAAATAGAGCTCATAAAATGCTACAACAATGTTGTCTTAAAACTAGGGAGGTAGTAACTTCACAGTGTTTTGCATACACTAATTCTGTCCATAACCATTCTGTTTACAGAAATACAGAAATATTGTGCTTATTCTGAGAGAAGCAATGTTTTTGGGAAAGATTACACTGTACCACACTGAAATATGAAAGAGTAGCATGTACAAAATGTACCGCACATTGCAATAAAACAACAAATAAGAACAGATCGCTGTCTCACTATAAAAATAGCTCCATTAACATTGTGCTGAACTGAAAACTGAGTAATGTGAGAATAACAACAGGAAACTCTGATGGGGGGCTGATAGACACAGTAGTGTGATTTAGCGCATGTGTTTATTACCGTCACTACATGACCTGTCCATGTGCCCATGTGTGTGTGTGAGTGTGTGTGTGTGTGCGCATATACAGTATAATGATTGTGACAATTCTTGGTAGATTAAGTGTATATCCTCTCAAAACTCTATCGATCCATCTCTTTCAAACATATCACTGTGAAAATTAAACCACAATTAACCTTTTTAATAGGAATGAAATGAGGAATGTGTCTGAAAACATAACGTATTAACTTTATGGGCAAGAGTACCGGCAAAAAGGGTACGTGGTGTTAAACTTATGGGCTACAAAAATATCGTCACCGTTTATTGATAAGCCCAGCGGACTGAGACACTTTAGGGGGTTTATTATTTATGGCTCTTTTCACGGCTCGACTCAGTTTTTTTTGTCCTTGTTTTTTTTTTGCTTTTACACTTGCACTCGAGCGCGACGTCCGAGACTCAAAAGAATCAAACCCCACTGATCTGTACTGAGACTGTTGTTATTCTTTCACCTGAGTTACATGACAGCTGTGTGGAAAACTACACTGTTGTCCGTGATCGAGGTGCGGAGGAGTGAGTTTGGAGCTGATGAGAGGAGAGAGAAAAAAGAGAGCAAGATGACGCGGCCGTAGCCGCCGTGATATGACGACCCCGCCCCCGCTGTGGAGGAACTGTGAAGAACTCAGCTGTGATGGAAAAGCACCTAAACCGAGAGCAGTAGAGTCAAGTCCAGCCGAGTAGAGCTGTAACTGTGTCGTGGAAAAGGGAGCGAAGTAATAGTAACTGGTAGATTATTAAAGGCATAGTAGCATTTTTTTTTAAAGTGGGGTTATATGATCTACAAATAGCCCCTATAAGTACTTTAATTGCAGTAGAAGACTCTCTGCACTCCTCCCGTTAGCAACGCCAGCCCATAGCCCTGCCCAGAGATTTACAACATACATTGTTGTGAACAGACCCAAAGAAACAGCTTATTTTCGCGGCCTAAAAGAGGTTTTACCTGGAAAAAAAATACACAGTTCCATTGTTCACTATAATATAAGTTTTTCCAGCCCTTCAAAGGGCAGGAAAAACACAGTTTTTATGTGGACCTAACCAACTCACGTATCCCTCCGCCCAGGGTTAGCGCCCGCCGATCAGCAGTTGGTTAGGTCCGAATAAAAACTGCGTTTTTCCTGCACTTTGAGGGGCTGGAAAAAATTATATTATAGTGAACAATGGAACTGTGTTTTTTTTTTCAGGTAAAACCTCTTTTAGGCCGTGAAAATAGGCCGTTTCTTTGGGTCTGTTCACAACACTGTATGTTGTAAATCTCTGGGCAGGGCTATGGGCTGGCGTTGCTAACGGGAGGAGTGCAGAGAGTCTTCTACTGCAATTAAAGTACTTAGGGGCTATTTTGTAGATCATACAACCCCACTTTTAAAAAAAAATGCTACTATCCCTTTAATGTGTCTCTGCCCAAATACTGAAGCAGTGGCGGCAATAATTTAGTCATGATGGGCCGCCACGAAACAATGCATGTATCAGAAACCCTGCGGTACCTAATAAACTGGCAGGCTGGTGTAAGATGAAGTCAGTTTTAGAAGACAGATTTTCCTAGAAAAAGTTAGTCTGTTCAGTGTTGTCCATGCTCTGGCTGCGGCCCCATCATCATGTAGCTACATGAGTTCAAGGTTCTTAATAACCATTAGATCATTTTATTCTACAAAAGGAGCTGTCTCTTATTCTTAAGTGGGCCACTTTGTCTGACATAATTATATCATCTTTGTGATCTAAAAGTGTGAGTTTAGCTTTTTATGTCCTAGATAATGTGCCCTCGCCTTGTCCCTCTCCGCCCTCCTCTGTCCTCAGGACCAAAGACAATTTCTCCAGTTTTATCTCTCCGCCGACTGGTGTGTCCTTGATTAGCCGACTCCCCCCCACCCCACCACCACCACCACCACCACCTCGTCTCTCCCTCCCCTCCCCTCCCCTCCCACGTGCTGCTGTAAAACTCTGATGAATCTCTTTGTTTAGGAGCCTCTTAAACAAGCCCATGGCCTCCAGAGGAGATCTTTAACACACTCTTCCTCAATTACAAGGCTCTGGGATAGAGTAGAGAAAGCAAACCATTAAACCCAGGCAGCCAGCCGGGCAGTGGCAGGACCAGGCAGGACAACTTGTTAGGAGACAGTGTTGTAATGAGGACCGTTTAAGGCTTAGGCGAGGCAGCCTTTAAAAAGAAGACTAGAGGCAGGGAAGACTGTTAAAAGGATCTTTACTGGGTGTCAAGGCCTCTCTTTCTCACATACACACACACACACATTTATATAAATATATATATATACACATGCTCCACCAATAGTGTCCTTTGTGCTGTTAGAGGAGAGCAGACAGGCCTGAACAGCCTCATTTAGCTGTGTGCTGCACTGATTACTAACCACCTATTAGAGAGCAGAGCAGAGGGGAGCGTGGAGCAGGATGCACACAGCCCCCCGACACATCGCATGTCATGTACTCCATATTTAAAGGTTTGCCTCGTATTAGCGATGATTAACTTCAGACAGACCATAATGGAAATAAAACTGTCAGATGGTGAGAAGGTGCTGGAGCACTGACACAGTCCAGAGGAGATCTGCTGCATGCGAACCCCCACTCACCCCTCACTTCTCCTCCTCTGTGGATGGTGGTATACTGTTATTTTCATTTATGAATATGCATAATGTAAGTACCATGCATGTATGCAGTGTAAAACTAGTTCACAACTAAGGCTGTTGCCCACTTTACTCATTTGTTAATCATACAAACTCCAGCATAGGCCTAAGTAGACAGATCGTTACCAAGCCAAGGCCAGCTGAAATAATATTAACATTAATAATAAAAATAATAAGAGGAAGAATAGGGAAAAAAAGAAAATAAAAGAAAATCCTGATGATTTTTGAGCAGTAATTCAATTTTCTGCCCATAATTGTCTCTTTTTGTTGTTGATTTTTTATTATTGGTAAGTCTGACCTCCCGTACTCGGCGGTCCTCATTCAGCCCTGCAGACAATTCTGTTGCATTTGATTCTGTGTTAAAATGCGAAAACCAAACAAATATCAAATTACATCCACAAAGTACAGTGCATTCAGAAAATATTCATACCCATTCATCCCTTCTCTTCACAGCTTTCTGACCTTTGCCTTTGTTATAGAATAAGAATAAATGTTGTGATGGCTCCCACGATCCGACACGCTCTGAACTGCTCATCCCATATTCCACCCTCAGACCTCTGAGACCTGCTGATCAATCACTGCTCTCCATCCCACTCATCCTTGTTCTTTGGCCTTTTAATTATCATTGTGCAAAAAAAAAAACAAGATAAAAATAAAATAAAATACTCCTAACGAACAAAATGAGCAGGAACTGTATTCAGTGTTTTCCACAATGTAAAGCAGATTTTGAAAAAGGAAGCAGAGCAGGCAGAACCAGAAAAAATGGTAAAAACTGGGTAAGACTGAGGAACCCCCTGAACTATCAGTCCATACATTTAAACACATGCACACACCAGGGATAACACGTTGAATCACCAAACACCAGGGCCATACTATGAGCCGACTAATAGGGGGTCTCTGAATGCCTATCAATCACAATTAATTAGAGCTACCGCTCAGGGAGTGCACAGTGCCCACTCTAAAGAAAAGAGAACAACAACAGCATGAAAGAAAACTAGGCTACAACAGACGGCCTGTGACCCAGGCCAGTCCTACACACGGGGAGGAAACAGACAATGTAACACTATCAGTAAGCAGTGCTGTCAAAAATTACATCATTTTCGTCTCAGTTTGTTGAGCAGAGTTCTTGTTGACCAATAGAACGAATTGCCTTGTTGTTTACAACTACTGCCGGGTAGAAAACCAGCATGAGAACAAAAGTGACGGACGAGAGTTTAGCTATATCTCATTTTTCATGTCACTATATCGCCGTTTAGACTAATCTGATGTTTGTAAAGTTTATAAAACCAATGATTGGACAAACATTATGTGTGCACATTTTTCTAATTAGTCATGGTTATCATAGATTAGCCGGGCTAACGGTTACCTGTTTAACTTTAACTCAGTGACTCAATGAACGGTCCATGAAAAAATATTTTCTCCAGTGAATATCTTAGTTACAACATTACTGAGCTAACTGGAGTAGTTTCATGTCATGTCTGACAATGGGAGGGTTTTAACAGCTGACGTCCTGATGTTAGCTTAGCTACCGCTGTTAGCTTAGTTACCGCCGTTAGTTTTGCTACCGCCGTTAGCTGTCCCTGTCAGCTGAGCCACTGATGCTTTCTAGACACTGTGATTCCCCCAAACTGAATAAATACAACACATAGCAACACAAAACACACACACACACACACAGAAGTAGTAGCCTAATGTTTCTTCAATCATTTCAAATTTGTCTAAACGGTGATCGGGCATGATATGATAGCCTATAGCTAAACTCTCGTTTGTGTTCTCATTCAAATTACGTGCTGGTTTTCTACCCGGAATTAGGAGATTTGGTCTATAATGAAGGGAAAGAAAGTAGGCTACAGTGAATGCATCTATTCTGTTGGTGATCTGACTTATATCCAGGGTTGGGTGTAACACCTTAACCCCATCCACGGCCCAGCAGGCCCAGCATTAATTAGAAGCATCAAGACCCACAGGCCAGGAGGTGTTAAGGTGTTAAAAAGAAAAAGAAAAAAAACAGCCTCTCTTCTGATGGAAGTGTTGAGTAAAGTAAAACTGCTTCAAAAGTAAACACATCTCCATCCACTTTTCTTTTATCAGGAGTGATCCAAACGCCCACACACCAAACCTTCCCATTACGATTGTGTTTACCGACCCTGTCACCACCACCTGTCACTCACTGCCTCCCAGTTAGCCACTCTGTGCCTGCATGGTGGCATTAGACCAGAAACCACTAACAGTCAATAACACACACACACACACACACACACACACACACACACACACACACACACACACACACACACACACACACAAATGTGGCTCAGGAAGTGCTTAACCAAATAGTTTGAATGTGCAAACTGTGTAGCTCAGATGTCATATTACATCCCCACCTCGGATCATCTGTTCAAATCAGAATACCGTTGCTCATTTTCTCCGCTGCTCTTTTTTTTTTTTCCTCTCGCAGGGGCCGACTCTCAGTAGTCAGTCAACATCGCCGAGGGAAACCAGGCAGATTGATAACTGGCGATGGCCACAAATGGAATGCAAAGGACCTCTGAAAGCATATTAAAGTCCCTGACGGGTGTGAGTGATGCCAAAAAAACAAGAGCTTGATTCGCCTGTCGCGGTGTCACCTTCAGGCCCTTTTCAGTTCCTATATTAACTTAGATAGATGTATATAAGGGATGACAGTGAGGGGTGGAGGAGGAAAAAGAATACAAGGAGCCAAAAGGAGGAGGAGGAGGAGGGGGGAGGGGGGGGTGAAGACTGATTGATAATGAAAAGCAAAATGGAGAGACGATGAGAGGAGAGACAAGACCAGTTACAGAGGTCTAACATGTCATGTTAACAAGTGGAAGTGGAGCTCAGGAGGGGGAAAAAAAGGGCACTGCTGTTTCCACTCAGGACCGACTTCATTAGCTCATATTCCCCTCCTTACCCTTCGCGGCATACTAGCCCGGAACCGACAGCTTTTTTTTTTTTTCTCTCTTTTCCCAAACCGCTCTCTCCTCTCAGAGAGACAAAACCCAGCAGAGCCTGAGATGAAATCAGAGAGGGAGATGGAGGGCTAGAGGAGAAGGGGAAGGGAGGGCCCCTAATTTAGGTCAAGGCTGACAGTACCTCTCAAACACTGAGTCTGGAGTGGAAGGAAGGACCTGGATTAAAGTCGGAGAGATTTTTTGCCCGGACTCCCTCGTGTTCTTTGAATCACCTCTCGGGTGAAGCGGCGGAGGCGGAGGGTGAATCACCGCGCTCCATTTGACTCACAAATCAAATGATGGAAGCTTTGTTTGTTCTCTGTGATGTTGTCCCCTTCGACAGAGGTATATGGGGGGGGGATGCTCCGCCGCCACATTCGGCACGGCGCTGCTTAATAATGATAGTGATACAATTACTGTTAGATCAGCAGTGTTTGATATATGGGCCTGCTGTTAAACAATCTAATTCCGGCCTTCCATTGTTGCCCACCTCTTATGTAACGGATGGAAAACAGGCTGATTGATTGCATCTTTATTGTGGAAGTCCATCTATTCATAAATGATAGAGCAGGTTGTTTGTCACTGCCTTTGCAAATGATCCATATTGTTTCCTTACACTTTTTTTTTTCTCCATGTACTGAAGTTAGCATGCTAACTAGCCCGGGGCATGTTCCATCAGTTTCTAATAGAGGCTAACCTGCAATCTTCCTTGAAAACGTAATTCAGCTCAGAGGATGTACGGTGAATCGCTAACACAGGATCCTGATGTCTAATTTTGGACCACATTGTTTGAATAGAAAATACACTATCCAAAACACAACTGTGGTGGGTTAGTATACTAACTAACTAGGCCTGTAACGACACACGTGTCGAAACCGAAACCGCGACACTCTAAGACACGAACCTGTGTCGCCAATGAAATGGCAGAACCGCGACACACCCATTCCAACGCTCCGTGGCTGTTTTTCTTGCTTTGGAGTTAAGTTTTGTTTATTTTTTAACAGTATGTTTGTTTTTGTTTTTTCCTGCAACCAATCGATCAATGAGATTTTGGTTGACTATTTGGGTGAAGATATAATTGTTATTGTTAGCCTATATATTGTTGTTATAATAAATAATCCATTTTTTTCTACCAAAATCTCTTCTTTTTTTAACCTTAAAAAATTTGACTTGAATCGAATCGTGTATCGAACCGTGGGTCAGAAATCTAGATACGAATCGTGACGTTGATGTATCGTTACAGGCCTATAACTAACCCAAATTTGTGTGTAGTAGTATAATATGAAGTGCAGGCTTTCTTCACCGCATCCTCGGAATCTTCTGGCCAAATGACATTGATAACATCAACCTGTGGGAAGAAACCCAGCAAGAAACAATAGAAGTGCAGCTGTTAAGGAGAAAGTGGCGATGGATTGGTCAAACACTGAGAAGAAACCAAACTAAACAGGCACCAACATGGAACCCACAATACAAGGTCAACATAGGGCAGAGGAAGAAGACCCAACAAGACCTGGAAAAGGAGCAAAGAGCAAGAGTTCAAGACATGCAAACAGCTGGAGAAGATGGCCCAAGACAGACGAGGGTGGAATCAATCCATCAATGCCCTGTGTCCTGAAAGGAATACAAAGGCCTGAAGTAAAGTTTATGATTGGTTTCTTGAGAAAAGGGCAAAAAACGGAATGATGAGTGGAAATAATATCAGGTCGACCTGACCCCGCTGCAACAACAGGATGTCCTGTTGAAATCCTGAGCTGAGGTACTGCCAATATAATATTTGGGAAAAAAGAAAAAGAAAAGAAGAGCTGAAGTACTGGTCCAGTGAGATTGTAACACTTACTAAAGCAAGTTGACATCAAGTGCTGCCAAGAGACATTCTGTGTCCTGTTCTGACAAGAAAACCCTGGACCTTTCACTCCAGGGTTGGGTTTTTGGGGGGTGGGGTGTTTGGCAGGAAGAGTAGTTGTTGCATTAGTAATTACAGCTAATGGCCATCCCAAGGTGGCAGTTGTCGGTCTGAGAAGTGAAGCTCACTTCCGCGTTCAAAAAACTGCAATCCCTTCGGCTTCCTCTGGGGGCTGGTGTCAGAAGGGAGCAACTCTCCATAGACCCCCATGTTAAAATCGCTGACTTTACATCCTCAATAAACATGATCAAAGCCTGGTGTCAGAACGTTTTTTGGTCTCAATCGATGGTTTCTACCCCCGCACACACTCTGAGGGGGGTGATTTTTATTTTAACTCTACCGTTTTACTGTTATTAGGTTAAAACTCTGGCCAATTAGGGCGCGGGAACGTTGAGTGACAGGTCCGGAGCGGTCCGGAGACAGGCTGCTTCGAGGCCAGTGGGCGGGTTCTCGGCCGCCAATCCAACATGGCGCTGTTCAGGCCGCCATATTTGAGTCACAAAAACGACTCCCCAAAACCAATGGGTGAATACACGGATGCTACGTCCATTCTTTTTACAGTCTATGGGCCATCCACATATACAAATAGATGTCACAACCAAATGTTAGTGATTGGGTGAAGGGAGGTCCAATAGTTTTAAACTTCAACAGACTATCCACCTACCATGAAGTAGTTGTTTTTCAATGGAGAGTGGCCGGTCCCTTAGGGCTCAACATGGAAATGACCAGAAATCAGTAACACAATGTGGTAGTGTTGTTATCCATGCACATATGGTAACATTGTTATTCCTGATGCAACATGATCACAGATGTCAACTTAATTAAACTATCAAAGTCGGTGTTGTGTAGACAAACACTCAGTGTCAAAGCACGGCAGACAGATACATTTACAGAGCACATTATTGCACTTAATTAATGATAAAGAGACAAAGTCAGGCACTCTGGAAAAAGCTATAATAAATAAGTAAACGATACGAAAGAGGCAGCAGCAGCAGAGATGTTAGAGTCCTGTGTTGAGTTTCAGTCAACACTGCAGTAGCTCAACTTCAAATAGTGGGAAAGGTGAAATTGGAACAGCTCTGTCCTGATGGAAGGAGTGCAGTGGCGACTGACCTTTCTGGATTTATCAAGACAACTCTTGGAGGAGGTTTACAATTTGCATAAGGTGGGGGGATGCAGTTAGGCTAAGTATATAAATAAAAGCCTGTCTCCACTATAAACCTGTCCTGGTCTGGTCTGTACTGGTCTGGTTCTCTCTGCTGCTGCTGGGACAAATGTGTGTGTGCAATACATGTGGATCCACATCCATGTGGAGACGGTCCTCTGATCCTACTGAGTCCAATGACCCCATCATTATCTCACCTTAAAAGGATAGTTCAACCTTTTGGCAAATTGGCCAGAGCTGTTTTTTTTTCGAGGTAAATTCATGCAAAACCGCTGATGCACGTTCCCGTTTTTCAGCAAGCAGTCACAGGTCACAACTTGTCCACCAGAGCGTTTTGGAGTTGTTGGACTGTGTATTTGATGAGTTCGATTAGGGATACTGAGAAATTCCATGAGCCTCCGTAGCGTAGCTGAGCAGATTGCGGCTCTGATCCGCCGTTCTAAAAATAGCTTGCACCGACAATTAAAGGTAACAAACCTACTGCTAAAACTACAAGGATTATGGCAATGGGCCAATTTGTCAAAATGTTGAACTATCCCTTTAACCACACCTTCCTTCTATTATGTCAGTGTGATTCCAAGTGTTTCCCAAACCTGTACCACAGATCCCACAGCCGCGAGCTGAGTGTCCAGTGTTTGCAACATTAGCGCTGACTGGAAAATGAGCGAACGCAGGAGCCACCCACATTAATTTCTCATCTCCTTCCCGTGCTTCCCACAGCACTCATTATCAACATCTTCACCCATGTGTGTGTGTGTGTTTTGAACATCCGCATGTGCCTATGAGCATTAGGGAGGTTGTTGTGTCTTCTTGTTATGCTGAGTATGAGTAGTTCTGCACCATAATGGGCAAGGGCAAAGATGTGCAGGCTGGAGGAATCATACTTTGAACAACTGATTGACTGAAAACATCATCTACAGAGTTGCAATTAAAGCTTCACTTTGCCTAGAAATCAAAACTTAGGTGTGCAGTAGCTGTACAACCAAGACAAGATCAAGACTTTGAGGGGGTCGAGACCGAGTCAAGACCATTAGCAATAATCATGTGGCTTGATATTTACATTATTCCTTAGATAAAAATAAAATGTGATTTTAGACAAAATATATACCATATTTTATTGAAACAAAGTTTGGATTGAACAGAAAAACACAGCACATAACCTGCTGAAGTCTCCCACTTTTAACAGTATAGGAACCAAGTGTTTGAGATGGTGACACAAGCACATACACTTTTAATTATCTTACAGTTACTGAATTACATCACATAAACCAAAGTGAGCAAGTGACAGAAAGACATTTGTGGTTTAAAAAAAGAGTCGAGCTCGACCAAAAACGAAACAAGACCGAGTAAAAATTGAGTCGATTCCAAGACAAGACCCAGACCTAACTAACTAATGTTGGCTAACTGATTGTCCACCCATTAATTTCCAGTGTTAGCTTATTTCTAAAATGGGACCATGGAGATGTCTTTGTTTTGCTTTATTGGAGTTGGAGTCTATTACTTCAGTTGATGAGCTGGTGTAGAGAGTCTTTTCAATATCAGCTTTCAGAGACACACCCCCTTGTTTCACCAAGGGGTTCAGGAGGCCTTATACCTGCTGGGTCCCTCAACAATATATCCAAATACATGTAGGAACTAATTAGGGCTAAGTACAATTCTGTTACTTGTTTATGCTACCTGAGTGTTTCCATTTCAGGATCTAATCTAAATCTCAACATACAGTACAGGGCAGATCTCAGTGTCAAAAAGAGCGTCAGGTCCTGATTAAAAGAGGGAAACACAAGAGGACGGGAAGACGACAAGGAATCTTTCAAAATAAAACAGGGAAACTCTAGCTAAACCAGAGGACATGATACCTGCCAACTTTTGTCAGGAGTTAGGCAACTCTTTATACTTCATTCACTGTAATTTATAGCCTCAACTTTGCCTCACTTTGAGAGCTGACACAGCTGACCCCGTCTGTTTTCCCAAAGTTTAAAGGAAAAAGATGAACACCTGAAGGCCTGCTGGTAAAATCTCAGCGTCATAAATCACACCAGGGTCAATGTTCCTTCCCGCCTCATTCTTCCTGCACAGGAATCCATCCTCTAACAGCTTTGATGTTGTTTCATTCTCATCAAAGAGTTGCATGAGAAGTTGAATGTCAACATAACTGAAATAATTGCATGAGATAACAAGCTTGTAAAGAGGTTTGCTAGAGAAAATAAGACCCATTATGTCTGAGTGTGATGTGTTCTCTAATAAAATGTGTGTGTGGATTATACACCTATTTGCTATTGCTCTTTTTTTCCTACAGATGAATTGAAAACTCCATTAAAACACTGGTTTACTCATTTTGAAACCAATTATTCATGTTTACACTGCTAGTCCAAACCTTGAAATGACATGACAAAGCTTCAGCAGTTCCTATGGGAGATTTTCTCCAGACATTTGGGTTGTGCTGAAACCAACATGAATTGTGAATCAAAAGCATTACTGACCTTGTGCCTTAGCTAGCAGCTGCTGTGTGGTGAAATGTTACATTATAATGCTGCAACTGTCTAAATTGCTCTTTATTTTCTGCAACTACTCAGCTCTACAGTAACCAATCTGTTTCCTGTCCAAAGCTGTGGCCATTTATAATGTGTTGTGCTGATATCAAAACATACAGTATATGTATGTATGTATGTCTTTAATGTGTGTTTTTTTTTCAACATTTTTTTCAACATTTGCAACAACTTTGTGTATTTATAAATACATTTTTTAAACATATTTAACACATTTAACATATTTTACATTACATTTTTATAATTTTACATTATATTACATCTGTATCTTTCAACTTATATTCTCTCACATTAGCTCTCAACCTGATCATTTTGCAGTCAGTCAGACACAAAAATTGGAAACTGCCCATTTTTCCTCCTATTTTGGCTCGCATCTACTTTGGTGAGGGAAACCAGTCTACATCTTTGATGCACGCAGGTAGCTGACAAGGGGATGAATGAATGTAGATAATCCGCTAAATCATTATCCAGGTTTACATGCAGACTTTTTTTCATTCTGATTCAAATAGCTCTGAATGAAGATTTCATGCCACCTGTAAACAACATGTGAGGTGATCTGTTCTGATTACATGTTGTTCCATGGAGCATCTGCCACTGCATTTATTCAGAACAGACATTTTAAAGCCGTGTGACATGCTGGTGTGACATGATGAGTTCTCAACAGGCAGGGCCAACCCGACCAGATGCGCTGGTTTGGGCATATACAAATAAATCAGGTCATTTTCTTCTTTTTTGGCTGAGTTCGTTTAATTTTCAGGCCTGTTGAGAACTCTAGCACAAATTAATCGAAACATCACATGACTGATCAAAGATGGAGATCTAATGTCTGATGAGCACAGCAGTTGTCATTGTTTTGACACTTTTATTCAGGCATTTACATCTCTACGCATGTACGCCAGGATGGAGCATGGGCAGAAATAACACAACCAGACAACATGCTGTTTCAATACGTGGGTTTACATGGAGCCAAATATTCTGATTAGAATTGGTTTAGATGTCCAAACCGAATGAAACTGCTCCATATTAACAGCTCAATCTGAATAAACAAGCCCAAATCAAATGAAATTTAATTCGGTTTCAGAGAGGTGGCATAAACCTTTTATTTAAACCGAATAAAGCAAATGCTTGAATAGTGTTAAAACTTTATGCTGGTCAGACCAGATATCTCCATATTTGATCAGTAGCTGGATGTTTTGATTTCTAGAGTTCTCAACAAGTCTGAAAATGTATATGCGACCGGACCGGACCCATGGGTGTTGAAGCCCGGACACTGCTTGCAAGAATTAATTATTGGCCCGAACCCAGCTGGATTCGGGCAAAAAAAAAAAAAAAAAAAATAGAAAATACATTTCTATATAATTTCGGCTCAAACCCCTACGAACCAACGCGTCCTGCCAGGTTTTTCTAGTCAGACCGGCCCTTTAAAGGGATAGTTCACCCCAAATTCAAATTTCACTCATTATCTACTCACCCTCATGTTGACTATGGGCTGGGAGAAGTTTCAGAGTCCTCCGTGGCTTCTCTGAGTTACAGCTGGGCTCCGTTCAGCAGTGCATGTCCATGACGGTTGTGAATGGAGCTCACTTTTCTTCGTCCAAAAAGACACACCAAAAAACATCTGAATACCTCCATGCTGCTCGTCTGTCCCTCTTGTATTTAAGCCCCAACATGAGAAATTGTTCAGAAAAAAATTAAATAAGTCTATGTTTTAAGCTTGTTTGTAGCGGAAGCTCCCAGCCTTGCTCTGCTGGAATCTCACGCGATTTGCGGAGCCGTGAACTGGGTGTCAATGCAAATCGCGCGGGATTTGGACGGACCAGGAAGAGCAGTGCTGGGAGCTTCCGCTACAAACAAGCTTAAAATATAGGCTAGACTTATTTAATTCTTTTTGGAACAATTTCTCATGTTTGGGCTTCAATACACATTGCAGACGAGCACTCTGGAGGTATTTGGATGTTTTTTGGTGTGTCTTTTTGGAAGAAGAAAAGTGAGCTCCGTTCGCAACCGTCATATGGACATGCAGTGCTGCACGGAGCCCCGCTGTAACTCAGAGAAGGCACGGAGGACTCTGAAACTTCTCCCAGCCCTTAGTCCACATGAGGGTGAGTAGATAATGAGTGAAATTTGAATTTTGGGTGAACTATCCCTTTAAGAACACTCGTGTGTGCCACAATGCTGTAAAACATCCCTTCTGAATAAATGCAGTGGCTCATGTAAACACCCGATCTGATTAGATCATAAATAGATAGTAGAGAAGAACAGTTAACCCTAAAGACTCATTCGGAATGAATTCAATCAGAAAGAGGAAAAGGTGTTCATGTAAACCCACCTACTGTTTATATGATTTTACTTTTGATCGGTTTAGGAAAAGAAATTCTACCCCTATGAAAAACCAAATTAAATTAAATTTGGTTTGGGCCAGTTTATTCTGATTGAGGTGTTTATATAGAGCATTTTTATTCAGTTCGGAGATCTAAACCGATTCTAATTAGAATATTTGACTCGTGTCAACCCAGAATAATACTGCTAACGCAAAAACACTGCATTTACACAGGTAGGTGGGTGTGAAGGGAATGGCCCCTGTCAGTTAGCGAATAATGTTTACAATAATTTTTTCTGGTTTATCTTTTTCTCAGGTCACGCTCCCCTCTGAAGAACTCTGGCGCCCCCCTGGGGAGGCGTATACCTCATAGTCTGAAAAAGCGCTACTCTACATGATGCTTACAATGCCCCCTCCCATTCCCCCAGAACCACGTAAGAATCAATGTATTTACATTTATAACACATGCAAGAATTCACTCTGGGTTATTAATTGATTATGAGAAGGAGCATGAATAAAGCCAGTCCACACAGTGCATGTAACTGTACCGGCTCCAGCAGTAATAAGCGGCTGAGGGCAGACGTATCAGAGCAGTGTGAGGTATTGTGCCTGTGGTGTTTGGCATACATTAGCGTTGTAATTTGACATTTCTGTCAGTCACTGTGAAATAGTAACTATCACATGTGAATTAAGCAGCTTCTCCTCATCATACGTTGTGCTCCGAAGACACTAAATCAATGCTAATCTGATTTTGAAACATGAAATGAAACCTTACACTCATTACTGTCAATGAGGGGCCAAATTGGATTGCTATTTTGGAAACACGTGCGCAGAATACCAAGATATCAAAGAAGAAAAAGAAAAGAAAGCAGAAAACACTTTCATACTACAGAATTAACTTCCTTCTATACGCCATCTTCTTTTCTTTTTCATCACATATGGTTTCTCTGAGCTATAAATGACCTGTGACAGCCTGGAGATTAGAGAGAAGCCTTGTATCCAAGCGAGCCGCTCGTGTGAAACCTGGGACCACGTGTTAAAATCAAAAGGACGATGGAGCTCAGTTGACATTGCTAAATCATTGAAAAAGTGCCTCTGTCTCGCTCACACACACACAAGCACACACACTCACTCCGTGGTCTCTCTTTGGTGATAGCGGTCAGGGTTCAGTGCTCATTTCACACCCATCAAAGTTCCATTTTAGCAGCCCTGATATCTCACCCATCCCAGCCTCCTCCATTATGAAATGGTGATACTACCCTCAGTATTAGCCTTATCTGTCTTTATCCACATTTGAAGAGCCACTAAATAAAAAAAGAGAGAAAATGCATTTACTTTCGGATTATTAGCTTTGGTATCCGTGCATAGATCAACATATCAAAGCAGAGATTAAATTAAAGCTCCATTACACAATATCTTTATATTCACATTGAATCAAATGATTGTAATTTGGCAAGGTTGGTGGTACTGCTGATCCCACTGAGAGTGAGTTCCAGTCTGCAGCTCTTCACACTTCTTTCGCTTTGGTCTAATGTTCTGTGTAGTTGAGTCCCCGCAGCCAAGGATAATAGTATACCATATGTCATCCTTTCAAAATTGCTTTTATTTTGCTTGCTAACAAATCCATTGGAGACTTTTCATGGAGGACGTGCTCTGGTATTTGCCCGGTATGGTAATTCCTCCTCCATACGGGCAGTGGAGAGTTCTGAGCCCAATTCCAATCTAAAAGATGGAGGGGTAATATCCACAGTCCCCGTGCATTGTAACATTTAGCCTCAGTAATATGAGACTTTCACAGTCTGCATTAGACTGATCAAAGGTTTCCTTCACAGTGACAGGGCTTCAAGTGTGAAATTTATTCTTTGTGTTACTACCGCTCCACTGCGGTTCAGTAAGGACAGAAGACAATCAGTACATTTGCATGACAAGAATTATGGCCTTAATTCATCTATAACTGGACAACGTGCATGTAAACGCATTAGTCCGCCTCAGCAAGGCAAGGCAAGGCAATTTTATTTGTAGCAGAAGAATACAGTGTTCTCGTCTGCCTTGCAACATTTCCATAACCACGAGGGGATAGCGTGCATGTCATCTGTATAATAAATATGTACGGAATTAACAAAGCCATCACATTCTCCATGTCCTCACCGTGTGAAATACTGGTTTTGCTGCCTAACTCATTTATCTAGTTGTTTACTAGTGTAACAGAGGTCCACGGGTATAGTCACAGTCACAAGGTACCAGTAAGGCGATGTGATGGCGTGTGGCGGTTAGAGGTACTGAAGTTAAACTCACTCATCCATAAAAGACGTGCTAATCCACTTGCCAAGTGGTCATTGATCTCTTGGCGAAACGATTAGCATTGTCGCCTGCAGTGTGGGAGACCCGGGTTTGAAACCCGCTCAGGGGAGGCATAGACTGTAAAACATATGGATGTAGCATCGGTGACGTCACCCATTGGTTTTGGGGAGTCGTTTTTGTGACTCAAATATGGCGGGCCTGAACAGCGCCATGTTGGATTTACCGGCCAAGAACCCGCCCACTGGCCTCGAAGCAGCCTGTCTCCGGACCACTCCGGACCTGTTCCGCGCCCTAATTGGCCAGAATTTTAACCTAATAATAGTAAAAAAAAAAAAAAATCACCCCCCTCAGAGTGTGTGCGGGGGTAGAAACGGTTGAGACCAAAAAACGTTCTGACACCAGGCTTTGATCATGTTTATTGAGGATGTAAAGTTGGCGATTTTAACATGGGGGTCTATGGGGAATGCTGCTTTCTGACACCAGCCCCCAGAGGCAGCCGAGGGGATTGCAGTTTTTTGAACGCGGAAGTGAGCTTCACTTCTCAGACCGACAACTGCCCCCTTGAGGGCAGGCCAGACAACATCGGTCACACTAGGTGACGCATATCGCCACCTAGTGTTGAGGAGGCGTCAACTGTTCAATTTTCCTTGTTGCATGTAAACTGTGAGAATGACATGATTGTGACGGAACGCCCTCGACTTAGCTGTGCATCTAAACACACTGAATGAATGGATGTTTCGGTGAAAATATTGGGGAATCCATATTTGATAGATTTAAGTTGATAGATGATATATGTTTTTTTCCAGGTTGTCTATTTGTCCCATTCTCCTGGACATGGACTACTTCAAATTTGGATGAACTGATTAGATAAGTTTTGGTCAAAGGTCAATTTCACAAGGTTTCGGCCTTAAGAATACAACATTTTCAAAATGTCTTGAAGGAATTTATTGAAATTTGGTGTAAACATTGACATGATGTCATGGATGAACATTTATTGATGAATTTCTGGAGGTCAGCATGGCCTCACGAGAACAGTCTAGCCACTGTTTTAATATTTAACAAGAACGCTTTGTGCAAGAGAACATGGAAGTTATCCCATGAAATCACAAAATGTTCTTGATAGTATTTAATATTTAATATGATTTTATATAGAGTCTAAGTGGCCGAGGCATACAACTGTGTTTTTTTTTTCTCCCCATCATCATTATTGTTCATTTAGAGTCGTGTATCCAGCTCTATCCCCGTCAGAGACACTCTCAGAACCCCTATCCTGGCGTGAGAACCTAAAACATCAGATTAACTATTAATCTTCAAGTCTCCTGATCTGCTACTCTTTGTCATATTTATTTGCTGCTTCCTCTTTTGTAACAGTTGCAAAGTCGATAAGGTGGAACCTAGAACCAAGAACTGAAGTGAGGCAGAATCCTATATACTGAGGCTCGTATGATTGATTTGTGCAGCCTGTGTGTGTGTGTGTGTGTGTGTGTGTGTGTGTGTGTGTGTGTGTGTGTGTGTGTGTGTGTGTGTGTGTGTGTGTGTGTGTGTGTGTGTGTGTGTGTGTGTGTGTGTGTGTGTGTGTGTCAACCTTTTCTCTTCAGACTGTCCTCCTGTAAACATCAACCCCACAGGTCATCTGTGCAGCAGGTTATAATGCACGCAGTTACAGTTTGTTGCTAGGCGACATCTAATGACATCTAAAGCAATTAGCAAAACAAATAAAGAACTATACAATCACAGACACATCCCTGTTCATCCAGCATCATATAAATCATGAACCATTAAAAGAGGAGACACCACATTGACCTTGACCTTCGCCCACCAAAATCCAATCAGTTTGTCCTGTCATTCAGAAGAATTGATTGAATTTGAAGAAACGTAGGCATAAGACTCTGATATAATGATCAGTTGCGTATTGCGTATCATTTGTGTGTGTTTCCTTCATCTGTTCAACCTCTTGAAGAAATGCTTCTTTTCATTAACTGCATTTTTTTTTTTTCATATCTTTATTTGCCCACACACCCAGTTATTATCTAGTCATTACCTGGACACAGCTTTTATTGGAGATATAACGGTAGCCCATTAATCAAGCATTTTGAGCTTGGCTCCTGTTTTATAGGGGAAAAAAAAGAGCAACTGGCCCGGGTTCCGCTTTTTTTTATTTTCTCTATCTTCTTCTGTCTCTTCTTGTCTGCTGAGTAAAGTAGGTCCAAGAAGATCAGCCAATTAAAAGCGATGCCTGTTTAATCACTGCAAAATGGGCAACAAAAGGTGTTTAAAAAGTGCTGCTCACACAGAATCCAGTCAATTAGAGGACAACCTTCCTGGGAGAGCTCGCTTTCTATTTTAGGTTAATGCATCAAGTCCCTGCGTACGTGTCGGTACACACACACAGTCTCAGTCTCTCAGACACATACACATTATGCTCTTACCAAATGCTGATGCGGGACTTTAGTTGTTCATTTAAAGCGTTGCTCAGGAGTCAAAGGTCCAACCATCACTTTCATTATGAATGAACACACACACACACACACACACATGCACAAACACTAGAAGACACACAGCCAGCCACGCAGAATTAACAATATGCACATAATTAACTGAAGTAAGACTCCACGCTAATCTGCCAGACACTCCCTATCATGCCAATGAGGCTGAGCTCCAGTGCTCTCCTCTCCTGCTTCTATCTCTCTGCTTGTGTTTTTATCTGTCTATTACACACACATCTATGCTTTACCTCCTGCCTACTCTTCTCCTTCACTCCCCGCTTCCCCCTTCCTCCTCCTCTATCTTCCCTCCTTCTCCTTCTCCCCACCACCACCACCACCACCACCCGTCGCCACTCTTTGGCTTCTTTTTCTTTCTCTCGCAGCCACTATATACCAGCCGCTTTGCATCCGCCAGATAACGACACAAAATTCAATTTCTCGCCGAGTTGCCTCCCTAATGGCTGAGTTGGGGAAGTGTGACGCACCGAGGTTCCTCTGCTAAGAATTACCTCTCTGCAGCTGCTCTCATCTCCAGAAGTTCATACCGTGGTGTAAAAATGATACGCATCGGCTGGTGCGGCGGGGACACGGCGGAGGAGGAAGTTTTGATAGACAGAGGGGTTCGGCAGTAATAGGTGCAGTGATATTGTAAGCATTTGCTTCATATAGCATTACAACATCAGTATATACAGTACGTGTATGTGTATTTCTCACGGGGTGTATACTGTTAGCAGCGGTAGCTTTGATCATGTCTGTAGAAGTTTTTTTTGAAGGGATGGTTTGAATCCTGCATTTGAAACTGTTGAGTCTGATACAGCAGCTCACAGTCATTTCTGGAGCCTGGGTCTATCAGGTGACAACACGAATGCCATGACTTTTTATAGCACAGTTTGAATTAAGATAGATAGATAGATAGATAGATAGATAGATAGATAGATAGATAGATAGATAGATAGATAGATAGATAGATAGATAGATAGATAGATAGATAGATAGATAGATCGTATGGGATAGGCACATTCTATACATTGCTGTTCCATGCTCTTGCACCAACGCATCGCTTCACAAATCAGCTCATTGTGCGATATAGAGCTGACACTTCAAGGATATGAGTTCCTCATATTTCCCATTCATTCGGCTCAGGCACTGGTCGAAAACACTTAGGTTGTGCATCTTAGTCTTATAATGGTAATAGTCTCAAGTATGTCAGCATTCTTGTTAAATGTTCAGGTAACACTTTACTATAAGGGTCCCTTAATTAACGTTAGTTAGTACATTATTAAGCATTTATATATAAACTAATGTGTTAATTAATGCTGAATAATGCATACATAATGATAACTAATTACATTGTTCAACTTTTATTATTACTTAATAATTTATTAATTAACTTTGAGTAGTAAACATTAATTAACCGCTGCTAAGTACTACATAATAATGATTGTTAATATATTTGTAAAGAGTGAATTAATATTTAATAATGTACTAACTAATGTTCATTAAGGGACCCTTATTGTAAAGTGTTACCGATGTTCATTATTAAGATGGCAAAATTGCACAAACTGATTAAAATGTGTTCAGAAATGTTCCTTGGCCTAAATGCTCTGTTCTATGTACAGGTACATCTCAATAAAGTAGAATATGATGGAGGTCACAGTCTTCTCCATGAGAGTGACGCTACTGAACCAGACTGAGAGACCATTAAAAATAATGAATTTTGGGTTTAGAAAGAAATAAAGATTAAATATTTCAGTTTCTGTGTAAATAATCTATAGGTTTCACTATTTAGATTGAAATACTGAAAGAAAGAAATTAACTTTTGCATGATATTCTTGTTAGCTGTTAGTTAGTGAGTGACTATTTTGTGGGCAATGGACAAGTGCAAGAATTTGAGCCAGTTTGACAAGGACCAAACCGTGACAACTAGATGACTGGGTCTCTCATGTGAAAGGCTGCAACTGCAGTGGTCAGGATCTATCAAAAGTTGGTCCAAGGAAGGAACAGTGGTGAAGCGGCCACAGGCTCATTGATACATGTGTGTTCCCATCCAACAGACCAGCAACTGTCACTCAAACTACTGAACAAGTTCATGCTGCTTCTGATAGAAAGCTGTCAGAACACACAGTGCAGCGCAGTTCATTGTGGATTCAGCAGCAAAAGGGACCGACACAATATTAGGCAGGTGGTTATAATGCTATGCCTGATGAGTATAAAAGATCATAAGAATTTCCTCTTCAGTATATTCTCACCAGTGGTGTTACCATCTTTTTCATTTCATGAAATCACCTCACTACAAAACGTTGAATCACAGTTAACAAAGTGTACCACTTCAATGAAACAAGGGGACCAGGCCTTTAGCACCTTCAGTGACAAACAGTTGAGGTTGTGCTGATTGTGTTCCCAGACACAATTCAGTATAAAAGCAGGCGCTCAGTGTAAACTGAACTCACTGCCTTTGTCGAGTATTTGTATAGGATGCTGCATCACCTCATTTGGAGAAGAACATTTTTTCCAGTGTAAAAGGAATCCTTTTACATGTGCTGAGAAGAGAAAATGGAAAAAAAAAGCTTTCATGTACTAGTCCAAAAGCTTTTTACACATTGTTTGAGAAGAATTTAAACTTTGTACCACGAGCTGATGGAACGGAAGAATGGAAGAAGTTACTTGGTTTGTTGGCTGTTTGTACTGCAGTTATTTGTTAACATACTGTACAATCGGTCGAGCCACGCTGGCATGTTGCTCATAGGAAAACAATGCTTTTCACTGGTGAAGCTTGTTCATGGTTGCCATTAAAGGGATAGTTGCAAATGGATACCATTTTTCTTCTCCTTCAAGCTTGTTTGTAGCGGAAGCTCCTCTTCCTGGTTCGTCCAATTTGGATGGACCAGGGTCTGTCCTCTCCCAGGTCCGTCCAATTTGGACGAACCAGGAAGAGGAGCTTCCGCTATACAAACAAGCTTGAAAAATAGACTTATTTAATTTTTTTCGGAACAATTTCGCATTTCGGGGCTTCAGTACAAGACGGACATTACATACGAGCAGCATGGAGGTATTTGGATGTTTTTTGGTGTGTCTTTTTGTTACGAAGACAGTTGGTATCCATTTGCAACCGTTATATTGACATGCACTGCTACGTCGAGACCCCCTGTAACTCAGAGAAACCACGGAGGACTCTGAAACTTCTCCCAGCCCTTAGTCCACATGAGGGTGAGTAGATAATGAGTGAAATTTGAATTTTGAGTGAACTATCCCGTTAAGTCTCTGTCAGATTTGTTGGTTGGACGATGCCTCATAGTTTCCAGGTTGCTTCAAAGGTCTGATGTGGTTCCTATGGTTTAATTTGCGGTGCCTGGAAATACTACTATTCATACTACCTGGATGGAGTATCATAGTTATCACAACAGTACTTATTTCACCACTGCACAGGCTACATATCATGAACAGCATGATTGCAGTATGTTAAGTGATTTCAGAGGTTCTCAGCTATATATGACCCACCAATTAGGATAATGATATATTATTTAATTTCCACTTTATTGCGGCTACAAAAGGCACACTGAAATGATTATGACTCAGTCATTGCTAGATTGTGGACCCTCTTTCTAGTCTTGGAATATTATATATCTCAGAAAGAAACATTACGCACAGCTATAGCCTGTAGTAGGGACATGCTAACAGGCTGATAAGCAAGAAGTCAATTGTTTCAATGCAGATGAAACTGGCAGAACGCCATAGTCTTTTTGATGTACAGCAGCCCACTGTGACATATGGTGCAGTTTGGGATACATGAATTGGAGAGGGCGGAGCTGCTGTCTGCTGAATTAGATCTGTACAACAAACAGTCCACCACAAACATGACAACATTGACTATAATTGGTCTGTTATTTTGTTAGATTCTTAAAATGAGTTTCAAGGTAATGTTGGCACAAGACGGCACTGTTCAAATGTCACCACATTGTCGATATTTAATGTTGTACGCTCTGCCCTCAAAGTATAGAACTAAGGCCTTGTCCACACGGAAATGGAGCTTCACCAAAAATGATATTTTTATTGTTCGTTTTCATTCATTCTTTCATTTTCTATACCACTTATCCTGCACTAGGGTGGCGGGTGAGTTGGAGCCTATCTCAGCTAACTACAAGCAATAGGCAGGGTTTCTGGTTGGGTTTGAAAAAGGTTTTCCATAAACACGGCATTGTTTTAAGAAATATTGACGTACGTACACATGGATCCACTGAACTGACTGTCGATTTAACATTAACTGGTATGACATCATCATTTCACAAAAGATCCATTGTGGGTGTCCACACAAAATCCATTGGGCAGCGTTTTGAGATTTTCTCACTCTAGAACCCGTTTCCAAAAAAAATTCCATTTTCACCTCCCCAAAATGTCATTTCTGTCTGGACAAAACGATTAAAAAACACTTATACAGATTCACTGAAACCCATATCTGTGTGGACGGGCTCTAAGTCATTGGGTGACATGTTACTTCATTAACATGACATTTGCCGTGTACTTTATTTTAAAATTAATTTCTACTGCTGCCAAAAATACATATCAAACACCAAATGTGGATTTGTTTGTATCTAAAATAGCTCCCAGCAAATGTGACATGTACTCAAAACTGCAGCAACACAATGTTTTAGTTCTTCAAAACTAGTTCTTCATGTAGTACAGTAGTAAGTATTCTCTTGGAGTCCAAAAGTGAGAACACAGCCCTATTTCTTTGAAAGGAAATTGAGTGGTCTCAGACTTTTGGGGTCCACTATTCCATTTTATGTAGAGAGAGAGAGAGCCATAGGCGCCAATCCAATGTTTTTACAGCATTAGAAAAAAAGAACCAGACCTCTCATGGGTTTTAGTTACGCAATTCTTTTTTCATGAAATTGTAAAAAAAAAAATACTTAAGGGCATCTTGTCCTCAAAGGCAATATAAAGTCTGTCAGAGAAATCACAAAGACCTAATGATTTCCAATAGCAAAGTAAGGTCATCTCTGTTTAACTTATAGACCTATAGGAATATGGGAGATCTATTGCTCTGCATAATCACCTTCTCCAGGTGCGCCGCTGTGTGTGCCCAGTGCGCTCCATTGATCACGGTGGCCCTGCTCTTAAAAAACACAGACATCAACGCGTCCAATAACGAGGACGGCGAGAGATGGCTGAGCAGATTAATACTGAGAGGGAGTGATGAATGTTCTCTTTCTATCGTCGACTCATTTTATCAATTAATTTCATCTATTACCGGTGACAGCGACGTCAGCACATGGCTAAGGCGGAATCACAACACAGTGGGAGTATGAGATTAACTCTAATTATCCACAGGCAGAGTTTTGATTTATGGATGTTGATAAATAAGCGGTTTGATGTATTACAGCCGGTAATTGCTGACTGACAAAAGGTTTGGGAAATTTAAGGTGATCAAAGAGACTGGTTTGGCAGAAACCGCAGCCATTCGTCCATCACGAGGATTAGCATCACAGCTAAGCTAAATGGATAATACCAATATGAGCCAAAAATAAAGAAAAATCTGGTTGTCATCCATCAAGTGTTTGTATGGTTCGACCTCAGGGAGGAGAGGGCAGAAGGCAGAAACATTCATTATTATCAGACCAGACTTGGGTCTTCCTTCATACATGTTACCGTCTGTTTGTCTGTGGAGTGTGGAAGGGTGGGGAGGACAGACAGCACCCATGACACCCCAGTGTTTATGATGCTGTCTGACACGCTCTATTCATCATTCAGATGAAACCCAGAGAGCTCCTCTCTGCATGCCAACACCCCACACTGCTCTGCTCTCCTTCTCCATGCTAACTTAGATTGATAGATTTAGTCGATGGCCTAATGGATTTTTATGAAAAATTGCATCTGGTGCAGTCAATCTTATTGACTCCTAACATGATGGATACGGTGGAATTTGCTTCATTATTCAGTATTTTCTGTCAAATTATACAACATTGGTAATCTGAATGAAAATCTCTGGAAACACATTAAAAAAGAAAAAAGAAATGTAAATGTGTTGTGTTTAAAGTGGCACCGCATGATATTTGTATAATATTAAGGAGGTAATTGGCTAAATGGAGTTCCCCTCAGCCTTCTAGCCTCATTTAGCTCATCCTGTTGGTTTTATTTACCTCAGAAATCATTTAACTGGTTTCCAGCAGCAGCTCTTGGTACCAATAAACCCACCATACCTGCTCAGCACCAAACAGCTTCCAGAGCAAGTGAGTGATACACAGTGGAGCGTTTAGCAGTTAAAGAGCCAGGGAGTTGGTTTTCCCAGGAGAGTGTGGAGCCAAAAGCAGAGCTGAGGAGAGTGAATAATGGATTTACGTCCATCCAGTGGACACAAACAGGAAGTTTTCTCTGTCAATAGGCTGCTGGTGTCAACCTGGATTGCAACACTGTACAGAGGCCAGCCCCGCAATTGCAGAAGTCCATGACTATTGGCCCATTTCCATCACAGTTATAGCTCTACCTATAGCGTTACCTGTATGTTTGTACTTCTATTATGTGATCATTGTTGATCTGGGGCCGTATTCCTAAAGATTCTTAGTGCAAAGAGTTGCTCCTAGTGGCCAAATTCTAAGAAAATTCTTAGAATCATGATGTTTTCTTAGAATTTCTCCTAAAAGTTAAGAGTAGATCCTAGTAAAGATAAAAGCTATTCCTAAAGAATCCTAGCTCTTAAGAGAGCTCCTAAGGTGGGATCTGTTAAGAGTAGGGAAGAGGACTTTTAAGTGGCTTAGGAGTTCCCTAGGCAAAGGACAAAATGGTGGACAGAAGAGGCAGGAGAGATATTCTCCAAACACTGGATGACAGTGAATTAATGAAACGCTACAGATTGTTCCTGTTCCTCTGTCCAGTTGGATTTCCTTGTTCTTTTCTTCTCCATTGCTGTTCACTGGTTTGTGGTAGATTTCAAAGCCAACCAACACTGCTTCTTATAGGCCGGTCAGCAATCACAGACACTGATTAAAGCTGAGCCATTTTACCCTTGTTAATACCAAATTGAGTTGGAAAGTTGAAAGTGCAAAAATTACCAGCATGGTAATTAATATAAGCAAATAAATCTAAGTTTCACTATGTGAATACTGTGCAAGTTTTCACACATTTTGTAGGATAATTTTAAAGTATAGCTTACTATTCATTTAACAGATATTTTATATGTGAAATAATTTTTACAATCACACAGTCTTCATAAGATTGGATTCTATGGTTAAATTTATCGATTTGAGGGTCCATCCTTTGCCCATTATCACCAAAAGTATATTTTTTATAGTATATTTTTTGGGCATTTTGGCCTTTAATTGACTGAACAGTTGAGAGAGAGACAGGAAATGGGAGGCAGAAAGACATGCAGGATAGGACTGCTCCACAAGGGATTCGAACCGGGGCCACCTGCAGTGAGGACTATAGCCTCAACACATGGGGCGGGTGCTCTTTATCTAACTTTTAGGATCAACCAATCACAGCGTTTGAAATGATGACTCATACCTAGCAACGGGGGTCAACCACACCTCCTCACTAAGATAGGAGTTTCTGTCCACTCCTTGCTCAGAGTTCTCTGAGAGTGTTCTGGAATCACTCCTAAGCTAAGACTCCTTGCTAGGAATTTTTAGGTTAAGTTAGGAGCTCTCTGAGAGGATTCTTAGAATCTTTAGGAATACGGGCCCAGTTTTGTCTTATGTAAGTCTTGCTGGCAAGCGTATGTGTTCTTTTTATGTAAGTGAGACCAAAGATGAATTTCCTGCCTTGGCGGGACAATAACGTTTTTCTAATTCTAATTCTAATTCTAATTCTACTCAGCTCTACTTGATTTGATTCTCGTTGTTTTTGGTCATTTTCCATTACAATTGAGGACTTCATGGTTCCTCCTCAACGTAGGCGGGGTCATCATACACAACACAAAACACAACTCCACCCACACCAGTTCATCTTTCCCAGAATGAGGGAATAAATTAACTCCATAAAATGCTTCTTAAAATAGAACTGTATGAAACTGTCGTGCTCACACAAGACCACACAAAGGAGCGTCGGCACCTTTTAACTTACATGAAAGAGTAATGACAGTCACAGTACAGATCAGTGGTCGCTGTTGCTGGTGTGTCTATTGCCCCAATGGGGAATTTCTCTTGGCTTTTACAGTGTCTGCATTATGAACAGTAGTAAAAGACAACAACATACTGTACATCCAGACATAATAAAAAACAGCGGTAGAATAACTGCCTCGGTTCAATTGCACATGCCTACTTATATCATCATAAAAACAAGATACAGGCAATTAGAAATGAGGATATACTATGTCATGTTACCACACTGTCACATGACCTATTTGGGAGGCCATGCCATTTTGAACTTACAAGCTTTGGGTTACCATGGGCGACAGCAGTGTGTGGACCGAGTGCAGACATGCAGGAAACAGCTGTATAAATCAAGATGAAAGAAGAAAAATATGGATAAGGTGGGGGCGAAAGCAAGGGGTCCATCGGGTAAAATTACATTTCATATAGACTTTTCTGTTCATTTTCAAACATTCATTGATGTAAATGTGGTGATTTCTGTACAGAGCCCTGAGGCAGCGCTGCTGTTCTGTCCAGTACAAACATGAAGCTTCACTTTACATTCAAACAACCTAATGTGGCTGCCACAGTTGTAAAAAAAAAACTAGCATGTATCTGCCAGAAGGAATTCTATCAGCCAGCAGTAAATCTCCAGAGAACAGGTACACTGCAGAAACTCAAAATCTTTCCAAGAATATTTGTCTCATTTCTTGTCAAAATGTCTCATTTCTAGTCAAACTCATCTTCTAGTCGACTCATCACCTAAAAATCAACTTGTTTTTAGATCATTTTCACTTGTTTCAAACATAATTTCACTTGAAATAAGTAGACAAATCTGCCAGTGAAAGCAAGTTTTTTGTGCTTGTAATAAGAAAGAAAAACTTGCTCCACTGTCAGATTTTTCTACTTATTTAAAGTGGAAAATTTGCTTGAAAGAATTAAAAAAGTGTCTAAAAACAAGCTGCTTTTTATGTCATGAGTCTTATTTTAAAGCAGATATCAGCTTCACGGCCGTTTCGGCTAATGCTGCGTTCAAGGCAGGCTTTTGAAACCGTAAGTTACAGCTTCAAGTCACAACTACGACTTGGTAGCGTTCCAGGTAACCCGTAGCTCGTGTTTTTACCATCCTGTTGTCTGTGAAAGTTCCCTATAACGGCCACTCGTAACTTCCGACCCGTGAACTCGTACCAGATCGAACTGGTATGACTTCACAGGAAGGAAAAACACAAAGTACGAGTTTCTTTGAACGCACCATGAGTTAGCAGCCCCCGCCCTTGTCAGGCATCAATTGGTCCTCGTGCTACGTCACCACATTCACGCGCATCCCTTGGCTGCACACAGCCCTTCATGCCGTTCTCTCTCCTCATTGGATAACACTTGTATCCCACAAGGAAAATTTTCTCCTCGGGTTACAGCAGAGCAGAGTGACGGAGAGACTCGTGTTTAGGCTGAAATACTTCATGTAAGTGATTGCTGACGATAAATAGGACTATTTAGGACTTATATTAACAAAAACATTCCACTGATATCTGCTTTAAGTAGAATGAGATTTGTTTTGACTAGAAATGACATTTTTGACTTGAAATGAGACAAATATTCTTGGAAAGATTTAGAGTTTTTGCAGTGTAACTTCATCTGATCACTTTCTCCCCAGGATGACAATGGAGGTTGACCGACCGGCAGGTGACTCGGCTGTTGCCTCTGATGACCCGCTGGTGATGACTCTCTGACCAATCAGTGGTCTGCAGTGTTTACATGTCACATTGTAGTACATCCAGGTACTTTTACCTAATGGTAATAAGACTGCATCGAGTCGATCCAGTACCACGTAGTGGAAACACGGCATTAAATTAGATACGAACAAAAACAATGAACACATTGCTGTAGAAGTACAGTTGTTAGGCCAACTCCTCATTCCTAGAGAAGAATAGAATAAACATCAACAATGGGGTTTTATTCTTGTGTTGTGTGCCAATCAGTGGCTTGCAGTCGGTTGATGTTACCTTTTAGTATCAGCTCAGCTCGCTTGCAACCTGGCTAGAGGCAGTACCCCAAAAAAGTACCAGATACCAGGTACTTTCTCTAATAAGAATAAAAAACAAATAGAGTAGAGCTGTGCTAGTGAAAAAGGGCCATTAGTGATCATTTTTCCATCACTGGTCAGCTGAATGTCATGTGAGTCTCTTCATTGGTTGTTGCTATTCAAAGAACCACATTTTTCTGCTGAAAACAAATGTGTTTGGGTATGACGTAGTGTTTTTGATTGATTTTGGTCCAACTTTTGACATTTTAGTCATAATATTTCATTTTGGTATATTCTGTTGTAAAAATGTAAGAGTGACTGCCCTCTGGTTGAAACCTGGCTATCACAACCTAATTTTGCTATTGGCTGTTGGAGAGTGACTGGGCGTGTCTTAACTCCTGGAGCCAGCCCATAATCAAGGCAATTTTTGAATTTCCAGCTTAGACTTCAGCCAAAACTGAGGGGTTCAGTTATCCTCTTTAAAATGATGAGCACGTTTACAAGGGTGAGGTTCTAACTATGATGTTGGCAGATTAAGACCTCAGGACTCGCAACAAACCTCGACTTTGTAGACAGACTTCAGATACCTAAAGAGAGCCATCATTAATGATGGTGTGTTTGTTCAGCAGCAGTTTGTTACTCAGACTGAGGCTGTTCATGTCTGAGTCAATTCAATTCTCCTCTAACTCTCTCCCTGAGTGATCACTGCGAGTAAATACAGCTGAAATCAAAGAACAGTATTTGTCTTTAACTGATGTCTCGTATCAGATGACGGCGTGGTTTATAAAATTGGGATTTCAGCGGCGGAGCAGCGGCTTTGAAATAGAGACTAAAATGCAACCCATTTCCAACTCGTTCAGCTGTCTGACAGCAGAAACAGAAAAACATGTCAATGTGAACAGCTTTATAGTGATTACAGCTGAATCAGAATACAGTGTATGCGAGCGCAGAGAGGGGGAGAGGGGAGAACAGATAAAGAGCTGGAACCAGCTGATACCAGACTGAATCCAAATAGGATGTGCTGTCAGATGTTTACAGCTTTACACTGAATATACACAGTCTAAGAGAAGGAGGGGAATATAACATCATAACCAGACATGATGGTAACACTTTATTTGACGTCTATATCTATAACACATTATAACCATACTTATAATGAGTTATAATGCAGTTATAGCACTGTATAACTATAGTTTTAAACACTCATAAATTATCATAATGCTTTATGACAATAATCATAACACACTATAAAGCATTTTATCATGACTTACTGTAATATATAATACGTTATAATTGTTAGTATAGTAACTCTCTGACAATGCCCACATAGATAATGCATTATAAATATAGTTATAATGTGTTATAATTGGCTTATAAACGTACATAACTATCATTATAAACACCCATAAATTACCATCAGGCTTTATAACAATGAGCACAACACATCATAGAGCATTTTATAATGACTTATAAGGTCAAGTATTATAACAGAGTTATAATAATCTATAATGTGTTATGATTATGGTTATAAACCCTTATGATAATTTATGAGTGTTTATAATGATAGTTATGCACGTTTATAAGCCAATTATAACACATTATAACTATATTTATAATACAATATCGATGTGGGCATTGTCAGTGAGTTATGTATTATAATACCTGACCTTATACTGTAGGTCATGCAAATGCTTTATTTATTTATATGCTCATTATAAGTATGGTTATAATGCTGGACGTCAAATAAAGTGTTACCCTGTAGATAGAACTGTGGAAATTGGAGCTGAAGACCTTCCTGTCATCATCGGACACACACTCATTGTGGCTTATTAGGTCGTACAGATCACAGTGTGGAAAGGACATCAGGATCCCTCCAGACAAGGTTGATGATCAGGTAATCAATAAGGAGACAAATGTGGTACAGCAGGGGTTCTGTATCGGATGTGATCTGGGACCAATACGTTTTCAACACAAAACACAATGAGCAGTCCCTCAAAAGTTGTGTGTTTCTATTTCCATGGAGGAAAAAGCAGAAAAGTCAAATTATTTAACGCTACAGTGGATAAAATGATCAATAGTATAAATTATTTTTTTCCACAGTCTGTCCTGTCGCTATGAGTCTTATTTTATTTCCATCAGTGTTTCCTGTTTTATTTTGGTGGCTCACCTCTTGGTTCATTTACATCCCCACTTCCTGTCAAGTTTCCAACCTGCTGAGTTTGACACCTTTGCATGTTGGACTGATTATCCATGTACCGACCTGTCTCTGACTTTGAACTCTTTATTTTCTGACGTCTGCTTTGTGGGTCCATACAGATCTTTGTGTCTGGGAATGTTATGCTTGTTTTCAGACTTCTATCTGTACAAGTACAAGTACAAGGTTACCGTCTTAACGGTAACAGAGGTTATCCACCATCTTTTGAACTGGGCTTCAGATATCAGTCATCAGCCGGCCGCATTCTGAATCAAATCATGTAATGATAACAGCAATGTTACTGTGAAACAAACCTATTTTTTGTAACATTATGCTCATTGAGCAAAGTAATTTAGTCCTTGGGGTAAAATTCTGGCAGAATGTAGCCTGTTCAAGAGCAAGCATTGTTGTCACTGAGTGAATTAAAGGGCTGCACAGTGATGCAGCAAATGCATAGTCTCAGGTGGGTAAAGTTGTAATTTATTGATAGTTTCTGAATGCAGGATGGTGGTGGTGGTTAGCACACATTTATTTGGTAATTTGTTTATTTCTAGGATCCCAATTAGCTGATGTCATGACGTTATCTTTCTTCCTGGAGTCCCCAATGCAATTAAAAAAGAATGTAGTACATACTCACATTCATCGCTGTTACAGATCACTGTAACACCTCATCATATACACAAACAGCAAACGGTCTAATCTAAACTACATTAATAGGTACAAAGAATACATCATACATCACATTACATTACCATAACAGTTCAACCCACAAATAATTATATTCTGTGTTATATTTCTTATTCATTGAATTTACAATTTATTTAAGTAGTCTATTACTACCTGTTTTGAGTAAATATTTTTGATGTTATTAGGTAATGTGTTCCATCCTATAATGGCTTTGTATATTACAGTATGTTTGAAAAAGTTTGTTCTTGGTTTAGGTGTCAGTAAATTCATCAAAACTTGATTGTCTGGTTGGATATTTGTTGACATTTCACTATCTGATCTGAGCAATGTTGTGTTTTCTTTATTGTTAATCAAATTTCTCATGAAAGTTAGAAGGCTTAATTTTAGTCTGTCTTCAACCAGAAGCCATGATAAATTCTGGTGCATTTTTAAGATATTTGCATGCAGTGAACAAGAGCAATCCTAGCTGCTTTGTTCCGTGCAATTTGAAGTTTTCTAATAGAAAACTTAGTGGCTGCTGATGACCAAATATGGATGTGCATCCATCAATCCATCCATCCATTGTCTATATCACTTATTCTGTACAGGGTCATGGGGGTGGGGCTGGTTCCAGCTAGGATAGGGTAAGGGTGGGGTACAACCTGGACTATTTCAGGGCTACATACAGAGAAAAACAATACAATACAGTACACACTCACATTCACACCTATGGCCGATTCAGGGTCTGTGCAACCTGTGCATGCTTTTGAACTGTGGGAAGAGGAACCTGGAGAGAACCTATACAGACACCCCACAGAGAAAGGCCCCAGACACAGGAATCAAACCCAGAACCTTCTTGATAGATGAGACTGCTGCTCCACCGTGCCACCCTGCCCTTCTGAAAAAAAAGGTTCTGAGTATGTTTCTTGGACCTTTGGCCTTTCTGAGTATGCATTTTATACAGACATGCATCAGCCACAACTCTACATCCACTTGACACCGTCTATCATTCAGCTCTGAGGTTTATTACAGGTGAAAACTACAACACTTAACATTGTGACCTGTATTCTCAAGTTGAATGGCCCTCGCTATCTAACAGGTAACAGATATCCATTTGATTGTATTTATTTTTAAAGATCTCACTGGTCTTCTACCATCCTATATTAACTCTTTAGTTTATTTTAATGCAAGTCTCTATCATACACACTCGAAGGACTGGCTCATACTGCAGGTTCATTCTGTTCATACTGAATGTGGAAAGTCCAGTTTTTCTTACTGTGCACCTGTTACCTGAAACACTCTGCAAAACCATCTGAAACTAACCACACTTTAACATTAGGACAATTCAAATCCATAATTGCATCTTATTTTACCTCAAACTGCTCCGATTTTTAATTAGACTTTTCTGCTTTCCATTTATCTTTGTCACTTTTACTCGTTGGTATTTTTGATATGTTCATTGTATGTCTCATTGTATGTTGTATGTTCACCTCTGAGTTTAAAATATAGTGTTCTTTTTGTGTCCATGTGGGTTCTCCAGCTTCCTCTAACAGCCCCCCTGAGATCCTATATGGATAAGAGGGGATGTATGGATGGATGGATGGATGGATGGATGAATTTTGACTTTGAGAACTGATTTGAGCATTGTGATGTCCCACATGTAATGTGAGAACACATTGATAAGACTTCCCAACTACTGCATTTACCCATCCCGTTCTGGCTCATCTATGCTCTTAACCTGGATTACACAGGGAACTTGAACTCCACATTCGAGGTAATTCAGTGCTGGTCATGAACCTTGGTGCCCGGCGCTCTGCTGGTGTTCAGGTTTTACAGAACAATTTGCTGCAGTTTCCTGCCATGAAACTGCTCATGTGGAAAAAGCCCCAGGGCACGCTGGGTTTTCATTAGTGAACTGAAATGACGTACCTTGACCCAGTGCTGCTGGTATGAGTTAACCAAATTGGTCAATAAAGTGATTGTAAAGGCCAGTGTGCGCTTTGTAGTTGTCGTCTTAATTAAGTGATTTTCATTTGAATCAAGCTTGAGTAAATGAGCCTTGAATCAAATCTAAAGTTACTGTCTAAATAGAATGAACAAAATGGAAGTGGACTTTTCTATTCACATTCACACACACATTCACACAGCACTTTTATACATGTAGCACTATGAGGAACACACACATTCACACACCGATGATACATTGGGCCCAGGATTAAACCACTGACCTGAACAGTGGCTGTACTGTACATTATGAGCCACAGCCACAGCAATAACTGTCCTAACAGTAACAGTGTAGGTAGACCGGGGATGGTTGTAACATTTTTGACACTTCTGTCTGTATCTTGGAGCTCTTTTAAGCCAGTGTGTTGGAAATGTGATACAAACTAGGTCCATGTGTCTGCTATTACTGTAAATGGTTTAGCTGTTTTCACTGCAACACAAGGAGTGAAATGTTACAATTCACCCCATTGTCTTGGTTAGGTGTAACACACCCTAGGGTGTGATGTACATTATAATACGTATTATGACAAAAACTTGACATTGGAAGCTTCTTATTGAAGGGATAGTTCAACATTTTGGCAAGATGGCCTATTGCCATAATCCTGATAGTTTTAGGAGTAGATTTGTGACCTCGGTGCAAGCTATTTTTAGAACGGTGGGGCAGAGCCACGAGCTGCTCAGAGCTACGCTACGGAGGCTCATCAATATCTTGGTTTCCCTCATCAAATACACAATCCAACAACTCCAACAGAGTTGTTTTCCAGGCAAATGCAGAGACTGCTTGCCGGAAAACTGCCGCTGACGGGAATGCGCATCAGCTGTTTTGCATGAATTTACTTTGAAAACAACTCAGTCTCATAACGTTCCATTATTATCTCATAGCGTGGTGAATGTGCAGGTCACAACTTGTCCACGAGAGCGTTTTGGAGCTGTTGGATTGTGTATTTGAAGAGTTGATTTGATGAGGGAAAGCAAGAAATCCCATTAGCCTCCGTAGCGTAGCTCTGAGCAGCTCACAGCTCTGCTCCACCGTTCTAAAAATAGCTTGCACCGACAAATAAAGGTAATGACTATAGGGATTATGGCAATGGGCCAATTTGCCAAAATGTTGAACTATCCCTTTAAACACTTACATCACTATTTTAAGATTTTTTGGTGTGGGTTTGTGTAGGTGTACAGTAGGTGTAGGTTAGTTACTGTCACCCATAGACCACTAAATTCAAATAGAACATAAATGCAATTAAAATTTGGGTTTCAGTAAGTTGTAACATTGTTCCAACTAACCCAGACCCTTGTAGCTATGAACCTGCTTACCTTGCACTTAACAACTAAAACATTAGCACCGAAAACTTGCATTAAAGACATCTACATAGACACACAATAACACAATAGTAAATTTGATGAGTTTAACCACAAAGCAGGCAGTGCTATTACAAAAATAAATGGAGGGGAAAAAATCTTTCATGCCTCGAAATTAGTTTTTTCCTTCTAAAATTGTCTGTGTCTGCCACAGGGTGCTACTTCCTCACATAATATGGAAATAGGACTAAACTGAGCATCAGATTCATATCTTGTCCCTGATCCCCGGTCTCCCCAACTGACAATAAAGAAATTAATGTGTCCATATTGATATTCTGTATTTGTTTTCTTTTGCTGTCAACTTTTCCACAACTAAAGCGCATTTAAAGTTTTTAGCTACACGAGTAGCTCTGAATATTAATGTTACGTCTGACAAACCTTAGCTGTGTAAACTCAAAAAAGGCTTTGCAGTCGGCTGCTTTAGTCTTTTAAAGTTGTCTCAGCTTCTCTTAGTGTCGAGGAGGAGCAGGAGTGTGTGTCCACGGTGCCAGATTCTGCCAATAGGAGAAACAACACTGGTGAGCCAGGGAGCACCCAGCCATTAAATGGCCATGATGGCTCACTGGGCTGCTGCCAAAACAAACCACACAGAAAATGACCAGAATGCATCTGGGGGGCGAAGAAGCGCAGTGAAGAGATAGAGTGAGGACAGGGTTTTAGCTGGCTGGGGCTACGGGGGCTTGTAACTGTGGAAATATGACACTCGGTATTGGCCGGGGGCCAGGACACGAAGACGAGGACAGAAAGCAGAACAGAAATAAAGACGACAATGATGGGGGCGACAGGAGCTTGGGTGTGGGTGTGTCAAGTTTACTGCTACACAAGAACGTGATGGAGGAAAGAAAAAAAAAAAAGAAGCAATGCATAAACATCTGTGGCCTCAAGCAGAGAGAGGAAAATGCAATCTTTCAAACAGTGGATAAAGACATGCTGGTGTCCGCCGTACACATTTGCGGGTCCAACGCTTCGTGGCTGGCAGCCGGGATGGGGGGGGGGGCACACTGCAGCTTGTTAGGAGACTGTGGAGGATGGCAGCCAAAAGACTGCCTGTGTTTGCCCAGCTAATATGCAAGAGGTTAGGAGCCAGGGAGGGTTCATTACCGTGGCCATCACTCTGCCTCCGTCTGAGCCAACAGAGCTGGAGGACGGGGCAGAGCCAAGAAACAGGGCTAACGTCACACACACACACACACACACACACCACAGAGCAGCCTCGGCCAAAGTTACTGCAGCTGCACCACGGAGGGGACGGACTAACTGCTGTTGTCACATTCAGACATTCTCACACAAAGTCGAAGTGGCCATTAGGACTGTATGTATGAGCCACCACTGGGTGACTAGAACAGAGCAGGAAGTGATTGTTTTAATTAATGCAAGTTTAGTTTGCAGGACGTAAGAAAGGAAAAGACACAAACAAACATGTTTTGTGTGTGTGCTGTTTGCTTCATAAGATTTTCCAAAAAAAGTGTTTCTCCTCGTCCTTAAAGGGACATTGTGTAGGAATTGCTCCCATCTAGCGTTGTGGTTGTATATCGCAAGCAACTCAATCATATTTTTCATGCTGCATTCACGTGAAATTGGGCAGACGGCAGATGGACGACAGCCGCTGCACGTAACGGCATAAACAAGCCTCTATGTTAACAAGTGGTCCATCAGCACGAGGCAAAACAATTCACGTGACAATATGTTGTCATGGTGATGTCGTGTTTACCCAACCCACGTTTTACCGGCTTTCTCTGGACTTCTGTGACTAAAATGACATCTGGTTTGTTACCGACGGCCGTCTGCCCGACTGCAGGTGAATGCAGCATCAGTGTAACGCTCCATTCCTCCTCACTCCGTTACCGCAGTGACTTTTCACAGACGCCACCTCGACCTGAGCCGACAGCTCCGGTGTCTCCGCTGAGTTTCCGTGGTTTCCTACCGTCACGCTGCCACTGAACGTAAAAACATGGAGACACCACATAGCAGCCAGCACCGAGCTTACCCGCTCCATGTAGATATGAATGATATGAACGGCTAATTCAGAGCTGAAAGGAACACTTCAGTTTGTTGATGGGGGCGATTACTGATAAATGAAAAACAGACTTGTGAACCAAATAATCAATTTTCATGAATAGATAACAGGATAAGTTACACAATGTCCCTTTAAAAAACTGTGCAACTTTTTTTTATTACATGCTTCTGTTATTTTTATTTTAAGTTTTACATTTATAACATACAAAACTGTTAAAATATTGTATTAACTATTTAAACTGTGAGCCTCTGAGTGAGGCCAGGTCTCTTCCTGCTCCCCATTGACTCCAATACAAAGATTTTCCGAGACAAGCAGAAGTGACTCCTGTTTTAAATCACAAGAGTTTCCAAAATATTAACTCTAGAAACACAAATATCAAATCAATATGTTCAGGAAGTCCTCTGGATGCTAATGGTCTGCTTCTATTTTATGATAGGAGCTGACGTTTTGTCACAAAAAACCCAAATGTGAGACCAGCGCTGAGGCAGAAAATCACCCTCTTTCTCTGCGTTTCTGTCTGCCTCAGCCTCTATTGTCGTGGCGACCCCCTCAAATTGCCGTGGCAACCTCTGAGCCTCAGGCTGGAGCCACAGGTGAGACTAATTAACTAATCAATGACTCCTCTGATATATCTGCTGTTAATCTACTTCTGACCCCGATCTCCTATACATTTATATCAAGTCTCTGTCAAACACGCCAACACACACTGCTGTGCTTGTTGTATGCACGTAACTTCCTCTCTCTCTCTCTCTCTCTCTCTCTCTCTCTCTCTCTCACAAACACACACACACACACACACACACACACACACACACACACACACACACAAACACACACACACACACACACACACACACACACACAGGTAACTTCATATGATTTACAGTTGCACACATGTACACACACTTCTTAATGTCAGTGCTCAGAGAAAGATGATCATACTGTCTGATAAGCATTTCCCGGTGGCACTCTCAAAATTTGGGAGAAAATGTTATATTGAAGTAGTGTTGTATTGTTTATTAATTATTTAATGTAGTCTGTGATATATTTATGTAAGTACCAGTTGTAATATTTTATTTGTATCAATATATTTTATGGATTACACCTTCTTTTACTGCTCTGCTGACTAGGTTTAGGTCTGTGACAGACTGTCTGCCCTTGTTTTATAGGGGACATGTTAAGGTGAAGGTCTCAATCTCCCTCGGGCTCTTGCTCGCAGTGATGATGTAAGACGTGTAAGTTTGAGCTCTGAATAAATTCTCTTACTCCCCTGTGTTTATTTTTGAAAGAAAATGTGAAAAAGTAAAACACCCTATTGCAATACCCACCCACAGCCCTGAGAGCGCTTCCAGCTCTGGAAAACAGGGTTACACCTCTACCAATCCCTAAACAGACAGAGGGGTATTATAACTGCTAATGGCAGCAAATCAAGAGTCTCCATGGGAACTGTCGAACTATTAGTGTAAAATCTATTTCCCTGCTCTGAATGACTTAACTTTTTCTGCTTATTAAAGGAAACCTTTATTTTTTTAAAGACATTCAGGGCAGAGAGAAGGATCAGGGGGCAGAGTCAGGCTGACCACAGAGCTGGTGATCAGAGCCAACCAGCCACAGAGCTCATGTCAGAGTCTGCTCCTCTGCTGCAAAGACAGGGAGTCACTAGAGCTACATTTATGGCCCTTTGAGAGAGTCACTGTGCCGACACCTCTGCTGTATCTGTCTGTGGGGGAGTATCAGTGTGTAACTCCAGCTCTGCTGTTTGTAGGGTTCTTGCCTTTGATGTGTGGATAGAGAGAGAGAGAGAGGGAAAAAAGGGACACTCTTTTTAGCTCTCAAAAAAGAGTACAATCTCAGCACAGCCACCCAGCGGAAATGGCTGATTGAAAGGGATAGTTCAACATTTTGGCAAATTGGAAACGGAGGCTAATGGGATTTTTTGGTTTCCCTCATCAAACTCATCAAATACACAATCCAACAACTCCAAAACGCTCTCGTGGACAAGTTGTGACCTGCACATTCACCACGCTATGAGATGATAACAGAATTTTACGAGACAGAGTTGTTTTCAAGGTAAATTCATGCAAAACCGTTGATGCGCGTTCCCATCAGGGGCAGTTTTTTGGCAAGCAGTCTCTGCATTTGCCTCAAAAACAACTCTGTCTCGAAACGTTCCATTATTATCTCATATTCACCAAGTTATGAAATAATAATAATTATGTAACATAACGACACATGAAGCAAATACTCAGAACTACTTGTGCTTTTGCACAAGTCACTTTGCTGAGCAGCCATGTCTGGGATGTAGTTCTGGCTACACATTTGCCTCAAAAACAACGCTGTCTCGTAACGTTCCATTATTATCTCATAGTGTGGTGAATGTGCAGGTCACAACTTGTCCACCAGAGTGTTTTGGAATTGTTGAATCATGTATTTGATGAGTTTGATGAGGGAAAGGTGGAAGTACGTTGTGCAGGGCTCACGTCTCTGCCCCACTGATCTAAAAACAGCTTGCACTGACAATTAAAGGTAACAAACCTACTCCTAAAACTATAGGGATTATGGCAATAGACAAATCTGCAAAAATGTTGAAATATCCCTTTAATTCTCAGCCTGAACCCAGCCAAAAAAAAAAAAAAAACGAAGCCTATGGGGCCTGACCCAAGTCCTTTCAATATTTCAGCTTGAACCCAGTCCAACCAGTCGGGTTGGTTGGGCCACCTCAGCCCAGCTCACTGAGAACTAGGATTGGGTATTATGGGCCAGAACATGTTACCCGTCCTTCAGCCCGGCTTTTATTTGTTCCTATGTTGAGTGGCTGCATTGGATGTTGCTGGTGGTTTAGCCTCCTGCTAACTGTGGCTCAAGTCTCAGGGCCATGGCTGTGTTTGGTTGTCCTTGGTGTGAACAGAGAAAAAAATAGTACTTGACGGGGTAATTTGACTTTAGATCTAGAAAGAGTTTTGGTTTTATCACAAAGACTGTACACTGTGACACAAGGTCAAGAGAACACTATTTAGATGTTTTCAATTCAGAAGGACATGTGACATGATGACAGATGAAATTAATTACCAGCCTTTAGAAAAGCAAATTAACCATGATCTTTCTTTTGAAAGAATTAAATTCAATAATGAATCAAAGCACTGGTAAAGCCGTTCTTAATCCACAGAGCTAACAGATAAATACATAATATAATCACATTTGGAGGACAGAGCAGAAGCAAAGTGATATAAAAAAATAAAAAAAACATCCTGATTTATGAATTCATTTTAGTGATGCCCTACATAAAAAAAACAAAAACGTTTTTGTTATATCATCATCATCATCATCATCATCATTATATTGTTGTCATCATTATTATTATTTCTACTACTAATTATTTACAACAAATTTTGTTACTATTGTAAAGCATTTTGTTACTTGTTTGTAATTGATATATCATCAACTGTAGTCATGTAAATAGTTGACCACACTCAGCCTTATTTTTGACTGTTTTTGAGCTGTTCTACTTTGTTACTTGTTTGTTATTGTTATATTATCATCATCATTATCATCATCATTATTATTATTATTACTTTCATCTTTTATAATAATTGTTGTTACTATTGTGAAGCTCTCTGTTACTTGTTTGTTATTTGTTCTATTATTAATCATTTGACTTCCCATATGAAGGCATTAAAAAAATATTTTTTGATAAAGTTGACTTATGGTCTTCCATTTATTGACAGGTTGGCTATTTTCCAATTATATATAACACTTATGTGAGAGCCAAAGTCATCATTACAGACTTTATTATTGTTCATATATGATAAATATTCACAAAATGTACATTTTGTGCTGTTAGTTGCTGAAGTTTAGTATATTGTGGGTGTGTACAAGGCCCCCTAGTGGTAAAATTCCGCCTCTACGGTAATGATCAATGAGCTGTAAATCACAGAGGAAAAAGTGTATTTGCACAAAACCTCACATGTAGCTGCAAAACACCTAAGTACAACTTATCACATTGAAAAAAAATATATTCTATTGTTGACTAGGGAGATGTTCAACAAAACACAAGTTTTTTTTACTGGGCGATTTTTGTTTTTTTGTGAAATGTGGCATGCTCACCCAAAAGTAAAGTATGAATGAGACTTCACACTGCAGCAGATAAAATAGCAGGTTTCCCTGAATCATATGATGTATAATACTTTGTACTATCTGAAAAAATAAGCTCAGAATTGACAAAGATATATAACCATTACCAGGCGTTTTTAGGTCTACTGTATGTAGGCTTTTAAGGGTTAAACAAATTATTTAATCATGATTTCTAGATGCCAGGGTTGAGCAGCATCAGTTGCACTTCCTGAGATAAGAGTTGATGCATCTCACAGCAGTTTATCAGCAGTTCTCCCCCCTTTCCTCTGATCCATCAAACCAAACTGAAGTTGTTCACAAACCCTGGACATGTTTGCTGGATTGGATGCAAGGGGCTGGTCAAGTATAGTTGTTAAACAGCCCAGTCTTTAGGGTTATTATAAATATTAAAGGCTGAATGGTGACTCATGCTGTATACCTCAGTATTTCCCAGTTGAAAACTCTAATTTCCGTCTCCAAAGCATTCCAGATACACCACACCTGAAAAACCACAAAAACATGGCGGACCGTGATAAAACTTTGCATTCAAAGCGAACATGATAAAGGGCACAAAACAAAAAAAAAAAAAAAAAAATGTTACAATCAAAGAGAAATAACAACATAAATTTACTGTATTCCATGTAAGGAAATATTATATATTTCATACTGTATTCTGGAAGTAAAAATAGATTTTAATCAATGTTTTGCCATTGATGGTTTGGTTCCACCATCTGGGTAGATTTTTTTTCTCAGAGTTTCCCGAGTGGGAGCTCCCACAATAGGTGGTGTTCCAATGGACTTTTTAAAGTAGGAGGTTGGAAAATCCTGAGTTCCGAGTTGTCTAGAAGGCAACATTAGCCACACGTCTTCCACTGCTGTCCTTGCCGATGTGACGGTCAGACATGCTGCACCCATCCCTGAGAGACAAATTTGCAAATCCGTCGGTGATCAAAGTTAACATCAGCATTTTAGAATTCAAACACACTGTCTCAGGGGGCCAAGGGCAGCTTCATTCCTGTACTGAGGCCTGGACCTTGGACCACCGGGCTGTTTGAGGAGGCAAAGCAGCAGAGCTATAATGTGTCTTGGTGTGGTAGAACAGAGGCCAAAGGGCCATGTTATGGCCAACAGGAGCTGTGTCAGTGCCTGCCCTCATGTGTGTGCTCCAGCAGGCACGAGCACACCACAGTGATGGCTTGTTTGCAGTCTGTGTAGCCATACGGTAAGGGGGGTGGTGGAGAAACAGAAAGTCGCCCTCCACCAACCACCACATACCCCACATCCAAGCTGTCTGTCTCCTCGGCCAAGAGAGGATGGACGCAGAGATCCAGTTCTGGACAGTTCTGGAAAACAGACAATAGGCAAAAAAAATGGCACAAATACAGAAATAAATGCAGAATTAAATGCAGGGATGTAAAACATACAGAAATGACAATACTCATAATATTTAATTACGTATTCAATTATTAATGACCTACATACCTCCAGCTTTTGTACCTTGCAGCAGTGGTCACATGACCAGCACATGATCAGCCAAATGACTGAAGTCTGGGAGTGAGATAAACTACACATGGAATGAGGGAGAAGGATGAGGAAGTGTTGATGTTGTTCATTGTTCATTGTAAAAAAGATAATCAAAGGGAAAAAAACACAAGCAAGACAGACAGCACACATTTTTCAAAACCTCTATTGTGTTATTAGAGGTCTTATTTTGAAGTGATACAAAAGTCTGGGATGGAACAAAATTGGCATTTTCCCCCACTGTAATATTTATTTTCTTTCTTTTTCCTTATTTATTTTATTAGACATTTTGTGCCTGTAGGTGGAAAGGTGCAGAAAAAACTAATAGGAAAGTGAGGGAAAGAAGGGGGACGACATGAGAAGGGGCTGGACATGACAACATGTACAGTGGCATGCAAAAGTTTGGGCACCCTTAACAGTTCAGCAAGTGGAAGATGAAATGATCTCCAGAAGGCAGAAAGTTAAACGTGAACCTCTCTTTTGCAATATTTTAAGCAATATCAGTGTATTATTTTATTTTTCTACAGTTTTAGAGTGAAAAACAGAGAAACAAAGCAGCAGCATGCAAAATAATGGGAAACCCAGGAGACTTGAACTAGCAGCAGCTGCTGTCTGGACATCTTCTGGAAAGAGTTTAAATACACAGCTGTATTCCTGATGCTGTTGGTGGTAAAACAGTTCTGTACAGTCAGTACACTTCTATTCTTGGCTAAATTAGCAATCAAATGCCCTATTCGCACGGGATTAGTATTACCTGGGGACGTCTGGTAATTTGTAAATTACCCCCCCACGTCTGTGTTTCTTGCGGTGCATTCGCACGGGATAAGTGATGTCTGTATTTTTACTCGAATTTACTGACATGAAGGCTCCGATATGACGACAAAGCTGTGCACGTCGTAACATCCGCTGCTGCATGGACCGCGGAACACATCTGGACAAGGGGGGGGGGCATAACTAGAGTTGCGGTGATTGTATCCAGTTTATGAAACATTATGAAAACACATGAGTCTATCACAACAACAGATTTTCCGGGATCGATCAAATCTATTGGATCATCACGCTGATTATCCATACCAGAGGTAGGCTGCCGGTTCTCACAGCCCGGACTTCTGACAATAGTTTTTTTTTTTGTTTTTTTTTGGAGGGTGTGTGTGTGTGTGCGCCGAGCGGACCTGTCTATAGAGACACGCGTCTATATGGGACAGGCTTTTATTTAATTTAGAACAAACCTTTATATGCTCAGCAAAGATGGAAAATATAGGTTATAGCCTAATATAATAAAATGGTTCTGTTGTTTGGCCACTGTTTAAAAGAGTCAGAATATAAGGAAAGAATCGTATCCAGAGCAGCATCATTTACAAGTTTAATCAGCACCAATTAAACTTCTTCTAAATAAACGTAAACATTTAATAACTCGGGTCAGGTCGGACCGCAGGCTTCTTTTTTTTTCTTCATCACAGGAGAAATAAGGCGTGCGCTGCGCTCACATTGCTACTCTCTGCGGTGCTCTGGTTGTGATTTGTCTGCTGCCTTGAATCCGCCTTTTATACGTGCGCCTTCACAGATTCACAGGCATGACGTATTGATAAACAATGCACTTGATAGACTCACGAATTCAAATCGAAATGCAGCAGTTATCGGCAGCAGTGAAGGTGTGCGTGGTGGTGACTTGGCTCTTAAAAACACAGATACAACAAAAAATGCCCCACAATTACTGAGATGCAGATTCGCACGGGACTAGTTTTACCACGGGACGTCGGTCTTTGGTGAAATATAGTAGGTAATTTGCGGGGGAAATTTTACTTACTTTTTTACTGACATGGCACATTCGCACGGGATTAAGATTACAGACGTCCTCCGCAATTATTACAAATTACCAGAGGTCCCCAGGTAAAACTAATCCCGTGCGAAAGTTTCTAGTCATGGTTCTCAATATGGCTGAATGAAGTGCACACAACATCACTGTAATTGCAATTATGGGTATGCACATATGGTACTTTATATTACAATATGCAATATGTGAGGTGAATGATTATTTCTGCTTTTCATTTGCATAAATAAAAAATAATTGCACATGTTCCTTTGTGTCTTAAGAATATGATTAATTGGCCAGAGCATCTCTGTAGCAACAATCTGGTCAGGGTCACACCTCAGTGAAGCAAACAACATAAAGAATGAAACGGTCCACTATTGACAACACAGGCTAGAGCCTATACAGTGTCATTTGTCTGACCTAACTCAGTACAACCTTTGAGAAAAGAACAGCTTCATAATAATCACAAAGTGATCGGTCACATCTGCACCAATCTACTAATAGTGAACATGGATCTGGTCAAAATCTGATCAAATTCAGAACGGCACAAATAATGAGCGAGAAATAATCAATTGCCAAAAAATATACAGGGAATGTTTAGTGAAAGGGAAGGGGGATATAATCTAAGGGGAGACCTACATTTTAAAAAACCAAAGGTTCGAACAAATATGAAAAGCATGTGCGTATCGAGCTGTGGGGTAACTTTGTGGAACAGTCTGGAGACAGAAATAAAACAAAGTGCAAATATAAATCAGTTTAAAAAAAGGTACTTTTTTTTTTTTAAACAAGTATGGAAGAGGAATAGGGTTGATTGTTATGTTGTAACTAACTTAGTATAGTATGGTATATAGGGTATATTTATTTACGGGGATAGTTTATATTTATATATTTATATTTATATTTATATTTACGAGGATATGTATGTGGTATATATTTATTTTTGTAAGATATTTATGAAGTGTATATATGGTATATATTTATATAGGTGTATTATGTAGTAATGATATCTGTGTAGTTATAAACTGAAGAGTAGTTAGGGGTGGGAAATTAAAAAAAGTATTGTACTTCTTCCCACTCCTTTTTCGAACAATGTGCAGTGTTTTGTTATGTCTTAGCTCTTTATTATTATTATTTTTTATTTCTCTTTTTCTTTCTTTTGTATGTACAATAGGTACATACATTTATTTTCTTTTTATACATGTTCAAAAATAAAAATTCATTCATTCATTCATTCATTCAACAGCACCAGCGCAGAAGCTGAGCAACAAGGGAGAAACAAGTGCTTTTGATACTTGAAATGAAAATCAACTCAAGTGTCGCCTTAAGAGTTAAATAACCCAGGCTCTCATGTTTAGTGCTGTCCTAAGTCTGATTTTCTGAGGGAGATCAGTTCTAGTAGAAACACAAAGTTGATGAGTTTCTCTCTCTCTCTTTTTTTTTTTTTTACTATTTAGATTGAAAAAAAAAAGACAAGATTTTTTTCCAATTCCTTTTTTCCATGTCATGTTACAAGTTTAAATCTCCCAACACTGCAACAGAAGCAGAGCTGACTGACACCACCTGCTGCCAGCATCATGTTTGCAGTGGATATTATTAATATTTGGTAATGCACCGTTGTGTTTTGAGACTCTATTTTGCATCATGCACCCACCACATAAGATGTTGTTGGCTATGAGCTGGATGGTTTAATGGAACATAACAGCAGGCTGATGTTCTGCTGCAAACAAAGCCAAACATGTCTCCAACATTGTTGTGTTAACTTCAGGAACTCAGAATAACAAGTATGTAACACATTTTGTCTTTTTCTTTTTTCTTTCTTTTTTGTTAAAAAATGTCACATAATGGTCTAATCTGCAGTTGGTTTTATTGTTTTTTTCGGTGTATTTGTTCTGAGGTGTTGATTCCTCAGCGACGTGATTCTACAGTTTGTGGTTCAGCGGAGTGAGGAGGAGACAAGAGGGTGGAAAGATGGAGTTTGAATGAGCAAAAAAATGGATGGAGGCAAAATAACAGAGTAACACAAACACACACACACACACACACATACACACAGTGGCAGACATGTTTGTCGTCATTCACTGGCACTCAGCGCCGGGCTGTTCCCGTGTAGTGACAAGATGTCAGCCTCCTGGATGCACACACGATGCCATGCCGTGAGTGGAGATAATAACCTCCCTCACTGAAGCATCTATTGTGGTGTGTGTCCATGTGTGTGTGTGTGTGTGCGCATCGATGGGTTTACTGCTGGGTTGTGTGCACTGTTTGTTCATTCACCTGTGTGTGTGTGTGTGTGTGTGTCTGGTCACCTCAGGCTCCCTAAGCCTCCAGATGGAGCACCAGTGTCCCTCCAGCAGGAGCCCCAGGTCCAGATTGGTCCCTGTGGAGAGGCAGGGGGGCCCAGCTGCACAGCCAGACCCTCAGTCCCCGCCCACCCCCCTCCCCACCATCGCACCATCGCACCACCGCACCAACCCATCACTCAACAGAGACCAGACTTTACTCAAACAAGCATCACAGATCTCTAAGCAACACATCTGATTTAATCCAGGAGATTGCCCAATATCCAATATTATATTTCTTTTTTTTTTTTTTTTTTTTTTTACATTGATTGATCTACCGTCTGCTTGACATAATTACACAGGTGGGGATTAAATCTCACGCAGACTCATGAAATTGACTCGTCCGCTTTAATACTTGCATTTGTCCTGGTTGGTCGGGGTGCAGGAGTCCCCGGTGTGTCCAGACATCCCAGCCCACGCAGACACAGACCTGCCATTAAATCCAAAGACAATAACACCTATCTTTTCCTTTTTTTCTTTTCTTCCAATATTTGTCCAAGATGAGTAGTGCAGTGATGGAAGAATTACTCTGATCTTTCTCTTAAAGCTGCACTATGAATTAATCAGATCTTCCATCGCCAATGGATCAAAGGACTATGTGTAATGTAAAAACCCTGTCATACCTCAGCTACTCTGTCACAGGCCAAGAAGATGGAAAATGTCTGTTTCTGAGACCAACGTCAAATCAAACACATCAGATGTATATTTATATATATGGCTTTTCTTATGGATCAAGATATACTATTAAGTATAACTAAGTGATTCAAATTTAATAATATCTAATGGCTGGAAAATAATACCCTTTCACAATAAGACCACCACTATGAAGGATTCATCAGGGGTTCATGCTGTAACTAGTTCATTAATTAGCTTGATAATGCTTCATAAGTCATTTATTAACTATTATAGCTGTAAGAAACAAAAGGGCAGCGGTGGTCCGTTGTTTGCCAGATAGTGAGGCCACATGTGTCTGCTCTGTTCAGCCTCATTTACCATACTGAGCTTTCTCTGTCTCCATCATCCAGCTTCTGTATCTGCTGCTGCCTCACGTGTTTGTGAAGTTCTTAGTGATTAACCTCTGTCAGCATCTTAATAGTCAGAAAGTCTCATTTGGCAGATCAAATTGTGACAAATTAAATGATTATTTCAACTCATTTCACAAGCATTTATTCATCAGGTTCAAGTTGTTACATGGAGTGAATTTGCAAAGATAAAAACAACACTATTTATTAATATTACGCTCAAGGTAAGGTAGGAACTCATGGGTGAGATTAATGAGCTTGATTTTGTTGTTTCTGATTTATAAAGTGTTAACCAGTTAATACTATAATTATAAAAGATTTAGAAAACTGTTAGAGAACAGTGTAGAGTGTATAAGTGTTAGTGGTAAGTATGTATTGATGCAGATTGTTATTTGAGCTAAGAACAAGATTTATAATCCAAGAGTGTAGGACTCATATTCACAAGGTTTATTGTGGAAACAATTATACAAAGCCCTAGCAGAAGTATAAGTATCCAAACTGAAAGGCAAAAGCATGGTCAGAAGGACAGGAGGTGACTCTATAATTACATGCCCCTCATGATGGAAATAAGGTTGGGACACTTGACATAATGGACAAAGATAAATTTATAGAGAACACAGGGGGAGGGTGAATATACTGTATAAACATCAGGAAATGAGAGACAATGAGACACAAGTGGGAAAGTAGACAAAGACTGGAAGTCAAGGGACCTGAAACAAGACATGTTCTGGAGACAGGGAAGTTGACAAGACAACCTTAATCTTCCATCCATCAATTGTAGTGATGCTCCGATCAGCAACTTTTTGGGGCCAATCCGATTACTGATCACAGGAATCATAAATCTGCTGATACCGATGGATGGGAGAATAATAATCCTTCATGCCTTTTATTTGCGTCCTAGCCTTGTGCACCACTTAAAGACGTAAAAAGTTAAACTTATTTAAACATCACATGCTCTGCTCTGTCAAAAACATGTCAATACAATATGGCAACACAAAACTAGTCATCTGATGCATCAAAAGATGTGAAAAATATTTCAATAGATAAAATAAAATAATATTTCCACTCCAAAGAGTTGTCATACCCTGTTGTCCATTAGCACATTAACCTACAAGCCATTACTGTGGCACACTATTAGCACTTTTTCATTCATACAATTATGGGAGGCCCTAAATGGCTCTCAGTGAGATCTCAGTCAATGGTTAGTGGAGACACTTCAGGTGGTTTTATCTTCTTAAGATCTTTCTGAAACAAAATGCAAAAACAGAGAAGTTGCCATAGCTGTTGTCTTTCAAATGTGTATCGGCCAGTAGCACATTCAGTTATGACCCATTACTGCAGCACACTATTCCCACTGTTTCATTCATACGATTATGGGAGGCCTTAAACGGCTCTCAGAAAGTTTTCAGTTAATGGTCAGTAGAGAGTCAAAATGCTTCAATAGACCTGTGAAACACACTTCAGGTGGTTTTATGTTGTTTAGCTCACTGATTAATCACCACACAAGATACTAACCAGATGCATCTGAGGGCATTCTCTTTGACCATCCTTAGATATTACCAACCAAAGGGCTCATCCGGGATTTGAACCCGGGACCTCTCGCACCCAAAGCGAGAATCATACCCCTAGACCAACGAGCCACTTGTCAGACATGTCTATTCCCCTTGATTTTCAAATTCTGTCTCTCAATGTCACCAGCAACATTTTCACATACAGAGTGCGGTTGCGGTTCCTCATCATCTTTCAGATGTGTATCAGTCGTTAACAGGGTAAGTTACGACCCATAACTGCTGGAATCGCTGCCAATGGTTTCATGAATTAATTATGGATATCTCAGTAAATAGAGAGTTAATGGTCAGTGGAGACTAAGCGTGCTTTAATAAGTCAGGGAAACATTGAAGAGTCAGTATTATATTACAGTAGACACATTTTACTGATTAGCTCTTGGACTTTAGACCCCAGCTACAAGTTTCACCAGACAGATGTGAGAGCTTTGCCAATGAACCCACTGGGATAATTCCTAACAAAGGGCTCGTCCGGGATTTGAACCCGGGACCTCTCGCACCCTAAGCGAGAATCATACCCCTAGACCAACGAGCCATTGATGAACAGATCTCATACCCCCAAATTGTTGTTATCTGTCCGATAAAATAGACAGAGTTGTTTTCATACGCAAACAGAAATTGTAATGGTTCCTTATCACCCTTTAAATATGCATGGGCTCGTCCGGGATTTGAACCCAGGACCTCTCGCAGCCAAAGTGAGAGTCATATACCTAGACCAACGAGCCTCTGATTAGTGGACTTTACCCCCGAAAATGTCTGTCCATTGAAACAGCAGAAAAAGAGAATAGTTGTCATAAGCTGTTGTCTTTCAAATGTATATCTGTCGTTAACACATTCAGTTACAAACCACTGACCGACTGTTTCCTTCATATGATTATGGGAGGCTCAGTGAATGGTTAGTAGAGACCCAACGTGCTTCAATAATCACTGATTGTGATATTCTTTAGCTCAGAAGTTATAAGGTTCCACAGACAGATGTGAGAGCTTTGAGAAAGACCATCCTAAGCTCACACCTAGTGAAGGGCTCGTCCGGGATTTGAACCCGGGACCTCTCGCACCCGAAGCGAGAATCATACCCCTAGACCAACGAGCCATTTATAAGTGAACTTTACCCACGAAAATGTATGTCATCTGAAACAAAATGCAAAAACAGAGAAGTTGCCATAGCTGTTGTCTTTCAAATGTGTATCGGCCATTAGCACATTCAGTTATGACCCATTACTGCAGCACACTATTCCCACTGTTTCATTCATACGATTATGGGAGGCCTTAAACGGCTCTCAGAAAGTTTTCAGTTAATGGTCAGTAGAGAGTCAAAATGCTTCAATAGACCTGTGAAACACACTTCAGGTGGTTTTATGTTGTTTAGCTCACTGATTAATCACAACACAAGATACTAACCAGATGCATCTGAGGGCATTCTCTTTGACCATCCTTAGATATTACCAACCAAAGGGCTCGTCCGGGATTTGAACCCGGGACCTCTCGCACCCAAAGCGAGAATCATACCCCTAGACCAACGAGCCACTTGTCAGACATATCTATTCCCCTACATTTTCAAATTCTGTCTCTCAATGTCACCAGCAACATTTTCACATACAAACAGAGTGCGGTTGCGGTTCCTCATCATCTTTCAGATGTGTATCAGTTGTTAACAGGGTAAGTTACGACCCATAACTGCTGGAATCGCTGCCAATGGTTTCATGAATTAATTATGGATATCTCAGTAAATCGAGTTAATGGTCAGTGGAGACTTAGTGTGCTTTAATAAGTCAGGGAAACAGTGAAGAGTCACTATTATATTCAGTTTTGGGTATAGTTACTTTGGAAAGTAGTTAATTAAGTTACGTTACCATCAATTAAAAGTAATCAGTTACGTTACCTATGAATAAAAGTAACACGTTAGAGTACTCATGCGTTACCAAAAATTAAAAGCCTTTTGCAGCGCCTCGCACATGCTGCAACTTAACAGACACACAGCCTCTATTAAATGCACCGACGAATAACATCAGTCATCCAATAAATAAATCCATAAATGAACTCTACAGCAGTGGTTCCCAACCTTTTTCTTAAGGGACCCATATTTTTACCATTGAAAACTTTGGTGACCCCCCCCCCCCCCCCCCCCCCCCCGATGTAAAATAAAATAAAATAAGGATCATCATAACTTCTTTTACATGAAATACTTTATTATATTTCAGTAATTTAATAACAGCATGGAACAAACAATCAGGAGAACCTGTGTATGATTACAACATATTTCTTCAGAACTTGTACTTTTAAAAACATAACTGTGTTTTTAAAAGTACAAGTTCTGAAGAATATGTTGTAATTTTACACAGGTTTTTTCTCATTGTTCCATGCTGTTTTTCAAATTCATTGTGCCTGATATTGTCCTGCTGTATGTTATGTATTTAATGTTTTAAAACTGTTAATATTCAATCATCTATTGATATAGGCCTATATAATTTATTTGTTTATCTACTTAAATACACAAATAAATGTTTAATGTGGCCCTTGAATTTAGTTGATTTTGTCACATATATGAATTAAATGCATAGCCTACTCATTTATTTAACATTTTAATTACATTACAATTATTAAACCCCTTAAAATCAAGAGGGCTTCGCGACCCCCCCAGGATCTTTGGCGACCCCCTTGGGGGGTCCCGCCCCCCAGGTTGGGAACCACTGCTCTACAGGATAACAATAACAGGAAAGACAGTCAGAAATATGCCACATAGGGGTTTTTTTCTTCTTTTTTTTTTGATCGCAGAACTGATCAAAATTCAGGAGTTGCCGTGAATCCCTCTCAGCGGCTTCACTGCTCGATCTGTCTGTCAGTTTGAACGGAGGACTCACGTGTGGAGAGGAGGAAGGCTGGCAAGACGTGAACTTCCTGCCTTGTGTGTAATAAAAGTTAAAAATGTAGTTAAATGTACTGGTATGACACTGTTGCTACGGCAGCTATGGAGTAGAGATCCGGGCTGGACCGGGGGAGAACTGAGCTGCCGCTCGCCGAGAGGGCGCTGCTGAAAGCGGGCAGCACTGAGAGCCGGCCCGGGCTGCTTGTTGCTGCTGGAGAAGCAGGTCCGTACGTGGAGCTGATCCATGTAAATGGGCCCTTAAATTAGAAGTGGATTTTTTTTGTGGTCGATAGAAGCTTATCACCAACGCAGAGTGTGCATTTTACCGTTATGCTCTTGTCCTTTTCGCTGGCGAATTGAAACGCACGCGCACACACACACATAGGTAACGTAGGTCAGCAGGGCACAGACGCATCACAGCGCTGCGCCTCAGCTGACACATCTGCAGGTTCCACAGTAGTCTACTCACAAAAAACAGGCTGCAGTCGGTCAGTCCTTATCCGGCGAAAAGTAACAGATTACTTTTTTAAAAAAATAACTAAGTTACTGATTGCTCAACTCACGAAACTAACGCGTTACGTTATAAGAAAAAAGTAATTAAAGTACTCTAACACGTTACTTTGTAATGCTTTACCCACAACACTGATTATATTACAGTAGACAGATTCTACTGATTAGCTTTTGGACTTTTGACGCCAGCTCCAAGTTTCACCAGACAGATGTAAGAGCTTTGCCAAAGAACACTGGGGAAATTCCCAACAGGGCTCGTCCGGGATTTGAACCCGGGACCTCTCGCACCCTAAGCGAGAATCATACCCCTAGACCAACGAGCCACTTATGAGTGAACTTATGCCCGAAAATTTCTGTCCGTTGAAACAAAATGCAGAAAAAGAGAATAATTGTCATATGCTGTTGTCTTTTAAATGTGCACATTAAGTTACAACCCACTGACCGACTGTTTCATTATGATTATGGGAGGCTCAGTCAATGGTTAGTAGAGACCCAACTCAAACAATTTGTTTCTTTGAAAAAAAAAACGTTAGCGAACGACTTGGTGCTGGACCTTCTAGTGAGTTTGAGAGTATGGGCCAACACTGTATTTTCTTTTGTATGAACTCCCTGTCTTCTCCCTGTCTGCATTGTTAACTCTTGCCTGGCTATTGGCTCAAACATATACGGTCTCACTCTAAAGACATTACCATTGATAACATCATCTTCCTCCGCTTCAAGGTGAAGGTGATGGAGAGAAGTCCTCCAGAATAGAGTATGGGCTGCTTTCTACTGACAGTCCCACATGCGGTATATTCCATGCTACTGACTACTGTAGATGTCAATCAATATCTGCAACAAGTCCCTTGTCCCTGATCAAAACCAAATCAAAAGTTTGTTTGTCTGCTTGCTTTTCTTATATCATGACGTGTAGCAACAATATTTGCCTATGCCTCACCTCATCTGTTCGAAGATCAGGAGTCAGAGAGAGAAAGTGTGTGTGTGTGTGTGTGCATGCACCTTTACCCACATCCCCTCCAGGTTTACCATTACCTCTGCCTCAGTGTTTGCCCTCTGCACTAAAAATTTATAGAGGATAAGACAAAGAGGTTCAAGGGAAATCATGAAAAAGCTATAAAAAAAGGTCAAAGCACGGGTTCAAAAATGTTACCCTCCTCGACAGGGTCAAAGACACACACTGCATACAGTACTTTGTTCTACGCCGCCTTCATTCTCTCCACGCCCGCCTCTATGATAGTTCATATCATTCTGTGGCAATTCAGTGCAGGATCTCTTTCAGCTCTGCCTGTATTTAAATTTAATCATCACAAAAAGATCTTGCAACTTTTCTTTTTTTGAAAACTCATGGATGGGCAATGTGATGGATGGTACAACATAGTACATGTAAATCAAAGGCAAAGAAATAAGAGTAGTTCCATAAATGATGAAACAGAAAGACTGGTCCACAGAACAGATAGCTGTAAATCTATAACCCACCTGCCACTGTTTCCTTTGATGAACGAATGGATAATTGAAATGTCAGCGGTTGAGTGACTTGTGGTAAGACTCTTCAGTTTTCTGTTTTCTGTCCCAAACTGGAGCCATTGGAGAACATAATGAAAGTGACTACTGTGTTGACTTTGAGGCGGCAGCTGTGCAGCTGACGCAGGTCGACCCACGGCGTGTCGGAGCCGTTCATGCGACGCGGTTGTCACTCTGCTCTTCACTGTCAGCAGAGACGCCACTCAAACACTATGCTGATGAACCTGAGGATTACACTCCATTAGATGCAGAGTTTCAGTTTCACCTCTCCCGTCTGTCCATCTGCACGCTCCCTCGCACACATGCTCTCTCTCACGGTGAAACATCTGTATCATTTCATTGTTCTCATTGGCCCCTGGCCAAACTGAGGCCCTAAGCAGCGTTCTTTTTTTTCTTTCTTTCTGTCTTTTTTGATTTTTCAAGGTGTTTATGCGGACAAAGTTTTACACTTTTATTTCAACAACATACCCACCTCAAAGTTAAGGGAAAGCTCCTTGTTGCTCCTGATTGGTGATGTCTCTTGCACTGGCCAAAAAAAACTCTTTAACAATTGGCTTCTGACAACAGTGGGAAGGGGCCACCAACACACATCAAATTGATCGGATCAACTTGACGTGGGTCAACCCGCTAATTTACAGTATTTGATGGCGAATAGCAGGGGGGCCGGAATTCTTCTCAGCGAAGGGCCAAAAATGTAAAGTTGAATTCATATTGCCATGCATTAAATTAAATATGCCTATATCGTATTTGTGCAAATATACAAAGTCATTTTGAAAATTAATGACACTATTGTTTTCCGTGTTTCACTGTTAATTGCATGATATTACTGAACATCCTATGGCTCTTTATATGCAGCAGTAAATAATAATAATAATTTAAAAAAAACAAAGTCTATTTGTCTACCTTCCAACAATGCTCTAAAATTGTTCAGCATATGCTGCATTTCAATCATTTTGAGGAGGGATACAAGTGCAAAACAGAAAAAAAAAGAAAAACACTGACCACTGCCTCATTTTGGCCAGTGGTAAAGGAGCCATATGCTGGATGTTAGCAGGTCGACCTGCATTTAAAAGAAACGGTGTGGACCTGCTAATTTTAGTGGGAAAGCAACTTTACAGGCCGTCTCTTCACCTGCAGCCTCTGACCACTGATTGGTCAGATGTTGATTGTTGTCAATCATAGCAATGATGCTTGTGCTGTCAGATTATAGCTCTTGTTGCTCTCTTGGTGCCATAATGTTTCCCTATGCACAAACGTGAGGCTTTACGCACACTGCTCATTCTGTTTTTAGAGAACCCCTGGTTTTCATTTCCTGGTTGCTCACCAAAGCAGGGCCAATGCTGGTCAACAGCAGGGGGATGGATGGAGCTGGCATGGGGTGACTCACACAGTCTATAGTGTGGTTATAATGGGTTTAGTTCATTCACAATGTGTAGTAAATACTTGAAACTAGCCTATAAACAAAATAAATAAAATATGTATGAATATTGAAAATGAATGTAAGTCATGCAGCATAAACAAGAGGTAGCGTATGTGATTTATGAGCTTTCTCACCCTCTTCTTCTTTTCATTGACTTTTAGTCTGTGCAATCTGTTCTTCCTCTGTTTTCATGCCACATATGAAAGTGAATATTTACTCTGCAGTAACTCACCAGCTCCTCACCCGAGTCCCCGTGGCGCTCGCCTCGTACACAACTGTTGGTCGCCTTCCATCTCCCAACGGCTGATTGCGCGGTTCACGGAGGGCGAAGCAAGGACGAGCAGAACACAAGAACATGCAGCGACATTAAAAGTCTGCGAGTCTGGAGTAACCTGGCTCCCTGCCACTCTGTAGATTTTTAATGTGCCCCCCCCCACCCCCCCTCAACACCCCCTCTCAATCCTCCAAAGATCTGCTTTTAATGCTTCTTCTGTCATCATCGCAGCCTTTGATGTGCCACTGATGAGTAAATTCAAAGAAGCGCTGGCTGCGAGCGACAAAACCTTGAGTAGGCTCCAAAAAGCCTGTTCACCTTGCAAACTACTCATGTTGCCTTTCGTCAAAGTGTTTCAACGCAGAACAAACTTGTCATTAACGCTTTGGTGCTTTCAAGAGTCAAGAGTCAAAAGAGTGTGAAGGCACTCAGAGAGGTGGAAGGTGTTTCTGCTGAGAACCAGTTGGCCTGCATAAGGAGAGCGCTGATTATTTAGGGTAAGGGGGGAAAAAAAGCACAAAGCATCGTCTTTATCTTATTTTGAAAAACCTGCTTAAAGATGCAGCTTGTGCAAAATAAAATCAGTGAAGTGTTCTGAAAAACCAAAAGCCATCATCTGTGCACATCCACTGTATATCCTCCTCAGACCCAGGGGGGAAAAAAGGAAAAACAAGTTCCTTTAATTTAGATCTTTTTTACGTAAATTAAATGCAAAGAAAAAAAGCTATAAAACTTAATTTTATTCACATGTTATAACATGTCCTCTGTAGTGGACAACATGACTGATTATGTACATGGAAAACAATCTGCATAAATGATCCAGTTAAATACAAGAATACATCAAAAACTAATGTCAGTTATGGACTTTCCATTCTACTACACCACTTCATATTGTCAATTAATTATTGGATGTTTGACCTAAGATGGTATTTCATGAGGCAGTCAGACCGAAAAGCTTTGCAACCATTGTGGCAGGTAGATTGCACCATGTTTCCTCATGTTCTCATCTGGATGGAACTTCATTATCTTGATTTCCAGGGAGGGAGAATCCTTTATATTCTGATTTCTAGCTTAGCAGATAGCTAAATAGTTCCATTAATAAAGTTTAGATTAGGTTACTTTAAGATGTTTCTTGTCAGAAGCTCTCTGAAACGGCAATACAGAAAAAAACATATAATTTGTAGTGTATGCAACTCTTCCTTTCACGTCAACAAAAGCTATCAATTATAATGCACAACACAAATATACATAAACATGTGATGAAATTATCACTCACTAACCACTAACCACTACTAGAGACTAGCTGACTTCACAATGAAAATGCCATAGACATGTTAACTTGTTACGTTTTAAGTTCTCCACACATCATTCAACTGTTTGAGATGACAATCACAGGTTAAGTTTAACATAAAGGGTGAATATTGCTCCCTCTTTAAGGTTCAGCAGAGAAAAAACAATGAATAAGGAGTGAAAAACCACAGCATGGTAGGAACAGTCCATGTTCCAGTGATGTGATCGCACACATCAAAATCGTTAATCAAAAATTCAAAAATAAAATGATGTGATTTTCTGGAACACATCTAAATAGGCAATAATTTTGCACTGATTAAAAGTCTAAAAAATGTGGTTTTGGCCGCCAGCGCACTTCACTCTCTCCTGCAGGGTCATCCTTTTCCCCTGGACTCTCATCATCTGATGTATATTAAACAGCAGTAATGAGAAGGAGGGATCTGAACTTTTGGAACTCATTCTTCAAAAGCAAGCAAAGCATTTTCCATTTTCCATCTGAATTATTCGTTCTCAGTGTCAAAATGGAAAAAAAGGAAAAACACAGATGTCACTCAAATGAAACAGGTCTGTCATGGACACTTTCCGACTCAGTTCTGTTATTGATATAAAGGATAAAAAAATGTCCATAAATATTATTGGTGATCATAAAAAGGTGGATTTGTCTTGACACTTGGCTTATCAATACACCACTGTCCATGCACCACTCACCACTTTGGACGACACTCTCTCTTCGTCTGAACACTCCAGACATCACAACATCACAGAGCGTTTCATTTGTCCCCACACTCATGTCACACTTCCCTTTGAGCTGGGAAGCAATTTCCTTTCACCCTGCCACACACATGCTCTCTCATGTCTCTGAGATCCCAGGCTGGATTTCCTTTATTAGGGTCAGGAATCACTTCGGCCATCTGCGGCTTACACTCATATGACCGTTCACCATTTGTCCACTCACACCAGCGCTGTGACAGGCAACACATACTGTAATACTGTCTCCTCTGCCTCTCCTTAAGGCTTCCATGAGGAAAGCTTTGCTGCCCACTGATGGCAGGTCCATCTTTTACTCTTGAGTGTTTCCTCTCTAAAGCAGAGGCTTGGTTTATCATATCTTCTACAAGTTAGGGTCTAAACCTTGGTTGCTGTGGCAACTGTTGTTGGGGATTGGGTCAGCCAGGCCCTCTCAGTCAGTGTGTTTACATGCACAAGTTATCTAGGGGCTTCCTTTTCCTTTTTTTTCACATTATCTGGGTGTTTTTATTCTGATTTGGAGAAGTCCTGTATTAGTCGAACTAACACATTTACATGCACTTTAGTTGTCCAATTATAGTTGGATTAAGGTCATAATTAGGTTTTTTCAAGTGTCATGGAAACCTACTGAGTGTCTTCACAGAGAAGTATGAGGGCAACACTTATTAACACTACCTAAACACCTAAAGGAGGAACATGTAATTAACATATGTGACCCGCTCTGGCGAAATGAGTCGGAAGTCGCAACGTTCTATTTTTAGATAATCAGCTGATAACGTGGAAAATCAATAAAAACTCAAAAAAAATTTTTTTTGCTAATTTCAAAGAAATGACATTCAAAAACAATCTCTCAAAGTTTCATAGTCCAGATAATTGAGGAAAGGCATGTAAATGATGATTAAAGTTGACTTACAACTTTTAACCCTCTAGAGAGGAGCACAACATGAGGCTAAATAACTTCTGAACCTGATAGGGACGAGCTGTAAACTGCATCTGAATCGTCAGATTCTCCGCTTTCCGACGGTCCTTGAATGGTGCATTTATGACAACAAGGGTAGCCACGTGAAATTACGTAGTACGGGACCAGATGCTCAGCTGAGCTGTAGCAGCGATGCTAAACCGAGCGTTAGCATCGATGCTAAACCGAACGTAGCATGCTAACGCTTGCAGATGTTTTACTAAACATGAAATATCTTCTGAACCGTTTATGATAGAGACGAGCTGTAAACAGCATCTGAATAGATACATTCTGCTTTCCGAGGGTAATTGAACGGTGCCTGTACAAGGTACGTGTAATCACATGGTACAGAACAGACGCCAGATTCACGGAAGGCTTTAAACCAGAGACGTTCTAAATTGTTTGAACGCATTTTTCTCAGGTTTTCAATCGAAAGCAGTGAGTGGAAGACCATCATTAAAATCGCCATATCTTAAAAACTATCCAATGTATGACTTTGACTAGGGTATCATTTTAAAGCTTATTTTCTCCTCTTTCCATTGATACCAAAATCTCAATTTTGAAATTTGGGTCACTGCGACTCATTTTGCTGGATCAGGTCACATATTAGCCTACAGATTAATGCAGCTAGAAGACACATAAAGGTTCTCCAAACATCATACTACAGTTTGAACTGCAAACAACTATTTTCTGTGTAGAGATTAGGGATGTATACCGTGGACCGGTACTTTTTGGTACCGGTCCATAATTGCGTCGATACCAGAGTACCGTTAAGATTCTGGACTAACGGTACTCTTATCGGTACTTTTTGAACGTCTCCCTAAGCGTCACGTAATAATGACACTGCCGCCACCGCAGCTTGTCACCCCCCAATTTAAACCGGGTCCGTCAGCGCAACAGAACCGCTACACGGCGGTCACCGCAGCTGATCCCTGCCGCTCTAATCAGCACTTGGACCGGGCGAGCCGCGGCGAGTCTCAGCAGCGTCTCTCTGCGCCGCCGCGCCGCAGCGCCGACACACGGCCTGACGGTGCGTGTGGAGCGAACGAGTCCGGCCCGGTCCGTTCGCCTGTGTCGGGTCGTCATGTGTTTGAAGCCTCGCACAGAGACCCAGCAAAGTACTTTAATTCATGTCGGAGGCGGAGGCTTGAGTGTCCAGTAGAGCAGCAGGTCAGTGAGGAGACAGAGGAGGCTCCAGCAGCTTCATGCTGCTGGTGAGGAGCAGAGTGTCAGAGCCACCTGGTGTCACTCCGCTAAGAAAGGAGGAGAAAACTCCGACTGTGGAAACACTGAGCTGCTTGTGTCGTTTATTCTGCGGTAACACGTCTCATAAATTGACTGGTCTACGACGTGAAGAACATGGACCGGCTGCTGTGGATGCAGCGTGTGTGTGTGTGTCAGCGCTGTACACAGACACACACGCACACACGGGGCGCAGCGTCGTAGCAATGAAGTGAAAACAACCTGCAGATCACCTGAGCTGACGTGAACTGTGAGTCAGAGCAATACAACTTTAAGAGTAAAAAAGCTAAATATTCATCAAGATCCATAGAAGGAGATCCTATTTTATCATGATGATAGATTAACTGCAGCTTCTGCAGGTTAACTGTTGACTTGCTCAGGGTTTAAAGGAGGTGTTCCTCTCTGCTGTCAATTTTTTATGCTGGTTGCTGCCCCCCTAATAAAAAACAAACAAAAAAAAAAAGGTTGAATCTTTTAACATCATTATTTTTTACACTAAATTACATGTTGTAGTATCGATAAGAGTATCGATAAGTATCAGTACCGATAAGGAGTATCGGTATGGGTATCGGTATCGATAAAATCCTAACGATATACATCCCTAGTAGAGATACAGTGGTTTAAGAACGTCAGCTACATCCACTATGTGTGTGTGTTGCAATCATTGTTTCTACTTGTTTATTCTGAGAGCTTGTCTGGAATAACATGCACAATAGTGCATGTACATGCAGTGGATACTAGTTGAAAGGGGCCTTCCAGAATTCCCTCCACTGAGACCAGAGCACAGATATATGGAATACCACCTTAAATCTCAGCTGACTGCCAAAACATTCATACACACAAATAAATTCTGGGTTGTTTTTTCAACCCAACCGCTAGGTTGAGCCTGTTGGTTAATTGGGTTATTTTTCATTGAATTGGGTATTCTGAGAATGGGAATGGAGTTATTAGCTGTTGGGTTGTAATTTCTATAATGTTGTGTTGGTTTGTTTTGGACTACCCATCACACTGGGTTGATGTTCGGTGGGAGGAGTTTCCCAGCATGCTTTGGGACAGTGTGTTTGTGAATGTAAGTTTAGGTTATTTCTGTTAAATATCACCACAGATGTTATCTGCTACAGCTACACAATATTTTGTGATATTGTTACACACTTATTTACTGGGTTGGGAAACTACCTAAATTGGGTTGTTTTTAACCCAACATTTTTAAGAGTGTAGTTTTAACCAGCTCCATTATTGTCCTTACTTGGCTTCATCAGTAGCCCATTCATGCAACTGCCCCCAACAGTTAAAGCAGTTGGACTGTTTTCCTCATCCACCTGTGGAGCCAACTCTGGTCTGGTCTGGTTCACTGAGTGTCCTGTCCTCAGTAAGTGTTGTCACTGTATATACTCAGCTGAACACCCTCCAATCAAACCCCAAGGGACAGGCCAATGTGTTGTGTCCAGTGGGTTAATCAGGATAAATTGTGAAACTGTAGACAAAACCAGAGATAAACAAATGAAAGTGTTGCATGAATATGCAATATAACAAACACAAAAAACATCAACATACTATTTCCCTGTTCAGTGATTCTGCAAATGAATATCTGATGAAAAACACATTCATAGAAACATACAGAACCAAAAACAGCACAGAAATTATATGGTTAATAAGTAAACTCAGACATTGCTCACTCAGATCAAACATTTTCAAACAATGCAATATTTCACTTTATCAGACTGATGCACACATGCTGCTTTTATAATAATTAACAATGTACCTTAGAGAGTGTATGGCAATAGATGAACGCAGACATATGGCAGGATCTTGAGAAAAAAAAGACTTTAGAAAGAGATGACTGAAAAGGGAGTGTCATCACTTGCTGTTTCTGGGGTTAAAGGGATAGTTCATCCAAAATTGAAATTTCACTCATTATCTACTCACCCTCATGTCGACTAAGGGCTGGGAGAAGTTTCAGAGTCCTCCGTGGCTTCTCTGAGTTACAGGGGGTCTCTGCGTAGCAGTGCATGTCCATATAACGGTTGCAAATGGATACCAACTGTCTTCGTAACAAAAAGACACACCAAAAAACATCCAAATACCTCCATGCTGCTCATATGTAATGTCCGTCTTGTATTGAAGCCTCGAAATGCGAAATTGTCCTGAAAAAAATTAAATAAGTCTATTTTTCAAGTTTGTTTGTAGCGGAAGCTCCTCTTCCCAGTTCGTCCAAATTTGCGGACGAACCCAGCCCTTAGTCGACATGAGGATGAGTAGATAATGAGTGAAAATTCAATTTTGGGTGAACTATCCCTTTAACAAAATAAAAAACCTTTTGGTCGAATGGTCAGCGCGCATGACTCTTACCTGGGAGACTGGGGATCCAACCCCGCTCGGGCCCTCCTTCGTCCTGCCACATAGGCTTGACGTTGAGAGCAATGAGGTCCAATCTAGTGGTTGTCTCTTTAAATAATACTGTTTAGTGCATATTAAAAAAAAAAGTTTTATGTATTTACTTTGAACCACTGTTTCAAAGCAACACTGTGGGGGGTTGTTGGATTTTTCTAGTGATGGAAGCGGAGCAGTGGCGTCTTACAGTGTGACAAAGATTTGAACAGGATTAGTCTAAAAATGAAATGTCTCCTCTATATTGATTCCCTTCCCCTCTGCTGTGTGTGTGTGTGTGTGTGTCCCTTTCTTGTGGTTATATCACACTGAACCGCTCTGAGCCTTGTACAGCCAACACATACCTCTTTTTTCTTTTCTCTAGCTACACTGTGATATTTGTCACCATAAATCATATTCATGGAGCTCACTGGGATGTCAGATCATCACAGCCACCACTGTGCCTGGCATGTAATTCAGATGTCATGCACAAAGCTCAAAGTTGCGGCCTGCTTACACTCTCCGATAAATTCAGTCGCTTCAAACCTGCGTCCACCTGGTGAAAGCTTTGACATTTTGTTACTCTAAACACTGGCTGAGCGCCACTCAGTGTGAGGCATATGGCTCGCCTTCTTATAGGTCTAGACGACTGGTGGACTTCCCATGATGCAGCAAACTTCTCTCTCTGCTCTTCTGTCTCTCCATATGTACACATTCACATCCCATGAATACATGTTAATGACTGTCTTTCCTTTCTCTCCCACAGTTTTATGTTTTCCCATCTCCCTGTCTCTCTCTGCAGGTCTTTCTGCATCCGGAGCTGTGGAGCCTGGGCCCGCCTCCATGATCCTGCTCAATACCCACTGCTAATATTTTTTATTCTATACATTTATGTGGAATGTGCATTATGCTACTCTCTCTTTCTGCTGGGTGGGCTGGATTCTGTTGAAGGTTTCTGGCAGTTCTTCCCTGCCACTGTCACCAGAGATTGCTCATGGAGGGAATGTAGAGTCTGTAGATAATATTAGGCCAAAGTTGCCCTGAAATCACCCCTGTTAGTTAGTAATGATTCTATTTGTCCATTCAACAGAACATGATATATGCATATAATATGGATGAAAAGGCGTAGGCTGAAGCAGCGACTTATTTTTGCCTACCCTGTTTACAAGTAGGAAAGTTGGAGAAACAGAACAAGATAACAAAATGGCACAATTGAACTGAGCAAAAATATATTTATTCATATATTTTATATTTATTGAATACATTCGTTTTAACACTAGAAATGCCGTGAGGTCATTTTGACCTCTCTGACTTCCTAAAATGTATGTAACTCTGTTTGTGTAACCCTATGTCTCCCATTTGATGATTTTTCCCATTTCCCTTATGTGTTTTGATGATTCTAGTATAAAAGAGAAAGATAAAGAGTGATTTTACCTAGAAACGCCAGAAGGCCATTTTAACCTCCATTCATTCTAATGCAGAAATGGCAAATGGACTGCATTTATATGGTTATATAGCTATATAAATGCAGTCCATTTGCCATAATGGCTTTATAATGTATATAGTATATACATTATAAAGCCAGCCAGAAAACACACCTCAAAACACTTCATAATGACTTAAATTCATACACACACACACACACACACACACACAGACAAAAAAAAACAATAGACGTTGCTAGGTTTAAGGTGCATTCACACCAGACCTTTTATTTTTGTCGCTGACGCTCGTGCCACTCCAAAAAAATCGCTCTGTAAACTTGTCGCCAGCGACAAAAATAAAAGGTCTGGTGTGAACGCACTGCAATGGGGAAATTCTGGGCTAAAGAATGTTCATTTAGTGACTCAGTTAGTTAGTTAGTTAGTTAGTTAGTTAGTTAGTGTGTTTAGGTTAACCAGATCTTATAATTTCACAGTATTTGTACTGATAAGGAGTGGATTGGTTTGGTGCAAAGTAATCCTTGTGTTGTTTTATATGTGTGTCCCCCATACCTCCACACATACGTCCACCTGTTGTGATTTGGTGCAATATTTAAATAGGCCTACATCTGACTTGACCTGGTTGTCTCTGTAAACAAAGCTATTTGGTTGTAAGTGAGTCCTGGTTCTGATTTTAGAGGCCTACAAAGTTAATTCAGTTCATTTAGATTTGACTAGTGTGGTGTGTATATTGCACAATCCTTAGTTGTCATGTATTTGACACAGATTTACACTTTATGAAGTCTTAAGACTACAGCATGTGTCGCTTGTGTTGACTGACAGTGTAGCTCTGTGCTGTTACAGAGTTCGAGCTTTATACTGTTCACATTTGTACAAATGAGCATCTGCTGAGTCAATCTATGAATCCACATTGAATCTGTTTCATATGAAAGAATCAACAGCAACTGGCTCTGTTTCAATCTGAGCTGATATGACACAGAGGAGAGAGAATCAGAGGAGTGGAACAGTGGTATATAGATGTCAAGGCAAATCTCACTCTATTTTATAGTCCACCATTCAGCATTAGCATGCCTACATCTATCTCCCAATTTAACTTGTCTTTTGTGTTTTTGCACTGAGAGGGAATTCTGCTTGAAGCGAATTGCATTAGTATGACAGCAAAAAAAGAAGATGTGTGTGTGTGTGTGTGTGTCTGCGCATGTGTGTGTGTGTGATGGAGGGCGGTGGTGGGGGTTCTCCTTTAACCACGTTGCTTTTGTTAAACTCTCTTCACGCTCCATGTGGCGCCGGGCACTGAGGTAATTTCACACCTGACCGGCCTTTTGCCGGCCCCACCAACCGGCACCAGGCACCCTGGCAGGGTTGCCATGGAGACAAGGTGGAAGCTACTTTCAGTGTCAGCGTGTTAAGTGACTGTTTAACATGGAGCGGAGCGTGCTGCGCCTCATCTGTTGATGATTTGACTCCCTGGGCTGTTGTAAAATATGTCATTATCACAGGTGTCCATACAGGCAGCGTGCAGCGCCTGTATTTTTTTATTATGTGCAAGCTGAGTCACAGCAAGGTCACATGTAAAAGGATTTATCTATATGCTGAGAATGTGATTGAGGGCGCATGGGACGGAAATGCCCACACACTAATCCTTCTGCCTTATACAGCAACTATGCACCCACACACAGGTACTTCCTCATGTAAATATGAGTGCGTATACTTTCAGGATGTACACACTTTGGTTTATTTGCACATCGTATAGCCTACATAAAAACTATGAGAATAGTGAAAGTTAAACATTGTGCAGGACTGGTGGAAGCCAAAAACGGCTTATGAAATACCCCCTCTATGTAAAAACAACAATGGTCGCTTCAAAATCAGAAATTAAATGATAATACTGATATTCATTACATTAAAAAACAGCAATTTACACACAAAATGAAAGATTAAAGATTAACAGAGCCAATAAAGTGCTAAAAAAAACTTTTTTTTACTTTGTGTGTGGTGATGCAGGTGAATAGTTCCATAGTGATGGTCCTGTGTACAGTATTTTAAAGTGTGTAGATTGAGGGAAGTCCGACAATATGGAAGATGCAAGTCCTTTGAATATCTCATATGATCCAAATGGATGTCTGAGGAAAACTTAAAAAAAAAAAAGAAATCTGGAAAAGTGAATAGCAAGTCATGAATTAGATATATTTATACATAAACACACAGGTTTTGTATGTTCACATTGAAAGTAAAGCAGAACAACACTATTCATGTCCATCAATGACTCTATTTCATCAAAAATATATACAGGAAAACCAGAGTTAGAAAAAGAATCACCTCCTCATTTGCCTCCATCCCTGACCAGTTCCAGATCGCCGTTCATTAGAGGCCACACTGCATATTTACATATTGACTGTAGTGTCCTTAAGGGTACATTGTGTAGGAATTACTCCCATCTAGCGTTGTGGTTGTATATCGCAAGCAACTCAGTCGTATTTTTCATGCTGCATTCACGTGAAATTGGGCAGACGGCAGACAGACGACAGCCGCTGCACGTAACGACATAAACAAGTCTCTATGTAAACAAGTGGTTTGTTAGCACGAGGCAAACACAATACACGTGACAATATGTTGTCATGGCGATGTGTTATTGTTTACCTGACCCACGTTTTACCGGCTTTCTCTCGACTTCTGTGACTAAAATGACATCTGGTTTCGGACATCTGCCCGACTGCAGGTGAATGCAGCATCAGTGTAACGCTCCATTCCTCCTCACTGCGTTACCACGGTGACTTTTCACAGACGCCACCTCCACCTGAGCCGGCAGCTCCGGTGTCTCCGCTGATTTTCCGTGGTTTCCTACCGTCACGCTGCCACTGAACGTAACAACATGGAGACACCACATGGCAGCCAGCACCGAGCTTACCCGCTCCATGTAGATATGAATGATATGAACGGCAAATTCAGAGCTGAAAGGAACACTTCAGTTTGTTGATGGGGGGGATTACTGATTAATGAAAAACATACTTTTGAACAAAATAATCGATTTTCGTGGATAGATAACAGGAGAAGTTACACAATGTCCCTGTGTTGTCTTTTAAGCTACTCCATGCTCATTCTAAATTGTCCCCGGGCGACAAATAAAGTGTTTCTTGAATCTTGAATTTATGTTAATGTAGAATGTGAAGTTATATGTCAACAAGTTCTGGAGGAGTCAACTCGCCGGGCCTAACTTGTTTTTGAGAAGCGAGTGGCACACTGTACACCCAAATGTCACCGTTGGAGATGCTGTCTGGCTAAGTGACCAAATTGCATTAAGAGGACACTTTAAGCTTGGCAGAGTTGTCAGCACAAATATTGGCACCAATCTGAAGTGTTCTGTGTCCATCCTTGAATAAATACCTGTGGACATTTGGTCCAAATGTGGACAAGGACAGGATGATGTTTTGTGAGGTCTCTGTGACCTTTGAAATTGAGACTCTAAACTCTAATAAATTCCTTCTTGCTTTCAGATAAATATTTGTACCAAATGGAGAGATGTTTCCCCAATGGGTTACAGAGATGTTGTGTTTTGTCAGTTCATCTTTACATCCAAGTAAATGTTTGGAAGTTCTGTCAAGGCAGACAGACAGATGGATGGCCAGCCTTCAAATGACATACTGTACCTCCAACTTTAGCCATATCTGGTATCACAGGTGGAGCCAATGGACCCAATGTCAGAGGCCACACCACCAGAGTCAATGCAGGTTGTTGGGTTGTCAATTTTGATTGATTGCAAAGCTTGTGCACCAATGGAACTGTTGTGTTCACCTTCAAGAAGTGATGATGATCTCACCATAACATGGCAGTATTTTAGTAAAGAGAAAGTTCTGCATCATTTTCAACAAGACCACCTCTCATTGGACATTACCGGACATTACCGGTTGTGACATCATCTGACAGAGATAAAAGACTATTACTGAGCTGTAGCTGAGTTTACAGCAATTATCACTCACAAACAGCGTCCTGAGTTGAGATGGAGCTGAAGGACAGCTCACTGCAGTATGGACAAGCACATCTAATAATAGAAGAAATAAAGGAGATTCAGAATGCCTAGCTGAGGCTCCTCCTTTAAACGAGCTGCTCTGTCTGTGAGCATCAGCATTCTCTGCATTTCATTATTTCCATGTCAGGAAATGGTGTTCCTCCTGCCAGACAAGCTTGAAATGTCATTACAGCAGTGAAGCTCCAGGACAGCTTCATTTCCTCGTCAAAGTTGGAGCTCCGTGGAACTGGATTAGTGCCAATCCTGATTTTACAGATACTGTTATTGCATCTCAAAGGACATGCTGAACTTTGTGAGTTATTAGCAAAATGTTGAATTAAGAACCTCCCCAAGTGTCACAAATACTCTAATTACTCTGGAACTTTTGCCTCTTTCACAACTATCATGAACAGAAATATATAATCATGAATAAATAGATAAATAGAAATCACAAGCGTCAGGTGCCAAAAATGAAGTGATCGCTATCAAAATCATTGCCAGATTTATTTTTGTTGTTTGCACCCTGAGCAATTACAAAGGAAGTCCATCACATTAAACAATGAGCCCATGAAAGCCTTTTCTAAGCTGAAGCCATCACATGGATGATATGCAAGCCCTGCTCAAATTGTTCAAGCAAGATGAACTTATGAAATATCAAATCACACACACAGGAAACCAAACATATAACCAGTGTAACCATACCATACATCTGAGGAATTACAGAACCCATTCAATGAGGAATAAAGCGACGAGAGCATCTGGTACAGCAAAAAGACAAAAAAGAAACCTCCGCGTGACTCATAAATAAATAAAAGAGAAAGCAGAACAAAAATGTGCCATATCGGACCACTCTCAAAGAAATAATCATGGACTGGTATAAGAATTATTGCACCGACACTGGATCAAGGATGCCATCACAATCATGAAGTGGGCCCTACAGACCAATCCACTGCTGAAAAACTGTGGTGGCTTAGGGTTTGAATAAATATAAAAAGAGGCTAAATCCTTCAGAGGCTCTTTTCGGTCCTTCCACATGTGTCCTCCCTTTCCTGGGCAACAGTTCTCCAACAGGTGGAGCCTTCATGGGACAATTAACATGGAGAAAAATGCCAAGGTTGCTGGAAGTCGGTGAAAGGAGCAGTACTTTGCAATGAAGTGGTGATGGAGGCCTCAGCTGGTGACAAGAGTCCTCTTTAGACCAGGACATCCCATTTCAGTGCAGCCTTAAGTGGCCATAACATAACATTGAAATCTGCTGACCCGTCCATTCACTCTGACCTCATCTTTAAAAACTCACTTACTTATTTTCTCCCATCATAATTTTTCTTTGTTGCTTCAAACATAATGATATTATACAGTAGGTTGAGGACACTACTCAATGACTGATGATGCTGCTGGGCTTCTTCAGTCTCAGTTAATCTGATTCCTGTAAAATGTGCATTTGGGGAAAAAAAGAAAAAGAGCTTGCAGGAAAGCAGCTGCTGCAAATAGGATAAAACTGTATTATTCTGAATTATACATTATACTCTGCTCACCCCTAAGAACTCTGCAGATCTCTTTGCACTTCAATTAATCAGTGCAAACAGACTGGCCATTCTCCATTGAGAACCATCTACTTCCAGGTAGGTGGATACTCTAAATATCGACCTAATGTTGACAGGCCAGTCCAAATATGCTGATCGATGCCGATCTAATACATGCCTTTCAGGCGCAGTATCCGAGATACCCGATAGACTCCCTAAAATGACTGCATTTATTTAGAAAAATGCAATTATTTATTTCATTATTTATTTTTAACTTGATACACATTCACTAATGAGCCAAATATTCTATGTTATTTAAAAATAGAAGCCAAAAGAAACCATGATCATTTTGCTTAAGGTTATCATACCGTCAGAATCTCAATCTCATGCCTACTTCCAACACAGCGCATAACCTCAACGTCACCATCTCAGCCACTCCCTCTGTTAGCTGATTGGCTGGTAGATTTTCTTCAGGAGAAAATCTGCAAAAGCATTTCCATCCCAGTTGATGTATTGAAGAGAAATGAAATAAATAGTGGAAGTACAATCTCTGTCTGACATTAGAAAACTGCAGCATTTTTTGGACAGAGAAGCGTCATTGTGGACGATGGCTGTCAGGGTGAATGAGGACCGTATCAAACAGAGGAACGGAGGACTTACAGTGATTAAAACATGTATTTAGTTTGATTATGTGTTTATTCAGAGAATGCCAGGGGGCTGGTCCTGTCTCATTCCTCTCCTTCCCCTTGTGTAGCTTCATCTCCAGGGTGTGTGAAAGCAAAATAGAACGTATTATTTGCTTGAATAAAAAAAACAGTGTGGACAACCACTGTCTAATTAACAGTGACGTGAATGTGAAAGTGGTGAAAGGAAAAAGCACCCAGAGGACTAGGAAGTCATCTGCACTGTACTGCACTGTATACATGTACATCCAAGAGTGTAAACTGTGCTGTGCAGCAGCGCAGCCCCTGTGGCACATGGGCTGAGTTGATCGTTAATGTCATAATCATATTCATTTGTTTCGCCTGATGAGCACACGCTAATATAATCAACGGTAATGTGTTAAGCTCACAGGTCACAGGAACAGAGGGTATGGATGCAGCTGAGTCATCACATACAGTAAACCATTAATATGTTCACAGGTCTTCTACATAATTAGCACAGACACACTGTCAAGATCTATTTAAATGAATCTATACCGTGGCCACTGGGAATTCTGATTCCTGACATCCGACGGCATCGGAGGGCGTGGACTGGGTTTCGTAAATGCGGCGTTTTAATTGGGCGCCATTGATGTAGGTGTTTGTTTGTCGCCCTGAATGAATGTGCCAGTACAAACCCACATAGCCTCTGCCAAAGAGCTCAGAGTTACGCTGTGCAGTTTGAAGAATAGAATAGAATAGAATAGAATAGAATAGAATAGAATAGAATAGAATATGACCGAGGGAAACCAAAACACTCCTTGGAGTACATACTACATGGAGCAAACATGCGTCTCTTAATGGAGGTCAAAAAAAGAAAGGAATTGGAATAAAGAAAGAAAACAGTTATAGCTGGCCAGTAGCAAAAAGGACAAAAAAACAGGATGTATGTGGATGTGGTCCAAGAGAATTTAAAGCAGCAGCTGTAGAACTGGACTGACTGGTTTAATCTGCCATAGCTACATGGCTCTTTTTGCTTAACAATCAGCATGCTAGTAAAAATAATTTTCTCCTTTTTAGTGTCATTTTTAAAGGGATAGTTCACCCAAAATTCACCCTCATGTTGACTAAGGGCTGGGAGAAGTTTCAGAGTTATCTGTGGCTTCTCTGAGTTACAGGGGGTCTCGGCATAGCAGTGCATGTCCATATAACGGTTGCAAATGGATACCAACTGTCTTCGTAACAAAAAGACACACCAAAAAACATCCAAATACCTCCATGCTGCCCATATGTAATGTCCGTCTTGTATTGAAGCCCCGAAATGCGAAATTGTCCCGAAAAAAATTAAATAAGTCTATTTTTCAAGCTTGTTTTGTAGCGGAAGCTTCTCGAAGCTCCTCTTCCCGGTTTGTCAAATTCGGCCTTCACCTTTTCTGGTAACGTTGCCGTCGCTGTTGTCCAGAGCTCGCCTCCAGAGCTCGCCACAGTTCTGGAGGGGAGGCTGGCCAGTCGTGCAGCCCAGCACAGGGCACTCATGTGTCGTTGAAAGGAGCAGGGTGACCGGGCTTGAGCTCGGTCTCTGAAGCGTAGCAGAACGGCGCTGTACCAGGACCACAGTGGCTCTGTGTTCCTACCAGTACAGGAAAGTGACATAGTGCAGTTTGCAGCCGACGTGACTCTGCTCAGGCTGCAGCAGCGGCACAATTCATCCTGTTAACTGTTTTTCTACCACTTCAATGAGTTTAGAAACATTATTTTAAGATCAAAAAACGACATAGTGTTGCTTTAAGTCATATGAACTGAAGAGCGCTGTGAGTTAGTGTATGTTTGAAAGAAGAGTGGGTGCACTCGTGTTCATGACAACAGCCTGTGTTTTTACAGACGGTTCAATAATCGAGCTTCAGAAGAGATGTAGTATTGATAGTGTAGATATTGGAGGATCAATCTGCACACAGATCCAGCAGGCGCACACATTTCTTTGGAAACAGCAAAGACAGATTTGAATTGAGGGGCAGTGGGCTGTGATAAGGATGATGTCATTACCCTGATATTAGGAAGCTTGATCTTACTCATCTGTGATCACAAGAAACAGGAAATATCCCACCAAGCTTCAATCTGGATCTCAGATGAGTGGAAATTAATGATTACACAATGGACCCACACACACATATAGTATCTGCAAATAACTTCAGACCAACTTATTGAAGCTCCTTGCGTCATGCCCCACCCACCTGCTCTCTCTCATCTCCTCATAAAAATACATCACAGACACATAATGAAGAGAGTGAACAGGGTTTTCTTCAGCTCCGTCTCTGTGGGCTGTGGGTGTGTAATGATGGAGAAGGGGGCGGCCCTCCTCCATCTCCCCTCCTCGGCGCTCCCTTATGAGGTCCACACACAATCCATGATCAAAACCCTCTTTTATGAAAAAAAAGAAAGATTTAAAAAAAAAAAAAGAAAAAGCGACCCTATACACACAAACCTGCACATTCATATAGGGAGGCATGTAACCCATTATCTGTGTGTTTCCCGGCCTGCTGGCTGTGTGATCGGGGGTTAGAGGCGGTGGCAGCAGCAGCAGGCGGTGGGTGGCTGCCTCCCGGGATGTACGTGGCTTCCTCGGGCCCTGTGACCACGTGTGTGATTCCTGGAACAAATCAAACGCCTTCTCCTCAAAGACCTGCTACTATCTTCTTGAAATGTAGAAAGAAAAAAAAAAACCATCAGAGGTATGACTGTACATTTAATAAGCTCGGGCCACGCAGGGGTCAACATAGTGGGCGAAGGAAGACTAGGTGGGTTGGGAGGGTTTTTAGCATTCAAATGATTTGCTTAATACCTGCAGCTGTCTTTGAGAGTTATTCAAATGACCGTGAAGACTGCTCAATGGAGTGCAATTCAATTAAATGCAATCGGAGCTCACGCTGTCCGCGCAAGGGTTTTAAGTGACAGTGTTTTATAAATCAGTCTGGCTTTATGGTTATTAGCGATGGCTGCAAATCGTGCACATTAAGACGTTTTAATTCACCCAACAGAAACATCATGGAAACAGTTTGATGTCTTCTCTTAAAGGCTGGTTTAAAAGCTTGTTAACGTCCATATGAGGACAGTTAGCCTAGTTAGCATCTTGTATTTTTGTTTATGGTGTTTCTTCATAGCTCTGCTCACACCTGCTTTAAAGGGGAATGCAAGTCCAGTAGCTTTTCCTCTGTTTTGCTAACCCTCCTCTTGGCCAGGTGCATTATGAGCTCATGTTCCTCCTCAGCCACTGTGTTCCTCCAGTGAACGAGGTTTGACATCCTGGTTACAAGACAACCTCAGTCTCATCACTGTGGTCTGTGGTTCCTGATGGGGGAATAAGCTCAGAGCAAGAGCATCGCTATGTACTTTTGGATAGATTTTGTACTTTTTTATTCAGGGTCTCATGTTCTGCTGAGGCTTAAATGTTGATCATTGATCTGTACATTAATATTACCTTGGATGCTTCTGTGTCAGTCATTAATGTGCATTTCACTTCAAATGAAAATCACTTTTACTCAGGTCTTTGATCACTTGAATTTACTTGTTACTAACATCATTAAACACGTTGGATCTCTGGAGCACTTTGAAATACTCTTTCTGTTTTATCTTGTTTGCCCCATGTTTGTGAGTGTATGGCCTCTCCCCCCTGTATCATAGTATTTATATATCATTTCAGACTATAATACAAATATCAATTCATTTTATTGAGGAAGTTCACTCAAGTCCTTATTCAGTCCAGAGTTTGCTGCAGTGATGTGAGTTTATTGGTATTCCTGAATAGTGCAAACCTCCTGACACAGAGAAGGTCTGAGGCAATAAACTGACCCCCAGTGAAGGGCAGGGGGTCTACAGGTAAACAGCTGGGTTACAGATGTGTAGTCAGATAGGATGACAATGATTCAAAAGAGTGTAATTACAATATTGTCTTTCTTTTTTTTCTTTTTTTTTAACCTGAGAAACAAAGCCGACATAGAAGAAAGAGAACACTGAAGGTGAACATAACACATAGTGTCTTAGTGAGATCCCTTGTACTCCTTTGTTCTGTATGAAGTAGAACAGAGATCAGATGGAATAAACTATATTAACACACAACCTACTGGAACTTTCTGCCTCCGACATAAAACGTCTGCCTGCAGAGTAACTGTGTGTGTGTGTGGCTCTCTTTCACACACACACACACACACACACACACACATGCAGACAGACTGTGTGACAGCAGAGTTAAGAAGAATCTCTGGCCTTTTTCTGTCATCACATGTTTTTAACACCTATATATAGGAGATCATACAGCGCAGCTGTTGTCACTAAGAAAGTATTTATGCTGATGTTCACAGAAACTTCAACATGAAATAAAGATTTCACCAGTCAGCTCTCCATCCCACTCTTGAGCACATGTTACATGAAACAGATTATAGGGTTGAAGTACAGTACAAGATCAAAACTGGGCCTGGTGTTGTATGAAAACATCTAGTCTAATTATCCCCAACACAGTTTTATAATCAACTGCAAACACTTATCTATTTTAAATAAATAAAACGTTATTTCATTTTAACTGCAGCACATTCATTCCCCCAGTTGCTTCATATCCCCTCATCCCTACCTCCACTCCAGAGAGATCTGATCACATTTTAAAGAGGGACTATGCAGGATTTTAACCTTAACTCTGCTACATTTATACCTTGATTAAACAGCTTTAGAGTAATTGGTTAAATAAATGACTTGTAACTTGTTCCAGGGAGAATGGATGCCCTCTGTCTTCCACCTAGTCCACCTAGCATCTCTTGGCTGAAAATCTACCATCCATCCATCCATCCATCCATCCATCCATCCATCCATCCATCCATCCATCCATCCATGGATTGATTTGTCGCCAGCTTTATTAAAAACACATGCACATGGCCAGGAGGAGGGTTAGCAACATAGAGGAAAAGCACCAGACTTGCATAATTTCCCTTTAAGGCACAGTCAGTCAGTGCATATATTCTGTATATACTATGTATATATAAATATATGGCTACTCTATATTATACCCCATCCTAAAAGCTTGACCAAGGATGAGGACTGCAAATTAGCCACTGCCAGAGGTCCGATCGATTGCACTTTAATTATGTAACAATGTCTACTTGTATTATCCCTGACAAATACAAATGAACAGATAAATAAAATAAATCATGTTTGGATAAAACTGGTAGTACAGTAGTGTTGGAAGGTAAATTGGACCTGGAGGCCAAGGCTATAAATGCAGAGGATGAGTGGGAACAGTCCTGTGGGTGGCCTGGTATAAATCTTTAAGTAGCCCAAACTGGAGAGGATTTGGTGGAGAGTTAGGGATGAGATATTTCTAAAACTGCTCTAATGAGGGGATGTGGTGTAATTGGGGGCTCGTCTCACATCTTTGGGGACTGTCCCAAATTACAATCATTTTGGGGGGAAAAGTGAGGAGAGAATTGGGAATTTTACATCTTGATAGATCATTATTACATCCCATTGTTTTCCAGCTTCATTGCACTTTCTTTCATAAGCCTAGACAAATGGTTTGCCAATGTGATCGTTTCTCAACGGCATCACCGGCTTTCATCGATTTCATTCACCGCGCTGACTCGTCTCCTGTCAAGTACTTTTTAATAAAAACAAGAGCTTAAATTGAGAAATGAGACTATCGTTGTCAATGCAGTGAATATTGTTCAGGTTACATTGATGGATGGTGACTCTGATGGCTGATTTCATTTAAAACCTGATTGAGTCCGAGAAGCAAAGTAAATGATGCGCGCCTTGTCACTTCTGCAGCTAAGGGAAAGAATCCAGAGAGTTCTTTGACTTATACGAGCTCTTCGGGGCTGTTTGCTTGTTTGTTTGTCCTTTGCTAATTTTTTTGGATTTGTTTTTCTGTCCCTCGCCTCGGTCTCTCCTCCCTGGGCCTGCTCTGGGTGGATAAGCAGCAGCAGCTGAGTTTAATGATCCCTGCCTGACCTCCACGGCTCCCCTTCCCTCCTGCGCCAAGCTGAGACTCTATAATAGCCGCGCCTCCTCCTCCGAGCTGGCTTCCCAGCGTTCCCTCTCCATCCTCGGCTGTCCATGTTTGTGTGTGGATCATCAGAAAATCTTCGGCGCGCTCAAACTGTGTCTCCTTCACCCCGGCGCTTGGCCTCCTCGTCTTCCCGTCTCCCCCCTGTGCCAGGCAACCACCAAAAAAAATCTGGAGGCGTAATTGTCTCTTGGCATTGGCCGCGGATGCCCCGCCACGAGTGCATAAATTACGGTGGTCAGAAGACAGAAGGGGATGAATGGGGTCGTGGCGGATGGAAAAAAAAAAAAAAAAAGTAAGAGAGGATGGCGAGATGGAAGTGAGAGAACGCTGGAGAAACGAGCATCTTCAGTGGCAGTAAATTGGATGGAGATCTACTGCCAATGCTGCATCCCTTTCAACCCATGTGTGGGAGGGGAGGCATTAAAAATTCAGTCATTTTCAAACATGACTATCACTTTAGAGAGATAATGAGTGTCCTGAACGCTGGCTCCCAAACCCACCCCTCCAACCCCCCAACCCCCCCCGACACCCTCCTTTTTCTTCGCAGCGCACACATGAAAGATAACACTTCATTTAACTACAGAGACAGGGAACATGAGTGATGATGAGAATTCCCCAGCAATGTCTTTCCCTCTAAAATACTCTTGTTAATTAGCTCAGCGCGTCACCAGGCTGAGTAAACTCTCCATGGCTTCCTTCTAGAGAAGCTTTTTGATCACCGTGTTCACATTTTTTTTTTTTTAGCAGCGGCTTCACGGACGATGCTCATTTTAAAGCGCCGCTGAGCCTTCGAGGTAATCCAGCTGTAGTTTTCCTTAACTTTGCAATAATTGCGGACAGTTAGGTGTGTGAACTCATCAGCAGTGATGGGAATAACGGCGTTAGAAATAAACAGCGCTACTTTTTTCAGTAGGCCTAACAGTTATCAAAAAAGTTACTGTTTCCCACACTGCAACTGTTACTGACAATAAAATACACATTACTCACCATTACTTTTTATTTTTTTTTATTTTACAATACAGGACAATACAGGACAGACAACAAACAAAACAAGGTGTAAACAACAGCAAATAACAACAACTACAGTTTGTGGTTTTGTGTTTGTGTTTGTGTGTGTGTGTGTGTGGGGGGGGGGGGGGGGGGTATGACTAGTGGCCTTGAATAAAGACAGAAAATAAATGAATAAATAAACATAGAAATGGGTAGACAAAATTGCGAAATATGCCAAAAACACTATTATGAGAAGAGACAGAGATGAAAAGGTTGGTAGGTAGAAAAATAAACAAATAAATACAAATAACAATAACAAATAAATACAAATAAATAAATGGGGAGAGAAACAGGAAAAAACAAAACAAAAACGCAACGGGATCACAACAGTATGGAGAGTGGATGGATGAGGAGGGGGATCCCAGAATTTATTGTATAGAATTTATAGTACACCTCGGGTCCCTGCTGACCCGCAGGGGACCGGCCCGCCGCCCCCCCAACACCTCAAGAACCCCCCACCCCGTGTGCCCCGGACTGCGTGCGGCCCAACACCTTACCCTATATCTAACTGTGTCTGCAATTTCATATTCTATTATTATTATTATTATTTTATTTTTTTCCTTTTAATTAATTAATTATTTTAAGAAATGTGTATGTTGTGCATTAAAACCAGGGAAAGGGGGTGTTATGAAGTGTCCCCTTTCCTTTACCTAAGCTAGTGTGATGTGCATTAAAAAAGCTGATGAGCCACCCGGGAATGGTCCGGGGCAGAGAGGCGAGGGGAGGTCGGGAGGGGCCAGGAGACGACAGGCCAAGATCCCCCATGCTTGGCCCAGCAGGGGCCCGAGTAATGTTAATATTAATAGATTAAGTTTAAAGGGAGTTATTATAGTAATAGTGGTAGTGTGGTCTGTTATCCTTCCCCCTCCTCCTCCAAAAAAAAAAAAACAGAAAGGAAGAGAAAAAGAAATAATTTATAATAAGAAGAATAGCAACTGCAATAATGACAACATGGCAATAGATGGTAGTGTTAATTATGATGAGAACGGTAGTGGTGGTGTGTATGAGAAACAAACAAACAGAAATAAATTAATTATTTTTTTTTTTCTTTCCCTTTCCCTTAAAGTATATATATAAATAAGTATATAATAATAATAATAATAATAATAATAATAATAATAATAATAATAATAATAATAATAATAATAATAATAACAATGAAAATAATAATAACGAGAAGAAAATAGAATAAAAAAAATAAAAATAAAAAGTTTTAAATAAAAAATAAAAAGATTAGATGGATTAGTTGTAATGAACCACCAAATAAACAAACAAACAAACAAAAAAACAAAAACAAAAAAAAAAATACCTCATTAAGGTGTTTAGTGAGGTGTATGGTGTGTGGTGTATTTTGGTGCCCAGGCAAAGAGAGGGGCAGAAAACAGCTAAGGTGGATGATTTAATATTATCTTTTGTGGGTCATGATTGTAAGAAAGTGATGAATGGTTCCCAGGTGACCTGATTATTGTCAGAGGAGTTTGTATTTTCCAGGGCGATATAATCACTGATCTGATTTTTCCAGTGTGTAATATGAATGGACTTCCGTGATTTCCAGTTCATGAGGATGGTTTTTTTGGCGATAGTTAGCGCCACGAGAAGTAAACGACCGTGTTTATTGTCCAGATTTAATGCAGATAAATCACCTAACAAACAGAGGGAGGGGGATAAAGGGATGTGGCAGCCCATAATTTGTGATAGGTTGTCCAGGGTCTCTGCAGGTTTCACCAGCTCAAATTTAAGACTTTTTAAGACCTTTTTAAGACCATTATGGATGAAATTTAAGACCTATCATGACAAATAAAAAACGTACAAAAGAAATGCGGAGTCACAAAACTAGAAATTGATTGCAATATATAAGTTGCGTGTTAGGCTTGTTTGTAGTTGAAAAAAATACATTCAATAAAGCACAATGAAGTGTCGCAGGAGCATCTAAAGTAAACTATTTGGGGGCACAAAAAGAAATTGGGGAGTGAAATTAAAAATGTTTATGTAACACATTATTTATTTAATTCACTGGCAACCAGCAGGCAGATGGCTTTAAGCCTTGAATAATGTTAAGGGTCACACGTGACCCCTTTTTACATTGGAGAACAGTAAAAACACCAACACTTCCCCTTTGGCCTGAAATGTGATGACTTCTAAATGTGACCCAGAATAGACAAACATGGAAATATTTCAACTTCTTTGATCAACAGACACGAGCCACAACCTGTTCTGTATTATGACCAGCACAATATTTGACACATGAAGTAAATAAATTGGCTTTTGGTCAGCCCTATATATTATGGTATTAAATAATGCTTGAATAAATGTGAACTACCGTAAATTCCAGACTATTAAGCGCACCAGCTAAATTTTAAAAGTAAATAGATTTTGTACATATATAGGCCGCACCTGAATATAAGCCGCAGGTTTTTCATGTTGTAACATGAGACACAGAAAGACAGTACACGGAAGATGTGTGGAACTATACAAGTCCGCTCGCTTTTCCGCTGTTTTGGTTACGCTCCTAGCCATGTGCATTTGTTGACAACGAAGCCGGCGAAAAATCAATAAATGGAGCGGTGGATAACGTTACATAACATACGCGTGTGTGTTTGTGTAGTACCGTCATGAACAAAAGATTATGGGTTACGGAGCGCGTTTGTGTTGCGGTGCAGCAGAGACGAGAGCTGGGACACCAGCGACCAGGTTTTCAGCCGTGAGACGCCAGGTGAAGACAGAGAGCCTCCGTTCTCACTCGTAACAAGTCATGTAGCGCAAAACCATCACAATTACTCCGGAGGCACCAACACGGCATCAACACAGCACCAACAGACAGTAACATGACTGGTTAGAAAATAAAACACTGCACCAAAACGCAAAATTAGTGTCTTCTTCGGCGCATAATCCTTCCCCACATGTCTGTCTCACTAGCGCTTCCTGCTAGAGCGCCTCCCGGAGGCCGTTGGCCAGTAAAAATCTATAAATTAGCCGTATCGTTGTACAGGCCGCAGGGTTCAAAGCATGAGAAAAAAGTAGCGGCGTATAGTCCGGAAATTACGGTACATCTTTTTATTTAAAAATGCTCGCCCATGCTCGCCCATGGTGGGCAAAAGAAAATTTAAGACCTGTCTAAAATTATTTAAGACTTGAACACAATAATTCAACAAATTTAAGACATTTTAAGGCCTAAAATTTAGATTTTCAAATTTTAGACTTTTTTAGACTTTTTAAGACCCCGCGGATACCCTGTTGTCTATAATGTTTTCCCAGAAGTGGTAGACAGGTGTGCAGTGCCAGGTTGCGTGGATGTAAGTGTCTGTGCAGATTTGTGTGCAGTGTGAACAGGTACCAGAAGAGAAGCCCATTTTTTGCATTTTCTGTCCGGTTAAATGAGCTCTATGGATAATTTTGTATTGTATAAGCTGTAGGTTGGTGTTTTTTGTCATAAAATAAATGTTTTGACAGATTTGAGACCAGAAGTCGGCATCGGGAGCAATGGAGAGATCTGATTCCCATTTCATTGAGGGTATGGAGAGTGTTGTATCGGATTGTAGTAATAATTTGTATATTTTTGAAAGGAGTTTTTTTGAGGAGGATATGTTGATGAATGTAGAGGTTGAAGGAGGAAGGTCTAAATTTATTTTTCTTTTTTTCATTTTTGAGTTAATAGATGATGAAATCTGTAGATATTGTAGAAATTGTTGGCTCCCGATGCCGAAGTTCTGAACTAGGAGAGGAAATGGAGCCAGGGTGTTATTGTTGAAGATGTGTTTGAGGTGAGTGATTCCTTTATCTATCCATGTGCTGAAATATAGTGATTGTTTGTTGCTGGTGAAGTCCGGGTTGTGCCAAATTGGGGTGAAGAGTGAGGGTGCCAAGGTGGAGTTAGTGATATTGTGAAATTTCCACCAGGCTGTCAGAGTGGATGATATTGTAGGATTTTGGAAACAGGGGTGTTTTTTAACAGACTGACTGAGAAATGGTAGATCTGAAAGTTGGATGTCCTTACTAACTGATTGTTCTATATCTAACCAAGTATTATCTGACTGGGTGGGGTGAGTCCATTTGTAGATATAGCGGAGTTGATTTGAAAGTGAATAGTAGTGAAAATTTGGTGCATTGAGTCCGCCTAGTATTTTTGTTTTCTGAAGGGTGGCCAGTTTGATTCTTGGGGGTTTATTTTTCCAGTAAAACTTATTGATGGATGAATCAAGGGAATTAAACCAGGTGGGAGATGGGTGAGTCGGGATCATTGAGAGGAGGTAGTTAATTTTGGGTAGAATTGTCATTTTAACTGTTGCTATTCTGCCTAATATGGATAGTGGGAGGTTCATCCATCGCTGGAGGTCATCGTTTATTGTTTTGAGTAGAGGAGTGAAATTAAGATTAATCAACTCTGACAGCCTGGGGGAAATGTGGATCCCTAGATAGGTGATGTGACTTGTGCAGAAGGGAATGGGTAATGTATGGGCTGCCACATCCACACTGTTGGAGTTTAGTGGGAGTATGGAGGATTTGTTCCAATTAATAGAATAGTCTGAGATATAAGAAAATGAGTTGATGACTTTGATTACTTCTTGCTCACCATTACTTGACTCAAGAAGTCCTGTCACAATAAAATACACAACATATAATTGTTGTGTATTTTAATTATTATATATATATATATATATATATATAGACTCAGATGGAAGTTAGATGTTCACATCTTCAACATGTTTTATACAAAGTGCAGCCAAACACCAGGCTGAAGAGAGAGGGACAGCAGAGCTCTCCTCTGAAGACTAGAGAGCCCATCGCTGTCCTTTTTTAGCGAGTGTCTGTACGCTAAGGCGTGTAGTCAACAGACTTTTTTTTTTTCGTGCATGCATACCAGTTATGTGCACCTCTGGTTATGTACACATTTTGTTTCAGTCCATCAACTAGTCGGAAAAAAGCAGACAAGTGTTGAGTGAGTTGGTTAGTTCCAGATAAACGGGCAAATCCAAGTAACTTGACATAGTTGAGCATTTTATAAAAAGGCAACGCATCACATACTTTTCCTGGTAATTAGTTACTTTTGCAATGTAGTAACTTACAGTAGTAAGCTACTATCTCAGTTTTATAAATAAGAAGTAACACAATAGTTACATTTTCTGGTAATAAGTTCCTTTTGTAATGTAGTATTGTAAGTAAGCTACTTACTCAGTTACTTTTTGGGTAAAGTAATGTGTAACTGTAACTAGTAACATTTCAAAAGTAACATACCCAACACTGCTCATCAGTATGCTTATTTTAATTACGACCTTACTAACGGTGCTACTTTTTTCAGTAACAACTAATCAAAAAAGTTACTGTTTCCCCTATTATAACATTAAAGTTACTGACAATAAAATGTGCTGTTACTTGTCTCAAGAAGTTGCATCACAAAATAATACTCCTGTTTAAGTGTATGTTATATACACTTTTTTTTCAGTCTGTCAACAAGTTGGAAAAAAGCTGTTAACTGGAGCTAACCAACTCACTCAGTATTCCTCCACAAAGGCAGGCTTTGAGTTAGTTGGTTAGTTCCACATAAACGGGCAGTTTGGGTTAGGAGGGCAAATCCAAGTATCCAAGCATTTCATGAAATTGTAACACAATAGTTACTTTTATAATGTTGCAACTCAGTTAGTTACTCTTACTCTTAGGGGAAAGTGATGAGTAACTATAACTAATTACATTTTTAAAAAGTAGTATGCCTAACACTGCTCATCAATATGTTCCTTTAAATTACCCACAAGATCCGTGAAAGATAAAGATCCACTGTCTTTATTCGTCTAGATAATTACGCATGAACGTGTCAGAGCCCACAGTGATGTGATGCTTCTGTCACACAGAGGGCTGAGGAGAAGGAACTCCAGCCGATGTCGGTTATTAGTGAGACTGTCCACGAGACAACTGGAGCGAGACCGTTTTTGATTTCCTTCTGAATTACTTTCTCAGCCGCCAAAGGGTGCTCTGGGATCTGGTGTGGAGAGGGAGAGAGGGAGGGAGCATCCAGTCGTGTTAACAGGATGAGGTGGCGTTTGATTTGCTGTATTGTCCCTCCTCCCTGGGCACATGTCTTCTAATCTCTCATTTGCATCTTTTAATCCTGAATCCTAACACTTTTAGAATTAGCTGATGAAAGCCGTCGGTCCGATCTTCCGGACTCACAGCACCGCCGTAATCCCGCAGACCTCACGGCTCAGAGCGTTCTTCATCTCTTGTGTGCAGGTGTACACGCTTGCACGCATCTTCAGGCACAGAAACACACCCCGGACGCACACGGGAGATTAGCGTTACATCAAACATGTCACAATACCAGGAATCCTTTGAGTCTCCTCCACAGTGTGATGCACATTGTCTTTAAGCTGCCACTCACCAGTGGATAGTCAGACATCAGCTTCAGCCTGGTCACACCTCCTTAAGTGTCTTTTTTTTTCCTCCTGCTTTTTTCATGGCTGTTTCACACCGAGTTATATCTCCACTGATGTTTCACCTGAGCTACTTACACAAATGCTGTGTCTCAATTCTAATTCTTCCATACTTACACTATAACTGTTTTGAGTATGTACATTGTGTGTTCACACTGGCAAGTATGCCTATATGTAGCGTACTGTAAGTACCATCTACAAATAGATGTGTTGGCGGGCGACAATAGTGGTCCAAAATACACTGGTGAAATCCATGTACTACATAAGTAAGTACATAATGTAGGTAGAATACTACATGAAAGTGTACTCATGAAAATATTCTAATTGAGACACAAACCATGTTTCCATCCACACGTTTTTATTCGCATTAAGCAATATTGAATTAAAAATGCCTTATGGAAACAGTCAAATTTGATTAAATATCATGTATAACGATAAAAAGTAAGCAAATTGGCCCATTGCCATAATCGCTACAGTCATAGCAGTATTTTTGTTACCTTTATTTGTCGGTCTAAGCTATTTTCGAGGTAAATACAGAAACTGCTTGCTGAAAAACTGTCCCTGAACGCAACGCACATCAGCGGTTTTGCATGAATTTACCTTTAAAACAACGTCTGGTAACGTTCCGTTATTATCTCATAGTGTGGTGAATGTGCAGGTCACAACTTGTCCACCAGAGCGTTTTGGAGTTGTTGGATTGTGTATTTGATGAGTTTGATGAGGGAAACCAAGAAATTCCATTAGCCTCCATAGCGGGGTCCGCCCGCTATTTAGACATCCCGCTATTACGACATCCCTCTATCTAGACATGCCGGTAGTCCGACACTTTTTGATATCGCTATTCCGACACGTCGTCTTTTTTTTTTTCTTTTTTTTTACAGCTGCGATACCCAGGCGCGTCTCTCTCTCTCTTTTCTTTTGAGCATGGTTTGATGAGGGAGTGATGTTCTTAATCTCAACAACTAAACTATCAAGTCACAAACAAAACTGACACATGATAAAAAAAACAGAACTATGCTGCAGTGTGTTTGTCAAGTTAACCTGTCACCTCCAGCACCACGGACAGCGCCGCGTCACCTTTTTCAGATCTATCAAACTGTGCGTGCACAACTCTCCACAATTTCTCTTTGATTAAATCAAACTGGATCCAAGAATGGTGCGCAGTTGCGCACGTGAACACACCTCCGCCCCGGAATGCCTAGACACAACCATATATGGTCAGCACGTGCATATTAATTAGCCATGTGCGCTCTGTGGATCGGCTACAAAGTGACAACAAAGTGACAACAAAGTGACAACGAAGACAACGGGCGGAGGGTGGGGGAAAGAAAGCGAAATACGGGCAATAAATCAGTCAACAAGCTACAATAAAAACAAAAACCTCCCAAATCTCAGCTGCCTGTGTGTTTTTAAACTTGGAGGGTTTGTTTTTCTTCTCTAATAGACCTATGTATTTGTGTATGAGAAACAGTGTCTCAGATGAAAAAAAAAAAAAAAAAAATCAGAAGGACACGTCTGACTATAAGGTAATCAATCAATGTCGGAAAAGCGGAATGTTTGAAAAATAGTAAAGTGCCGCTACTCCGACAATGAAAAAAAAATGTCGGAATAGTGGGACGCTTGAAAAATAATGTTAATGCCGCTATTCCGACAATTAGAAGTCAATGTCGAAATAGCGGCATGTCGGGATAGCAGCATGTAACCCTCCATAGCATAGCTCTGAGCAGCTTGCGGCTCTGCTCCGCCATTCTAAAAAATAGCTTGCACCGACAATTATAGGTAACAAACCTACTGCTATGACTAGGGATTATGGCAATGGGCCAATTTGCCAAAATGTTGAACCCTTTAATACGGTCGGTATCATTGGATATTTTCTTGATCGATATAAAGTATGTGCAACAAATGCTGGTGGAAACAGTTCTTTGGATAGATGTGAGTTGCGATCATGTTTTATGTCAATTGTCCTACGTATTCCCAGCTGTTCAAAAGAAAGATGCAGGTGTACAGGCGCTTCGGTTCACAGACCACAGGTGACAGGTCCCTCTGCTGTCTGTAGTATTTAACACGCAGTGCATCTGCATTAAAACAGTGTTTACATGCCACTGTCTTCTGATGACAGGCATGTTGCCTTACAAGCACTAGCCTATAGCCTAGAACGTGTGCAACAGCTAATTTACCAACTTAACTTGGCTGGCGTGCATATGGCACAGTGGTTTCCAGGCAACGACTCCAGCAGCTCGTCACACTTGGCCTGTGCGCTGCCCGACCTCGGATAATCGGTTAAAGATGAAGGATGGATGTCCTTCTATTTTGCGATTCAGTACAAAAATGAATGGAAACACATTAAAGTGCAAGAAACGATTTGACACACCAATATGACCGCAAAACAGCACATGGCGTCATTACGCACGGCTTCTTATTAGATTTAAAGGCCTTAGATGGAAACGCATTTAAACCGGCATTACTCGCATTAATATTTGTATCGATCTTCAGATAATTTGATCTACAAATGGATGGAATCATGGTTACAGTTACAGTTCTGTGTCATCGTGTTTGGTCAGAGGTTATTTTTGGTATGGCTGCTCTCCACCCAGCAGGGTTTAAATCTTTTGATACTGATGGATATTTGCTGGATTCCGCACTCTCAGGTGGACAATTATACCTTCCACATGAATTCCTAGCTTAAATTTTGCTAACAATTTGGCCTGACATCAACAGCAACACTATTCCTACAATCAGGATTGTTCCAGGTTGACTGACCGACTGACTGATCATATCTCCACCACTGCAAACTCAATGTAGACTTTCAGATGATCTGCTCTGGACCATGCATGGCGACATAAAGTCAAATTACAAACATTTCTAAAACAAAGTCCACTAAAAATTAATTTCATTATCCATTAATGTCTCATTCCCTTATACAGTAAATGCAGTTGCTCATTTTACTTACAATAACGTTATTAACATAATCTCTCATCACTTTCTTAAAACTTGCCTTGGGGAGTACGTTAGTGATTATACAGTACCAGGTAACATGTTCCACATTGTCATGGCAATGTCAGGATGTGGGTTTGTAGAAGCAGACATGGCACAGAAACTACTAACGTGCATTAGTTAGCATTTATTTTTACTCACAGGGGGGGGAAAAAAACAACTGGGAAGCAAAACTGAGCAGGAACAGAGAGCACATGCACGGGACGAATGCAGACGATCCAACTGAGGACAACTGGAAAACACTGTGGTTAATTTTCCCATTAGTGTTGTGGATGGCAAACTTCAGGCCTGCAATGGGAAGCAAAGCAATTAATGCAGAAAACGTGGAAATCCCAAAGAGTTCACATACTTGTTCTTGTATATTGGTAACCAGGCTTTACTAACTGTTATGACCAACTCTACATACATGTTTGGAGTTAGACTTACCTCTGATACAACTCTTGTTATATGCTGGGGTTAAAGTAAATAAAGACTAAACTATTGTGCATCCAGATGGAGGTTGAGCTCTTTGTGAAAAACCCAGTGAGACACATAGTCTGTGACAGGGATCCTGTGGTTCCCCACATGGACTGTGGGCCATTTGGCCTTAGTCCTTGTCACAGCAGCCAGGGTGTGAGTCTAGTCTGTAGCCCTTTGTTGTCTGTCATCCTCTTTCTCATGGACTGTAATTAAGGCAAAAGACCAAATATTAACTAAAAAGACAAATTCTGTGTCTCCTAACTTTTCTAATGTTACAGTAAATCCAGCTGAAATCACAGCCCAGTCTTTGTGATTCATACACATGATGATTTATGTCAGTTGTAAAATCAGCATTGGACCACCGGCAGTCTAGACATACACTATAGGTTTTGATCTAGTGTTGCTTTAAATGAAACTACTTCTCTCTCTCATCAACGGCTGCCCCACGTTACCTTAAAAGATGTCTAACATCTAATAGGAAAAGCAAACCAATCAGTGCTGCCCCGTTCAAAAGGTTTTCATCCATTATATCAACAAAACTGCACTGACCTCAAATTGTCCGGTCCATGTTGACATCCAGTCCCTTCCAGAACAGTGTGCACGTGGATCCACCTTCACAGCAAGAGGATTCTAGTTTGAATCTATAATTTGGTGGGGAGTTTGTATGTTCTTGTTAAAATTGTCCATAGGTGTGTACCTAGTACTTTTCAACTAAGTTCAAAAATTTGCATCCACACCAAGCACTTTTTTTTTTTTAATTAAAAAAAAAATCTTTGTCTGGTGCTGTGTGTCTTTTTCTTCTTCTTCTATTGGTTTTTCCCTCTCTAGCATTTCAGGGGAAAAAAACACAGCTAGATGTCATTAAGACAGTATCACTGGTGTAGACATTATTCACAGGCTATTTTTTAAAATTACCAACATTAAAAATCATCCTGCAATTATTTTTAGTTTACTGGTGATATTTTTTTCATGCTAGGGTTAGCTTACTATCTAGCTAGCTAGCTTGTTGAAAATCATAACTCTTCTATGCAAATGTTGACAAAATATATTAAAGTAGGCTAATTATCGCAAGCTAGTGCTAGCTAGCAAGGTAACTTAACTAACAATGATTAGCCTACTCTTAGGCAAAATCTAAAAAGACAGAGAGGGCAAAGAAAAACATAAACTTGCCTGCTATTTGGACTGGCGTCCTGCATCAGTGAATTGATAAAGTCTTGAACTTTGAGGTTTCTTATATTTTTTTTGTTTTTATTCATTGTTATGCGTGTTGTACATCCATGGCGTCCTGCTATGTTTTCCCGCCTTTACTGGACAGCATTAGCATGATAAAGAACCTGAACATGATTGGTTTGTTTGCTTGTATTCCCGAGTGTTGATTGGTTCACACAGATAGAACCTTATAAGACCAAGATAGAGTTTGAATTTGTAGATAGAACATTTTTGTTTTCCAGATTAAATTACCAAAAATTTATAAAACTTGAAAAAACACCTCCAATCATGTTAATACGTAGCACCAGAATTGGAATATGTGAATAACTCAATTTTGACAAAACTGTCCGATAGAACCTTACAATTCCAAGGGGATATGTATCAACAATGTGACACTGTCTAGTGAGGACAAACTGGATCAGAGGATGTCCAGAGGAATTCAGAGGATTTTTAAGAAAAAATAAATCAAGAGGAGAGAACAGTTCATAATAGCCTAAACACATACATTTAGGACCACATTCTTGGAAATGAGCAGCACTTTGTTTTGAAATTATGAAATTACAAGCAATTCTTTCATTAACACACAGCCACTTAAATCAGAATTTGTTTTATTTTTTGTGTTTTTTTTTTCCTGAGGAAAGCAGTGTCTTTCACAAGGTAGTGATAATAATTAGAGTAATTATAAAAATGTAATCACAGTGTGTACAGAGACAGCCAGACATGTTGGGTTTTCTAAAATAAAAAGGAATCAATGACTATTTTAAAAATGGAGTGAAAAATAGTTGCTGCAGATCGTCGCAGGGTGTCAGGGCTGCCTTTGCCTAATAACTTTTTAATCAAAGGTGTTACAAGGATGAAAGGGGTACCAGATACCGGCCAAGACTTTAAGCCTTCTCTTGATCTTGATATTAATCTCAATAGATAAATAGCCTACATTTTGGAGAACTCTTCAAAAGTACAAAGTGTGCCAACAAGCTCCAGTCACCCTCCTTGAAGGATAACTGGCTTTTTTTTTTAAATTCCTCTAGTTCATCATCAAGCCGAATGTTCAAAGGCACAGTGCTTCTGCTACATGCTGTTCCAAAAAAGCCGAGTCTTTCTCTTATTCTAACCAATAACATGAGGTTGCTGTATGAACAGTGTTAGTGTTAGCCTTAGCTGCGACACATGGCAGCTACAGGATGTTTTGATGGAGAGCGGTTGTGCTTTGATTAACCTGTGTGAAGGCGGTGGGCTTGTTGCCACTCCTACATCTCCAACATCATGTTCCTCTAATGAGCTTCCAATGTAGTGGATCCCACCAGAGCCCACAGCGACTCTATTGAAGATGAAATCTCTTCTTCACAAAGTGTTTCATTTCACCTCCACCTACTTTACACCGGCGTATAGCAGGTATGACATCTTCTGTTCTTCGCTGAAGGATCTGGACCGACTGTCCCTCATGTGTCCTTTCACTTATATGTATGAGTGTAGCCACATGGTGCGTGTCTTCTTTTAGTTCCCACAAAGTAGTACACACACACACACACTGCAACAGCCTGGAACTCAGCTAAAAAAAAGAAAGAGAAGAACTTGGGTTAGGCAGGAAGAGGAGAAGGAAGAGTGCAACAGAAAAGGGATCTCAGGAAAAAAGGAACCGCTCCTTTGTAGTGACACATGGAACAAGATGTTTCACTAAAGAAAAATGCAAATTGCTATCAACGGGAACAAAATAGTATCAGTATCAAACGCTCTTGACAATGAGAAGTCACACAAGACATTTCCTAATGAGGAGGAACAAAAAAAAAATGAACCTCAGACATTTTAATCTTTTAAAACCCCGGCAGGCGGTACATTGTTAGACAAACTGCGTGTCAGTGTGTTGATTTTTCCTCCACAATCCCTTCCCTTCTTCTTCTGGCTTTATTTATTCCTTTCGAGCCCCTGTGGTGCGATTTAACAAGGTTGTCGGTCTTTGAAGACTTGTGCTATCACATGGAATCAGCTGTCTTCTGTGAATGTGTGTGTGTGTGTTGGGAGGTGGAAGGGGACACAGGCTGAAAAACCTGACCTTCATACGGACACTGAACATGCAAGTGTACAGTTAGATACATGGACACCAGTAATAATGATGGAGGAGTGCGTGCACCAGTGTATTCTCATAAGCTCTTGTACATGTAAAGCAAGTTTCAGTCATGCATTTTGGAGGTGGGCAGATGTGTAGTGGTGAGTGTGACAGGGTAATGTTTGCTGCTTAGTGACTTTTGTTCCCTGACTTTAGTCTTCAAGGCAGTGCCCCCTCCCAGCAAAAAAAAAAAAAACAGCGCTAAAGCTGGATGAAGGTGCTGGCTTATGAAATGTGAATCAAATGCAATCGGGTCCATAATTAACTCTTGGGGCGTTTTCACACCTTAAAGTCCGAACCAAGGTCTGTGTTTTGTTACATTGTAATGCATTTCTGCCCTACGAAGGCAAAGTGCAGTATCTGCATTTTTTTTCAAATTTTATGTATTTTTTTACAGCACGCATTGCTGTAATCGTTTCAATAAGCTTCTGCAATGTCACGCTTCTGCAATGTCACAACATTTATTTCCGTCCAAAGATGGATTTATTTTTCAAGGTTCTCATTGGGGTTCAGGTCTGGACTCTATGGTCACATTGGACCACATTTCTTCCTGTCTTTCCAATTTTTAATAATGTGTTGGACAGTTCTTAACCCAATTTTACTAGTCTCAGCAATCTCCTTAGATGTTTTATTTGCTTGATGCCAATAATTTGACCCTTCTGAGACAGATTAACATCTTCTCCACGACCAAAGGATGTGTCTAGCATGGTTGTTCAAGAAATGAGACTGCATCAGTTAGGGTTAAATAAGTTGTTGCCAGCTGAAACATAATCATCCATACAGTAATTATCCAATGGGAGGCTCTTACCTATTAGCTTAGTTAAATCCAAGTAGTACAGTATACCTTATATATAAAGAGAGAGAGAGAGAGAGACTCCTGCATAACCTATGGGCTTCTACTCATGTAGTGGTGACTGTGTCTGCGGCTCCACCCGGGCCAACAGAGGTTTAGCCATTGAGATTCCCGTTCAGCAACAGCCGGGTATAATAATAATAATAATAATAAATTTTATTTGTAACGCGCTTTTCCAAGTGCTCAAAGACGCTTACATAAAAACACAATTTAAAATACAATGCAGTAAATTATCACAGTTAAAATACAAGAACAAGATACACAAATTTAATTTATGGATTAAAAGCCAGTTTAAAAAGGTGGGTTTTTAAAAGTGATTTGAAGGTGTGGGGGTCTGTACAGTCTCTGATGGGTTGGGGGAGTGAATTCCAGAGGGTGGGGGCGGCAACGGAGAAGGCTCTGTCCCCCCAGGTTCGGTGCTTGGTCCGGGGGGGTAGGGTCAGGAGATTTCCTGCTGAGGATCGGAGGGCACGGGGGGGGGTTGTAGTGGTGAAGAAGGTCTGTGAGGTAGGTGGGGGCCAGGTTGTTAAGTGATTTGTAGGTGAGCAGGAGGATTTTGAATTGTATACGGTGTGCGATGGGGAGCCAGTGCAGTTTCTGGAGGACAGGGGTGATGTGTTCTCGGGAGCGGGTGTGGGTGAGCAGGCGGGCGGCAGAGTTCTGGATGTATTGCAGTTTATTGAGGAGTTTGGATGATGAACCGTATAGGATGCTATTGCAGTAGTCCAGTCTGGATGTGATAAAGGCATGAATCAGGGTTTCAGCAGCAGAGTTGGTGAGTGCGGGGCGGACACGGGCAATGTTTTTGAGGTGAAAGAAGGCGGTCCTGGTGATGTGGTTGATGTGGTGGTCGAACTTAAGCTGGCTGTCGAAGATGACTCCAAGGTTCCGGATGTGTGGGGAAGGGGACAGAGTGCAGTTGTTGAAGGTGAGGCTGAAGTTTTGGGTTGTTCTGGTGCAGGATGTGGGACCGATGATGATGATGTCTGATTTGTTACTGTTGAGCTGGAGATAGTTTCTTTGCATCCATTTGTTTATTTCGGTGAGACAGTTACTGAGTGTGGAGTGGGTGGAGTTGGTGATGGCTTTGGTGGAGATGTATAGTTGGATGTCGTCAGCGTAGCAGTGAAACTGGAGTCCGTGATGGTGGATGATTTTTCCGAGGGGGAGCATGTAGAGGATGAAGAGGAGGGGACCAAGCACTGATCCCTGGGGGACGCCTTGTGACAGAGGAGCGGTATGGGCCCAACGCTCCAGCTCCTCACTCGGACTTCTTTGCTGCTAAATGTGTATCCGCCATTTCTCCCAGTGAAAACATTTATATCTGAAAACTACGGCCCAAGTGGAGATTTAGAAAAACTAAATTTTCATGTTTTCATGTTGACAAGGGAAAACAGGCTAAAAGAAAGTTTGCTGTACTTGTCGAGTCAATTCAAGTCAATGTTATTTACTTACTGATCAATCCCCATTCATTCCATATTCCATGTTGTACACTGTTTTCCTTGTCTGTACACAAAAATGTTATTGCACGTCTGCCCGTCCTGGGTGAGGGATCCCTCCTCTGTCTCTCACTCTGAGGTTTCTCCTGTTTTTATTTTCCTGGCGAGTTTCTCCTCAATGGATGTGAGGGTCTAAGGGCAGAGGGTGTTGTTATGATGTTGTGTAAAACCCTTTGAGACAGACTGTTTGTAAAAAAAAATGGGCTATACAAATAAGCTTTCCTAACCTTTATACAGTGCAAAATCACAACAGAAGTTTCTCAAGGTACTTTACAAAAAGAGAAGTTGCAGAGTGTCTCTTCATGATAAATAAATACTAATACACAGTTGTTTGGATTGTCCATGACTTTTTCCCACTCCATGGCTGTTATATTCCACACATTTAGTTTGGTAAACAACTAATAGCCTATAGACAACATGAAGAAGTCACAGTCCTTCCACCATAGTACGATGTGCTTTCCAGCTATGCTGGGAATTTGTGGGTGCATTCAGTCTTTGTTGGGTTTTCATTTTGGGTAATAAACGAACACTTTACAGATATCAACACATGTCTGTTTAAAAAAAAAAAGTTTTGCTCTGCTGTTGGTCACAGTGTTCCTTACTGTGGAGATATCCCACACATACCTCATGTTACCAGACCATAGAAGCCAGAACCATACACAGTGGCATTCATCACTGTTTCTTTGTTAAAGGAGTCATCTCCTGGTTTTTTTTACGTATCCAGTCTCCCTTATATTGCATAAATTCTTAAAACTTATTGGAAACATAAAAAAAAAATATCTAACATAGAGCTTGTTCTGACACTTTTTCATACAGCAACTTTCTCTTGTGAGAGTAAGCGCAAGGTTTTGACTGGTCCGGATGTTCATTGTATTAATATGTAATGATTGGAAGCAGGAAGGACAGAGCCAGAATGGTGGCTGGCCCAGTGGGCTACATGCAGGCATTGCTGTATTGGAAACCGCATACAATGCTGCTCTCTGTTGTGTACCGTAACCATGTTAAAGGGTATAACTTAATAAAATAAAACTAAAATAAAATAAAAATGACTTGGTTGTGGTCGGGGCACGTGCTTTCATTTTTTTTTTTTTTTGCTTATTTTGGCCGGGTTCAGCACAACAGCTAATGCTCTTGAATTGGGTTCCAGGCTTCAACACCACAGGTCGGGTTGGGTTTCATTTTCAGGCTTGTTGACAATGAGCCAATGGGACTTTATAGGGGCATGTCGGTGCTGTGTTGACACTACGCACCGTTACGTTGTTCTCGGGTTGCGGGACGTCAACTCCCGCCCTACTGTGCTATGATTGGCTAGGCTAGTGGCTATAGGCTTTGGGCTGTGTGCTTCAGCAGCCGTCCAATCAACACGGAGATAAGCATTGCACACCAATCATAGATTCATTTAAGAGCCTATGTGACGAGCGCTACAGCATTTGCTTTTGGCGTGAAAATTGTTTGAGTGGCGTGAGACAGGACGTGGAAGCGCGTCACGCGCCAGTAGCGTGGCAGATGGCAACCTTGACATATATATACATTCTTACAGTAGTCCATTCTCTGTTCAATTCATTCTGTCAGTGGATCGTTCATCAGACATACACATGTTTGAGTGTTATACTTAAAACACATCTACAGTATACTGCTGTCAATCATCTAATTCTATATAAAGAACAAAGAACAAGAAGAATTTCCCTGTGTGTGTATTTTACTGTAGTAGATAAAATGGTTCCATCACAATACCCACAATCAATATGTCTCTTCTTTGATAAGGTAGATAAATGAACACAGCTTTCTCTCTCTCACACATACATGTTTTTTTTCTCTCTAGCTACTAACTCCTGGTGGTGTTCAGATATGGAGGGACCAGTCGTTTGTTTGTTCTCTGTAAGCACATTTACACTTTCAATAAGAATCTGTATGTGATGCAGTGCACAGTCTTGCTGCAGGTACTACTCATGACCAGTCAATGCAGACAAACAAACCAAAAGACGAGCAGGAAGAACTCTGCGATGCAAACAATGCAGGTCTGCAAATGCTTCAAGAAAAATATAGGGAATGAGAAGTTTTCAGAATAATAGTTCATCCTCAAGGACACACACAGTGAAGTGTAAAAACCTCCACAGTTTACATTTAATTGCCCGTATCCACTGCAAGTCCCCGATTTTGTTCGTAGAGGAGGGAGAGATTGTTTCTCAGTCTTTGTCCACACAATTAGCTGTCCTCCTGGTCTTATTGACTTTTGCTCCAGGTGGTTGTAATAGGCCAAACAATACTGTTGATATTGGTATGTTAGATTACCAAGTATTTCCATTGTCCACCCTCTGTTTTTTGTCCCTGACACTGTCGAGAGCTTAAAGTGTCAGATGTAGCCGACAGAAAACAGCCCGTCCGTGGCGAGGACGGGCGGCATAAACAAGCCAACGTCAAGCAGAAATGGGATTTTTTTTTTTTTCTTTTAGCGGCCGGTCCTTCCTACGTGCAGACGGCTCCGGAGTCTCAGCCCCCCCCCCCCCACACCTCCCAGTGCTGTCTGTCTGCAGTCTTCACATCTTGCTTTATTTCAAAGGTCACTCGTATCCACAAGGTTTCTGTCTCTGTCTAATTACTGCACAGTCGCTGCTACAAGGCTTAACCCTTCTTTCTGAGAAGTCCTTCATCTTGCCTGGCCCCGGCAGCCTCATGTGGGAGAGAACCACTCATTAGACTGACTCTATTAAGCCTTATTTGACCCCACAGGTCATATGTTGCAACAGGCCCGACAGCTGAAACCTGCAACCGTCTAATCTCCGGCCAAAAATCTGAATTAGGTGGGCAGAAGTTTTGTGTGATAGAACACGAAACCTTTCAGGGTTATTCACTCTTGCTCTCTTGTTTCACTTTTGTCTTTCATTAAAATTAACAGAGATGTGTCGTTTTATTCGTATTATTCTTTTGTGTGTGTGTGTTACATACCTTGATCAGTAGTTCTCAAACTTTTCTCATCAGCCCTCATTTTGGAGAGACAGAGGATTATCAAGTCCCACCTGTCTCCTTTTGCCAAACCAAATGGCTATAAAATGTGCCCAGTTGAACATTTCAAATATATTGAAATAAGCTCACGTTCTTAATTAAATAATAGTAATAAATCAAGTTTTAATATTAAAGGTGTTAGCTACAAGTTTAATTCCTCCCGGCCACTAAGTGTTGCACTCACACTCGCTCACTCTCGCTCCAACCTTCAATTGTACAGGTGGCCAGGTAACGCCTATAGGCAGCGGCTAGTAGCTAAAGCTAAGCTAACGCTAACCTACATAACGAGCAGCAGCTCCGGTGTTGACAGCGGACTGGAAACACATCTGAATCATTTCACACTGACTCACCTGCAGATGAACCCAACAAACCCGCAGCATCATGCCTGCACCGGAAACGTTACAGTAGCTACCGGCTGACCGTTAGTTAGCATTAGCATTAGCACAATGCCATTTATCCACAGAGCTATCAGGATCTGTCCCTTGAGCTCCGCCTCACGTGACATCATCGTACTAATGCTGTTGGCATTTCATATCGACGTTGCCAACGTAACCAGATGTACATATTTATATATTTTTGACTCATCGAAATTCATAAAACAATTATTTATATACTACTATAAAACAATTTTTTTATAGTAGTATAATTGTTTTATGAATTTCGAGGGGTGCAGAATAAAAGTATTAATTTTACTGAAACATTTAATGTTTCAGTAAAATTAATACTTTTATTCTGCACCCCTCTAGACGTTCTGTGGATGTTTTATTTTTGAAAAATGTATTGTTTTGATGAAAAAGTTGTAGCTATAACCTTTAATGTTTATATGTTTACATAAAATAAATTCTTTCAGCTTTCAAAATGTGTCTCTGCACCAGTTTCATCAGGAATTGTTGCTCGCATTGTCATACATGCACTCCTCTGAGCTCAAATACTCCTGACAACACTTACAATACAACAATAAAATTTGATTGATTGATTGAACACTTTGCCTCAGGAGAGTCACAAAGTGCTGAGGATGAGGATGCTTTCAGGGTTTTGATGAATCCTCTGTCAGTTTTTAGAGATTTGTGGACTTCCTGTTTTATTTTGACATCAGTATTCATTCCTTTGTAGTTTCATCACTTCCTGTCAAGTTCCATTGTTCCTTTTCCAGCCAGTAATCACCACAGCTGTTCCTAGTTAACCTGTCTGTGTTTATGCCCCTGTGCCACAAACCATTATTTGCTAGACTGTCAGTGTTACCTCAGTGTACTTTGCTCTCTTGTGTTCTCCCCAGTGTTGACTGTAGGTACTGTGTGACTTGTGTTGCTGTTTGCTTGGATTTCTGCCTTGCCCTCCTCTGACTTGTTTGCCTGGTATAATACCCAGTCTGATATCCTGAGGAAAGAGTTTTGGAGCTTGGACTGAAGTGTGTCTTCTCAGCAACTGAGTCTCTGTCAATACCTTGTATAGTTTGGGGCTGAATGCAGTTTTTAATGTAGTGATACAAGTGGTACAAGACCATATCTGTTTTGGCTTTGAACAACATTAATTAGAGAACTGTTTAAATATTGCTGTTCCTGAACACTGGGATCTAGTCATTAGAGTTTGTGCTCTCCCACTATTTTATATGTAAACACCAAATTTAATCATACTGAAAATACAAAATCACAAATTCCAAAGTGTCCTTTTAGTCTAACAAACAAAAAAAACTTTGGTCTATCTGTTTAAGACTAGTTTCCAGTGATAATAATTACCTTCTTCAAAGTCTGAATGTCTAAATTCTATGACTATTATAAACTTCTGATTGGTCAGTGGGCAAGCAAGCAAGTCCTGATCCACCATTGTGATATTACAGTAACAGTCACTGTTCCAGGTGCACAGTTCAAAAGCTTCCACAGTGCCATCATCTCCCATTCCCTTTTAAACGTCATTTCCTAAGCAGAATTATTAATCAATTAGAAACTTGTGACAGGTTGAGGCAAGGAAGGGTTGAGTGAGTCCATAAAGAAGCAGCAGTACAAATCAGAACATCTGAATCGTCTGTGTTACAGTTTTAATACAGTTTTATCTCATGGTTTCTTACCAGATGATAAGATTGTCCACTTGTTTGCAGAACCTCATGTCCAGGTGTCATCCATGACCCATGACAATGTTATGCTGCCTTGTACTGGTGAACCTGACTGATCCATGTGAATGGACCGCACTTACACCAGATAACTTTCTGTCGACCTCTGAGATCTTACAAGCCTCTTTCATTCATTCACCTTCAAATTTCTATGCTGTCACACAGATACTCATACTCATGATCTCATATTAAGACCAGAGCTGTCTTTACACTGCAGGTCTTGATGCACAATTCTTATTTGTTGCCTATATCCAACTTTTCCTGACCGTCTGTTGTATGTTCTATTCAAAGTGACCCATATCTGATATCTGCATTTGCACCTGTTTTGCTTGCGTGAAACAACCTCCATATCCAGACGTGGCTTGGCTACTAACTCTGAGGAGGAGATAAGCCGGTGAACTACACCGGTTAACAACATGGACTCTGACAAATGAGTTATAGTCGCTTTATTGATGATGTCAGGAAATATCCGATCTGTCTGTTTAGATCACAGACATATTGGAAGATATCAGATTTATTTCCACATATGGAGGAGGCCTGAATCCAATCTGACAATATCCAATTTCATGCGTTTTTCTTTTTCTTCCCGTTTACACGTTCATATTATACAGCCGATCTTTTCCACTTAGGTCTCCTTTGGCATTGGAATTAGCAAAGACATTTTGTCTTTATGCTAAGGCTGAGATCACAGTAATATGGTGTGTGTATATATATTCATATATGCGCAAAATTGAAACATGAGTGTATTGAATGTGTTCCTGGTCCTCATTGCAGTGAGCTGTCCTGTCTCCTCTGTCCCCTGATGAATTCTGCCCTTGTCACCTCAGATGTTTTTCTCTGTCTCTGTCTCCTTCCCTCCTCTGTCCCTCTCATATACTTACAGTATACGTAAGGCTGATAATTAGCTACTATATGGTTGGAATGGTTAGTATTTGGATGAGTGAATGAACCATTTTATGTCAGACATGTGAAAACAAAACAAAAAGTTAAATAATTTCAACAAATATGCCAAACCAAAAAGTGAGAAACGTGTTACAAACTATATTCCATTAATGAATATTGGCATGCCAAAAAAGGTGTAGTAAGAGGTATTCGATTATTTAACCCTCCCTCTTCTCCACAGCTCAGTAACTAATCATTATCAGAATGAAGCTTTCATTCCTGAACCTGTCTACTTTTGTGTGTTCCCATTATATAATATTCAATATGTACATAGTATATAGTATATACATGCCTACACCCACATACATAAATTCACAAATATATTATATATTATAACATTATACTATTCAAATGTATTGTATTGTATCTTACTATACTATTACACATTTACATACTATTACACTATCTATCTATAAAAACTCTATCTATAAAAAATAGAATGTATACATACATACATCTACACACACACACACACACACACACACACACACACACACACACACACATATATATATATTTATATATATATATATACACACACACACAGATAGATAGATAGATAGATAGATAGATAGATAGATAGATAGATAGATAGATAGATAGATAGATAGATAGATAGATAGATAGATAGATAGAAATAATTGTATGTCTCTTTCATATATTGGAATTGTTTTGTCTATTTTTTTATGTTGACAGGATATCATACATTGTTACCATTATCAACATTATTATCTTATTTTATGCCACCATCTCCATAATACTTCTTGTATTTAATAATTAACACTAGAACCGCCGACATTCCAACACCCCCTAGAACCGCCGAGGGGGTCATTTTTACCCCCCCCCCCCCCCCCCCCCCCCCCCCCCCCCGCCTCCGCTCCGTCATCAATCACAAGGATGTCCTTTTTTTAAAGCAGTAAAGTTGTTCATTTTCATCATTTCTTTTAAATAATAAGTAGTGCTTGATAAAAATACTTTTAAATTTTGAATCTATGGGGGGAGTTATTAATTTTACAGTTGCTTTAGCCTAGACTATTTCGTTATGAATCGAAAAAATACATCGTCAAAAATACATTTCGCCGTTTTTTCTCTCCCTCTTCCTCTCTCTCTCTCTCACTCACTCACACACACACACACACAGGCACAGACACACACAAACAAACTTACGTGTATGGTTTGACTGAGGCGCTTTCCGTGGTTCTGCAGTTTCAGTAGCAACACACACGCTGCACACGCGCGTCGTCTCTACATTCGGGCCGATACGGAACGCTACGGAACACTGTCCACACACTGCCTGTCCACAGACTCTTCATGCACATTGTTGAGACTTTGTTTTTAGTGCGTTTTAACACCACATTTCCTCCTTTTCTCTTCATGCATGGTCAGCAGGATAGGCAGGCTACTTGTCAAACGGCGTGTAATAGCCGTTGCTAAGCAACCGGACAGCGGCGTGAATGTTGATCACGGCACTAAACAGCTGTTTTCTATTGGGGGTAAAAATTACCCCCTCGGCGGTTCTAGGTATAAATGGTCATATTTTTTTTAATTTTTATCCCACAGACTTCAAAATTCACTAGATGATTAATGAACCCATTTTAGGAAAAGTCATGAACTGAGAGAAGTGGAGGTTTTGTTTTAACGAGTTACACATATTTAAAAACACCAAGGGGGTAAAAATGACCCCTTGGCGGTTCTAGTGTTAAAGTTCTCCACACATTCCTTTCCACCCTCTCATGACAGACAGAAACATACTACACTCACGTGGACTGCATACTCGCATAACCACCTACATCACAGAGACAAGCCTTTACATTCCGTGTTTCTCACGGAGTAAAGAATGTGAAGTCCACCACATGTAAAAAGCCTTCAGACAGTTTCTCATGTTTTAAAATTTAACTTTGACTGTATGAAGAGCCTAACAAGCCTTAAATGTCAGGCAGAGCTAACTCAAACGTTCATCTGGTCACTAGAGCTAATAAGCCCAGCAGCTCACAGCTGGATGAGTTTCACAGCCCTTTTATACCAGGATAATCAGACTCTGTTGGATTCTCCATTTTCTTCTTTTTAAAGTTCAGAGCACTCACGCTGAACTTCCTCTGGTGTCGTGTGTATGTCTATTCACCTTAACTCGGCTCCACTCACTGATTCAAATGCATAATATATTCCTTTAGTGACAGTGACTGACATACAGTAGCCTCTTACCAAACACACACTCTGGTGGTGGTCATTCATGTTAAACCAAATATAGTAATAAATAAACTAAAAATAACGAAATATAATATGCAAGTGAGCTGTTGCCTTGAGCTTTACACCACTAGAGCACAGCCTTGACTTTCTGTCCATTCATGTCACAGTTCCACTTATGTCTCTGTTGTGATGGTGGTGTATGGAGACTGCAGGAAAAGAGCAGCGGGATAGAGAGTGGACACACTGAACGTCAATGTGTGAGGACAAATAAACATTTTGACATTGATTGATCTACATCACATCTATAGAAAGGAGGAATAATATGAAACCAAAGTCAGATGTTCATCACAATATCCAGAGCAGAACACAAACAGATTGGAAAATAACTTTTATATAAGAATAGATGGACATCCTCATAGTCTAAAAATACAGTTAAACAGTTAATTATTTTACTTGCTCACAATTTAAAATAACTAGTTCAAATTTCAGTTAATGAAGATGAAAAGGAACATGTTGAAATAAGCTTTTTTTCAAAAGCAATTGGTTATTGTCCCACTGAATAGGGGGGCAGTGTAAGAGTCTAACTTTAAAAACCTAAAGAATTCCTAACAAACCAACTGTGCATGCTACAGTTTTGCTACTTTCACCAAAATGTAGCCCCAATACTTTAGAAACCTTTTGTACGATGAATTACAAAATTTTGGAGTCAAAGTAAATTAAGTTTGGCAAATATCAGAATTTTATCTCAAAAACAGAATTTTTGAAAAATTGCAAACGATTGGAGTCAATCAGTACGTTTACATGCAGAGCTTAATCAAGCTATGCTCAAAATTCGATTTTGGCGTCTAATCAGACTTCTGTCCTTGGGCCCTAGTTTCTTGGCGCAGCGCAGGTGGCGCAAGGTAGCGCAGCTGGTCTAATGCAAGTTTCGACCAGCGCAGCCTAGCGCAAAGTCAGATTGGAAGATTGGCAGATCGCGCTGCGCTGAGATAGGCGTGGCCGCGCAGCAGGGGGAGGCGTCACAGATTCAGCTTGGTGCAGTGGAAGTTTTGTGCGAAAATGTCTCGCCGAGGTTGCGCTGAAAGCTCGCCACCTCCAACCAGGTCTAGTCTCAGCGCAGGGCGAAGCGCAGCAGGTGCAGTGGAAGTTTGGCACCAAGACCTCACAGGCAGATCTCCACAGTTCCAGACACATTTCAATGCAATAAATATCCACAATAACCACTATTTAATGCAACTAACGGAATCAACACGTGAATTTATATCTATATAGATTGTCCCGTCACATCTGACGTCAGATCAAAGCAGAGATCAAAGGCTGTCGGCGCGTAATGGAAACTCCACCTGAATTAACACAGCAGGGACGAACTGGCACTGAAAAGCAGCTGTGGATGTCCCAAGCAGGACTGAGGGTGGATGACTGCATGTCGCTGCCGTGTTGAGACTACGCACTGCCGTTGTGATGATCGCTTTATTTATTTATTTATTTACCGCATCACGCAGCCGTATTGAAAAACAAAACACAAATCATCATCTCTCTTAGTCCACCACAACAGCCTCTGTATCAGATAGTCAGTATATAGCCTATACTCAGCATCTCTATCACAGAAAAAAAAGAGAAAAAAAGAGACGGACAGAGAGAGAGAGAGAGAGAGAGAGAGAGAGGAGGACAGAGAGAGAGAGAGAGAGCGTCCTTTACGCTGATTTCATCCCGCATGTTTGTTTATGTTGTGATTAGTGTAGGCTACACCTCTCATCTGTTTTACACAGGGAATAATAAATTGAAATGAATAAATGTGAGTTTCTTTATTAGTTAATTAGTTGTTGTTTCTTAGGCTACACTGAGCACCGGTTCTCAGTGTATCAGATCAAACCTGGTTAAGTATATTAGTAAACTCATTATTGGTCACTCTGAGCTCGGACCTCCGGACCGCACAGCTGTTTCCTCCGGGGAGAGGTTCGGCCTCTGGCGTCGCTGTCTCCTCCGTCCATGTCAAAGTATAAAATGACAAACTTGCAGCGCGCATCGCCCGCCGCGCAGTTAAAGGTGAGGAGAGGAGCTCCTTTGATTGGTGAAGATCCGAATCGGCTGTGTTAATCCCACTTCTCCTCCTCCTGTCTCCCTCCCGCCCTGTCTCCTCCCCCTTTGCCGTTTGCGCCGGTGGGAGGGACGAGGGGCGGGCTTGCGCTGGTCTAAGTCGGACTGCGCTGTCCAGCAAACTTGCGAAATGGACCTGGACACGCCTAGTTGGCGTGGCGAAGCTGCGCTGAACTTAGACTTCACCTGGTCTAAGAAACTAGGGCCCCTTGTCTCAATATACATGCAACTGAGAAAATCGAATAACTGACGGGGTCCGCCCCCTCATGCGGCGTCACCCGTTGTTTCAGCGGGTTAATACGCCTCCTGTCCTGTTGACTTTTCTGTCACCTCGTAAAAACTGAATATAAACAACTTAGTAAGCTTATTAACTCATTGAGTGCCAACCACGTTGTTCTGTTTGTATGTGGCCGAAGTAGAAGTATCACCGAAGCAGGACTACTTTTCACTGGCTACTTTATTCGCCGAACACATGTCTGCTCACACACCTTTCACGTACATGCACATTCTCTTCTTCTACGCTCTTTCTCACTCTGTACACACAGCAGTACGGTGCCACCTAGTGGCGGACACAACATTCCCCCCTTACTTGAAAGATAATGCATGGTACCTTCAGACTACCATAAAACATAAATGCATTTGTGGGAACTTGAGTTAGTAAACAGCACTCGGAGCATAACCTTAGCTGCTATACCATCTCTGTTAAACCATTACCAAAACATGTCTAACATGTCAGAAACCGAAAATACCACATTAATTTTCTTAGTGGCTATTTTAACTCTAGTGTTGTACAGGATAATGCAACACAACACAATCTGTCAATTTGAAGTTTGTCATTACTGAACTTGACTAAGCTATTTTTTTTTTTTAGTTTCATTTCAGGAACACACAATTTTTAACATTTCACACACAGGAAAGTATGGCATTTGACTCAGTTTTTTTTTTTTTTTTTTTTTTACTGTCCTTAACCAAGCTGAAAGTTCATCAGCCAAGCAGGGTAGCAAGCCGAGTAGCCACTCTAGAACTCCTTCTCAGAGTCACTGGGGCTGTATCAGCCGGCTTTACTGTTGGTGGTCCAGGACCCGCAGGACAGCGAGTCAGCCGTGAAGCATTCCACTTCTTGTTATCACTTAACACAAATGTACTTGGTCCAATCTGTCTCTGAATGGACAAAGGTGGTGTGAACTTTGGAGTTCCTTTGTGAACATGGTCGGGCTTTTTCACTCTCACCCAGTCTCCAGGTTTGAAGGCAGGTGTCTTTGCGCCTCGACGTTTGTCAGTATACTGCTTTGACTTGTTCTGTTGTTTTTCCACTGTACTTCTCACAGTAGTGCACTTGTCACTCTTTAAACTTTGTCAAACTTTAACTTTAACTGGAAAGATATCCAGCTTAGTTTTCATTCGTCTGTTGTGCAATAGTTCAGATGGTGAGACACCAGTGGTTGCATGCGGTGTTGCACGGTAGTCTTGAAGGAAGTCAGTTACTGCAGTTTTCCAGTTTTTCTTCATCTGTTCTGCAGCCAAGATGCATTCCTTAAGCACTCGGTTCCATCTTTCTACCGCCCCGTTGCACTGTGGGTAGTAGACACTACTGCGCAGGTGACATATTCCCCTCTCTGAAAGAAAGTCAGCAAAAGCACTAGAGAGGAACTGTGGCCCATTGTCAGTTACAATATAGCTAGGATTCCCTTCCCTGCTGAAGACCGACTGCAGGAACGAGATTACAACTCCAGCGGTAACACACTGAGAAAATGCCACCTCTGGCCACTTACTATGATAGTCTATTAAAGTCACTGCAAACCTACATTGGGCAGGAGCATTCTCAAAAGGACCCACAATGTCCAGTCCTACTTTGTCCCAAGGTTTATCTGGCAGTTGGATGGGTTGGAGTGGAGCCGGTGCTGTCTTGGCAGATTTGTCATTAAGCTGGCAGGTGAGGCATGTGGAAATGATGGATTCCACCAGCTTGTCCATCTGAGGCCACCAGTACAGTTCACGTAGCCTCTGTTTGGTGCGCACTACTCCTTGATGCGTCTCATGCGCCAAGTGAACCACAGTAGCACGTAGAGAAACTGGAACGATGTAACGATGCTCACCTCTCACCACGAGTGTGTCAGATGCAGAGAGTTCATGACGGATCAGGAAGTATGGTGTCAGAGCAGGATCCACGTCTTTTTTGCATTTGGGCCAGCCCTTTTCAATCTGAGCACGTAAGAGGGTGAGTTCAGGGCATTGTGCAGAGGATGAAGTAAAGTCACTTACAGAAAGAGTTGAAAGTACAGATGCCACCATCTCAGGTTCCTCCATCGCAGCTGTATGAGTGGGGAGTGGCAGACGTGACAAACAGTCTGCAGCCTGGTTCTGTGATCCTGGTCTGTACTTAACATCGTAGGTGAAGCAAAGCAGTCGAGCTGACCACCGCGCCACTCTCATGCCTGCTCGACCAAGTCCTTTGGTGGCAAGCAATGTGGTCAGTGCCTGATGGTCAGTCCTTAGAGTGAAGCGTCGTCCCCAGAGATACGACCTCCACTTTTCGACAGCCCACACGCATGCCAGAGCCTCTTTTTCCACTGTCGAATATTTTCTTTCTGGCGTAGTGAGACTGCGAGATGCAAATGCTACAGTGCGCTCAGTCCCATCTGGGTGTAGCTGGGTCAGTACACCACCCAAGCCGTAATCTGACGCATCTGTGGTCACAAAGGTGGGGAGAGAAGGGTCAAATAATGCAAGCACTGGACTGTCTAGTAGCAACTGTTTCAGTTCTTGAAAACTGCGGTCTGCATCCGCAGTCCATTCAAAGCCAGAGTCAGCAGCCTCTCTCAACAACGCTCTCATCGGCTCCACCACTGTCGCAAAATTTGGAAGGAATTTACTGTACCATGAAATTAGTCCTAAGAAGGACCGTAGTGCGACCAGGTCGTGTGGGGCTGGGGCGTCGCGGATGGCTGTGATGTGGTCTGTGTCAGGTAGAATTCCGTCTTTGGAGATGATATGTCCCAAAAACCTGAGACTTGTCTGTCTGAATGAACATTTTTGCATGTTAAGTTTCAGGCCAGCGTCAGTCAGACGTTGCAGGACTGCACGTAGATTCTTGTCATGCTCATCCAGAGAAGGTCCAGTTACAATGACATCATCGAGGTAGTTGCGTACTCCAGGCAGATCTTTTAACACAGTTTCCATCATCTTCTGGAACGCAGATGGGGCAGAGGCCAAACCATAGGGAACACGACAATAGCGGAAGAGCCCTTTATGAGTAATAAAGGCAGTCAGGTCACGACTGTCTTCGTGCAGTGGTAGTTGGTGGTATGCTGAGGCCAAATCTATGGTGGAGAACACCGAGGCACCCCTGAGCTCACTCAAAAGCTCTTCAATGTGAGGTAAAGGGTGACTGTCAGCAACAATGGCCTTGTTAGGTTCACGCAGATCAGTGCACAGTCTTATTTTCCCTCCTTTTTTTGTTGTTACCACTATTGGAGAAATCCAGGGTGAAGCATCTATTCGTTCAATTATGCCTCCCTTTAACATCATGTCAAGTTAATCAGAGACAGCCTGACGCACAACAAAGGGTAGTCGTCGTAGTCTCTGCTGCACTGGTACTGCATCCTCACGTACCTTTACTTTATGCACAAATCCGGTGACACAGCCGAATGATGAGGTAGCATTGGTTGTCTCCATCACAGGTGCAGCTGCAGTAGGTGAAGGCTGAGTGAATGTCCAGTTCAGCGCCCTGATCAGGTCCATCCCCAGCAGAGCAGAACCTCCACTAACCACGTACAGGAAAGCAGGAGCAGTCACAGAATCCATGGAAACAGTAGCTTTTAAACATCCAAGCACTGGGATATTCTCCTTTAAGTAGGTGACAAGCTTAACTTCTGGGAGAGTGAGGGGACATGCAGAGAAATGTCTGTTGTATAAAGTCTCTGGTATGATGGAAACGGATGAGCCTGTATCCACCAGCAGTTCACATGTTGCAGACTCTCCTGAAGCAGTTTCAATAGTCACATTGCACTGTATTCTGTCGGTAGCATTAGCGAGGTCTGAGCTTGTCATTAGCACAACTACTTCAGGCACCACCTCTCTCACTTGTTTAGCTGAGCGGCAAACTTTTGAGAAGTGTCCAGTCTTACCACAACTGTTGCATTTAGCTTGTGAAGCTGGGCAGTCGGTTGCATTAGCCAGGTGTGTGGTTGCTCCACATCTGTAACAGGTCCGCTGCTTCTGCTGCGCCCTCTGCGGTGGTCTGTTTGTAGCAGGGTCAGAGCGGCGTCTGTTGTCCCTCCGGTGACGCGGCTTCTGCGGTGCGACCGCATGCACAGCAGCAGCACCCGTTAGCACGCTGGACGACTGCAGGGCATGCTCAACCTGACATGCAAGTGTAATAGCAGAGTCTAAAGTCAGGGACGGTTCCATTAAAAGTCTCTCTCTCACCGCCGGTGCGTAAGCCTTTTCGATGAGCTGGTCTCTTAGCATCTCGTCCTCCATTGTAGCATAAGCACACGTAGCCGCTAACTCCCTTAGCGCTGCCATATACTGAGGCACAGACTCGTCAGCGCGCTGTGCTCTCTGTCTGAAGTGGTGTCGGGAGACGACAGTGTTTACCTTCGGCACGAACTGTCTTTCCAAAGCCGTCATGGCTTCGCCGTATGTAGTTCCCGTGTCCGGAAGGGTGTAGAACAGGCGTTGTCCTTCTGCGCCGAGCGCGTGAATTAGCAGGGCCCGTCGTCTAGCCTCAGGCCAGGCGTTTCCGGTAGCATGCACGGCTAACAGGTAATTCTCGAACATTTTTCTCCACGTAACGAACGGTATAGACGGCTCTCCACTGCAGGGCAGGAACGGTGCAGGCATGGGTAGAGACATCGTCGCCAATTGTTCTGTTTGTATGTGGCCGAAGTAGAAGTATCACCGAAGCAGGACTACTTTTCACTGGCTACTTTATTCGCCGAACACATGTCTGCTCACACACCTTTCACGTACATGCACATTCTCTTCTTCTACGCTCTTTCTCACTCTGTACACACAGCAGTACGGTGCCACCTAGTGGCGGACACAACACACGTAATTTCTCATTTTTCGTTCCCATGCGTTGAGTGCCAAAAACGAGATTTTTCGTTTTTTGCTTTTTTTTTAAATTATGAAAATAGACACTTTAATACACATTATATGTAAAAAAAAATTCCGACGAGGAGGAGAACTGAAAATAGGAGAACTGAAATAGATGACAATCAAAGTCACATGACAGCTCATGATCTGGAAGTTTTTATCATAACTCGGCTTCTGCAAACGGAGTTCTGCATGCAGATGCAGCGCAGCTGCTCTGCAGCTGCTCTGCTCTCACCCGCGCTGCTGCTCCGCTCTCACCCGCGAGGCTGCAGCAGCTCGGAGCTGAACCAGGAAGCCCTCAGCCGACTGTCCCGCCCGGTCTTCATCTGGAGCAACACCGTGTCCTCCCCAAAGCCCCCCCGCGGTAAAATCTGATGGTCTCTGGGCCAAAGCAGACCGGCACCACCGACCCGTACCACAGACGGACCGCGACCACTGGCGGGACCGGTCTTCCCGAGCCGCGGTGGCCGACTGACCCTCACGTTCCGCGGCGAGAGGCTGTGACACGGCACGGTGCGTCTGTGTTATTGTTGTTTAGTGGCGCCCCCCCCGCCCCCGATGGTGGTTTTGTGAATAGAACAACAATTGTTGTATATATTTATCTTATACGAGCCCTTTGATCCAGAAATGCGAGTGTCAGAAGAGCGACAGACACAAACAGAGCACCTTTCAGAAAAGACGCTCTATCTCCTTTTCTAGAAAAAAAGGAGGGATTTTGGTGAAACCCAGCCATGTTTAGCTTGACTTTTCTCAGGAACGGAGGCACGTAGAAACAAACGGTTTGTGGTCCTTTGAAGCATAAAGTTAAACCTTTCAATTGAGCTACAGTATGTGCTGGTGGCAATAATATAGAATACACTGTGACTCTACATAAAAAGTCAAAAATTGTCTAAATTGCCGGTACACTTGACTAAAACTTTGGAAAGGAGCGCAGCACTCAATGAGTTAATAAATTCTCAACTGCAGTTCCCGACCAGACGCGTCAGTCTGGGCTGGATGCGCGCTGAGAATAGGATACGGGCTTCCTTTCTCTCTCTCTCTCTCTCTCTCTCTCTCTCTCTCTCTCTCTAATAAAACAATCTGGCTGGTTGCGCTGTGTATGTGTGAAATGCATTGAATCTGCGCTGACGTTGTTTTTTTTCCCCTTTACTTTGCGGGGTTTGGGCGGCTTCTCTGCTCCACTTGGTGCCGTCTCTACGGTTGTGGAGCATGCGCACATGCATTGTCCAGTTATACTCCGACTAAGGTGTATACATGACGGAGAAAATCGAATTCCAATCGCATTATCTGGGTGTCTTAATCGGAGTTCTCAACTCCGATTTCAGTCGGACTAAGGTGTTTACATGCACTTCAGTTGTCCAGTTATAGTCGGATTAAGGCAATAATTCGTTTTTTTCAAGTGTCATGTAAACGTACTGAATGTAAGAGATTCAGATGAGATTTTCACCTTTGGAGCAAAACACTAAAAAAACAAAACAAATGACCAGCATTTCCTTGCTGTCAAGATGCAATATGTGTATTTTCAGATTTATTAACAGACAAAAGTGTATCCTGACCACACTGAACCACTCTGCTGACGTCTTCTGACACTGCTCATCAAAAAACCAAATTATTTTACATTTCTCAGTCCTTCCCATAGACTGATTTATTTTTGGCAGCCCGACACATGACCACCAGAGCCACAGTGTTCCTGAGTACCATCAGGGCTTTACATGCAATCCTGCAATTTCTGTAGAAAAACATTTCCAACCTACATCTACATCTACATACATCTGATTTATCAATTATGGATGTACATTCACCTTCTCTGGTGTAGCTGTTCCACTGTTTAGCAGAAATAGCAAACAACTAAAGTCCCTCACAAGACTCATCAATGCCTCTGTTTCATAAATGCTGTCCCATGAATAATATTTTTTTAAGTTTTATGAAATTAATATTTTCTTTCTCATTTTGTCATTTATGAAACAGTTAGTGCAGGACCTTGTAGAGCTTGTCCTGAGATGAAAACTGACATACTATGAAAATAATCCTAAAATGTGAATGTAACATAGGCCTAATTAGTTGTAGATAGTGTCTCAGTCAGATATTCACTATTCCTTTACTCGGTATGATGTCAAACAGAGATCAGATGGACTAAATGACATTCAATGTGACCTGCTGGAACTTTTTTTTAACTCCCACATGGAGCGTCTGCTGTCACGCAGTCTGTCTGGTTGAGAAGAACCTCTGGCCTTCTTTCTGCAATCCCATATTGTAAACACCTATATATAGATGAACATGGAGCACAGCTGTTGTCACCAGCCAGAATTTATGCTGACTCCTACACAGGAATGTAATATATGGCTTATTCCACCTGAGGGGGTATATTGTTATCACATAATACAATACATCCTCTGAATATATGGAAATAAAGTGGATGAAATGTGAAATACCTATTGTAAAGTGTGTGCGAGTATTTATTTGTGACAATTGGGATTTCTTTTAAAGGTGTACAGAAATGGCCGTTTGTCCTGTTTGTCGCGCCGAGTTGTCACGAGCTGCAACACGAGTTTACCCGAGTGAGGAAAACGAATTTGATTGGTCGTTATCGAGCGGGCGGGATATTCAAAGCTTGGGGCGAGACCGAGCTCCGTGTGTGTGTGCGTGTCTCAGACGTTTGAATGACGGATGACGGATCCAATATCAGTGGCTGGTGAATCGTGTACAGGCTGACGTATAATCCGTGCGCCTGCATTATCCAATGCGGAAAAAAAATACACACTTTCATCCCGGATTTACTTAAAAATAGAATTTTGCACAAAGTTTGGCCTACAACGTCTGAAAGATGAGTTATCACATTAATTGTATGACCCAAAGTGGGCTCAAATTCAATTTTCTTTTCTGTACACCTTTAATGGATTGTCATGGCACACATTTTGTGGCCTCTAGATATCTTATTTTGTTGAAATCCGTCATAAAAGAGACTATGTTGTTAAGTGTTTTTCTATTGGTCAGTTAAGGTCATGTGACCGTAAGTTACAGGAAGTGCGGCCATTTTCTCTCCATGCGGTCAGGCAGACAGCTCCTCTCCTCTTTTCTTCTACGTGAGTGCCTTGGAGAGCCTTTGCTTGTAAGTTTTGTTAGTTTTCTGTGTTTCTGTTCAACAGAGCATATAAATAATGTAAAAATTCTTGTTGTTGGATTTAAAAACAATTGTTTTGTAACAAACAATGACTGTGATAATATAGTTCGCTAAATGCTAAGCTAAGCTAAATGTAGCTTATTGTTATGGCTTGTGCATTGAGACTGTAATCAATGTAAATTCATTCTGGATTGTATTTTGTGAGTTACTAAAGTACTGTAACTTTATATTCATTTCAGTTTTACAAAAAAGGATGGAAAGAAGAGTAAAAAGGATTCAGTAAACATACTCCTGTGTCCGACTTTCTCTAAATCCTGCTGTTAGCTATCTGTCAGTTTGTGCGTATATGATACACGCCTCAGGGACAGAATATGGATCATTTCAAGTTTTGGTTTTGGGTCCAAGTGATGGTGTGGCTGAGCTTGTGGAGATCAGGACCTCACCTGACTCCTCCTCCCACGCCCTCTCTGTGTCTGTTCATGACAATAAAATAGAGATTGTTCAGGTTACAGTATGTGCACATGACAGATAGTGAAGAAAATGTGGGCACTAACATTCTCCTTCTCTGACTCCCTACAACAATGTGAATACTCAATTTACAAAAGAAAAGTAATATTACAAAAGATAACATCAAAAATATAAAACCTAAAATATAACCCAAAATAAACACTTAAGATTGAAAAAAACAAAACAAGGTAACACTTTACAATAAGGGTCCCTTAATTAATGTTAGTTAGTAGCATTAATTACCTTTTTACAGATATTAACAATGTACTAACTAATGTTAATTAAGGGACCCTTATTGTAAAGTGTTACCAAAAAAAAGAAGAAAAAAAAATATATACTGTCTATACATATTCACATATTTGGTCAAACACAAACCAATCACAATTTATGAAATACTGGAAGATAACACTGTTTTGACTATTTTATACTAACTTGTATAATATAACCTGACAATGAATTCCACCTTACAATAGCTCTGGTTATATCTGTTTCTGTATCATACAAGACTTAGTTTTTACCTTGGATAGTATGAAACTTTGTTCCATTGCATGTCTTATATGATATTCAGCTTACTTAAAGGTCCAGTGTGTAAAATGGGAGGGAGGGACTGTATTTCAGGAGCATGGAGCGATGAGGTGAAGATCTAAACCATTTTACAATATGTCTGCTGTTTCCTCCTCCTTCTTCTTTCCTTCTGCCTTCTTATTTGTTGGTCTATTTATGAACACGAAACTCTTGAAATGTGCTCTATGGCTGGCTGGATTTTCCGTTCGGGCTGCCGTACAAACATGGCGGCGCAAGATGGCAACACTCTCTAAAGCAAGACCCTTGCTATATAAAATAATAATTATAAGGCTACGAAAACCAAACAAATTTTATGTTACAGCATTTATAGACTTATACAAATATATTCATGGTTAGTATATTAAGATTTTGCCAATAAACCTTGTTAATAATTACACATTGAACCTTTAAGCATTGATTAAGTTACCGCTGTGTGAGAATGTTACATTACAGTATACATACCATCAGTGTGTGTGGACATGAATATTAATGCTCCCTACAGACCCGGCCAGTATTTATTAAGATCATTTGCTGAGTTGTGAGTGGAATCACCACATTAACACCATCTGATGCAGCTCAGGTGGTTTACTGACTGTGCTTTTCCTGTCTCTCTCATTACCCCCTCCTTTAAAACCACCAAGGAAAGGGGCCAACTGTAGACAGAAACTATAACTGCTCCTTTAACTGCGACATTAGTCCTTGCACTTGTTTTAAAGGAGAGGTTCTGTTCAGCAGAATCATTAATCAGTGGGCTTTACCTTGAGCTCAGCACTGCACTTGGGGGCATCTCACAATCACAATCCAACCAGATGCATAAACACAACGGCTAATGCTTGCTTCACATGGGTGTTATTAAATCCGACAATGCCTGCCTCCCCGCTGCAGCGTTACCCAACACGAACCCGGCCCACAAGTTCACGGAGCCACTCGTTGCCTGTGTTAAAATACTGCATTAGGACAGAGGAGTGTGAGTGCGTTGAGCCATTGAGTGGCTCAAATTGCCGATGCTGTGAAAAACTACAGTGGAGCTTCGGCGTCAGCAGTTTCATCATTGCTATTTCCGACAACAAGAGTATTTTCTCCGATAAGGCTTTGGGTCTCTGCTTGGTTCCCTCTCCCCACTGCGATGAACGCCGCCGCTCAAGGTCAGCTCTGCCCACGGCTGGATCCTCGGCTCGCTCTCTCTCTCACACACACACACACACACACACACACACACACACACATATACATACACTAACACACACAGTCATCCGTGTACATATGACACTTGTAGTTTAACATAATGGCACAACAGCAGATCTTTTGTGTTTTTACCATAAACTGCTGTGTTAGTAAAAGAGATGTACTGTACACTATTCAAAGCAGGGACTGAACAAGTTGATGGTTGTAACAAAAGAATGGTTGTAACAGCATCATTATCACCAGTAAGGGACATCATTAGAATTATGTGATCAATATCATGTGTAACCGCTCCCTCCGTGATAGTTCATGTGAATTTGCATGGTTGTGTGAAGGAGTGTGTAGGTTTAACAGCCAAAAGGATTTTTTTTAGGTCAGAAACGAATATTTTGGTCCAAGTCTAAATGTTGATTAGTATCAATACTGTTGAAGTTTGAATTAGGTAACTTGTATAAGATGAAAGAGCAGGCTCTTGGGTAAAATGTGAGTCATTTCATTGATGTTTATTTTAAACCACCATGCTGGTACAGCTGGTCAAACGGTGACTGACAGGGGTGGGGATGGTTGTAACACCTTTTATCTTTGTTGTTTTATTAAAGGGAGTTTAATAGTTCACCCAAAATTCAAATTCCACTCATTATCTACTCACCCTCATGTCGACCAAGGGCTGGGAGAAGTTTCAGAGTCCTCCGTGCCTTCTCTGAGTTACGGGGGGCTCCGCGCAGCAGTAGGCTATTTGTCCATATAATGGTTGTGAATGGATACCACTTCGTCCAAAAAGACACACCAAAAAACATCCATATACCTCCATGCTGCTCGTCTGTAATGTCCCTCTTGTATTGAAGCCCCGACATGAGAAATTGTTCCGAAAAAAAATTAAATAAGTCTATATTTTAAGCTTGTTTGTAGCGGAAGCTCCCAGTGTCTCAGTTCACTCTTTATTCCTGTGTCGAGATTTGCACTGACCGGCGGAACAATTTCTCATGTCAGGGCTTCGATACAAGAGGGACATTACAGGCTGGGTTAGTTCTAACAACAATTTGTGTTAACCTACAGTTAAGTGGCATTAGAGTTTAGGTTAGGATCAGACTATGGCTGACAGAGACACACACACACACACACACACACACACACACCAATTATGTTAAAAAGTAATTTAAGTGTTGAACTAAAAGCTTTCAGCATCAAGTGTCATATTTATGTATTTAATAAATTATTAAATGTGCATTATGTCACTGTTACATCTCACCCCAGGGTGTGTTACAACTAACACAGACTATGGGGTGAATTGTAACATTTCACTCCTTGTGTTTGAGACTAAACCATGCATTTTCTGTTTGTGTTGCAGAGTCAACAGCTAAAACATTTAATAGCAGACACATGCAACTAGTTTGTATCACATTTTGAACACGCTGGTTTAAAAGAGCTCCAAGATACAGACAGAAGTGTCAAAAGTATTACAACCATCCCCTGTCTCCCCTATTTAGTGTTGCAACTTTTGTGTGTTGAATTGATGTTTGTATTGTATTATTGTGTATCTGTATTGCTCAAAGATGAGATGGTTCATCCTAAAAAATAAGTTGTGTTCAGTGCATTGGCTCCCTGTGAAATCCAGGCAGGAATTTAAAATCCTCTTCCTCACCTGCTCGAGCCTTAATGATCAGCCACTATCATATATTAAAGAGCTCATAGGTCCCTATTGCCCCACAAGAACACTGCACCCCCGGAGTGCAGACCTACTTGTGTTTCCATCCGTAGAGTTTCTAAGAGTGCAAGGGGAGGTAGGATCATCAGACATCAGGCTCCTCCCCTGTAGAAACTTTCTTTCAGTTTGAGCCCAGCGGGGAAACTCATAACTTATAACTTTTTTTTTTTTTTTTTTGAGCTTATATTAAAGTGAAGGCTGGCTAAGGTTTGTCTAGAACCATGCCTGTTGAGAGACAGCATGTATCTGCTCCATTTACTCCCAAAGACACTGACACAATCACAGCATGTATCCAGTGACCGCCCTGTTTCGATTCTCTGTCGCTCCATTTAAGTCCATGGACGCTGAGCTTCAACAGGTTTAAATGGATAGTTCAACATTTTGGCAAATTGGCCCATTGCCATAATCCCTATAGTCATATCAGTAGGTTCATTACCTTTAATTGTCGGTGCAAGCTATTTTTAGAACGGTGGAGCAGAGCCGTGAGCTGCTCAGAGCTACGCTACGGAGGCTCATGGGATTTTTTGGTTTCCCTCATCAAATACAGAATCCAACAACTCCAAAACGCTCTGGTGGACACGTTGTGACCTGCACATTCACCACGCTATGAGATAATAACACAATGTTACCAGACAGAGTTGCTTTAGAGGCAAATGCAGAGAGGGCTTGCCGAAAACCTGCCCCAAACGGGATGAGCGCATCAGCGGTTTTGCATGAATTTACCTCTAAAACAACTCTGTCTGGTAACGTTCCGTTATTATCTCATAGCGTGGTGAATGTGCAGGTCACAACTTGTCCACCAGAGCGTTTTGGAGTTGTTGGATTGTGTATTTGATGAGTTTGATGAGGGAAACCAAGAAATCCCATTAGCCTCCGTAGCGTAGCTCTGAGTAGCTCACGGCTCTGCTCCGCCGTTCTACAAATAGCTTGCACCGACAATTAAAGGTAACAAACCTACTCCTAAAGCTATAGGGATTATTGCAAAGGGCCAATTTGCCAAAATGTTGAACTATCCCTTTAATGCACTCAGACGCAATGTAAGAGAAGGAAATCAGTCAATCGACCTGCGATATGAATGATTCCAAACCAAGTTGTCTTAGAGTTGAACATGTTCTGTTCTAACACATTTTTATCCAATGAAATATAAACACGATAAACAGTTTTAGAGGAAACAGAGCTTCACTTGCAGTCTTAGAGCAATCACCTCTGTTGCAGAGGGTGCTGTACTGTACAACATGCTAGTGGTCCAGGTTTTAACACAAGCCCACGTAGTCCTCAAATCTTGATTAATCTGTCACCACAATCTGCTTTCATCTGTTTTACTTTGTCATTATGTGTGGAGGACTGCTTGTCAGAGTTAGTCTTTTTTTTATCAAATACTGTAACATGTAAGACATGTGATGTGTTAATAACTTTACTCTGAATATCAAAGAATATTTGCTTTGTTATAGTAAACATCACTGCAGCTCAAACATGAGAAGTGAACACTGAGCCTTTGTATCAGTGTATTGACAGTGAGCGTTCCCTCCTGGAGTCATGATGAAGATGAAGACATCATGTGAGGGAGGGAGGGAGGGCCCTTTTTTCTCCCCCCAAACATCAAAGTTCTTACAAATGCCCTCACTAGTGGCAAAGTAAGACACCTCATTAGTTAAATAAGTTGTGAGAATATTGATTAGTGGTGTTTAATCTTATACCTCACCTCTCTGACTGAGCAGTGAAGGCCGAAAGGAAGGAGAGAGAGAGAAGACTTCAAAGGAGAGATATGACAGACTAGAGCAGACAGTGATGTGTGTGTGTGTGTGTGGTCAAGGGAGATGTCATAATGATGCTGATTTTCTTTCATTTTTATTCATCCCTTCTTCACCTGCCTCCCTCCCTCCCCTTCCCTCATCTCTGACTGGCTCTCAGAGTGGACATTTGCAGAGTAAAAAAAAAATCTGAAAGTAATAGAATAAAATTATGATTCTATGAGGAAACAAAAAAAATTATATGACAACTAGGTGTGACCCCAGATAGTCGATGATTCGTTGATTCGATTCTGAGAGGTCTGATTCGACTGCCAACCTCGCAATTCATCACAAAATGCGCTTTTCGAAAAAAGGATCGTACCATTCTGACTGTATGGGGATGTTTCACTGTCCCCAAAAGAGAGACAGTGATGCCATGCATGCAAGTCTAATTAGTGAGATCAGATAAAGGATGGATGGAGAACGTCCTGTAATGTCAACTGAAGAGGTTAAATGCGTTTACTTATGTTTTAGCTCTTTTCTCCAGAGTGCAAAAAGACGCAAATGAGATCATGAATCATTGAGGGAAAAACAAAATGATTTGACGATTAGTCGACGAAAGGCAAAATCTGACGAATAAGAACGGACAGATAAAAGTAACAGCTGAAGAAATGCACAAATTCAGCTGGATAGCTACAGCACGGCTAGCTGATGTAGTGGCTCTCTGAACATTACAATGCTAACATGCTAACGGTAAATGATGCTAATGCTGAGCAGGTTTAACTATCTTTGTTTATTGTAAAGATGCTAATATTTGATTATCAGGGCTAAACACAAAGTGCAGCTGATCCAAAGTCTAAATAATCATCCTAAGAGGAAGATCGATATTAGCATGTCAATCAATCTGATAATGAGGTAGTCTTTGCGAATGACAAAAGCTGGTCGTGCTCATCCTTTAGTGTCAGTGAATGTCTGTACAAACTTTCATAGCATCTACTGTCAAACTTAACCTTAAACCAAAGTGGAAGAACAGACAACAACCCATTGTTTTTTAAAATTTCATTTTATTTTTAACTCTTATGTTCCAGCGTGTTGTGATTTTATTATAATTAACTTCATATTAGCCACTGTTTTCTTCACAGCTCAGTTGCAGATCTATAATAAAAGTTGTTAATTTTCACATTGTTACACTTTAGTTTTTATAGGGAAAAAATGTATATACAATATATATATATATCTTAATATGTTCTCTTTATGCTAATGTTATTTCCTTGAACAGATCTAATTTGAGAATGATCCTGGTTCTTCCAGATAAATAATACAAAAAAAAAGTTGAAATAAATTTAAATGCAGAAAGAAAGAAAACATTAGATTAAAGGCCAAAAGGATGTCTCAGTCAGTGGTTGATATTCTCGAAAAACATCATCCTAGATTCACACGCTGCAAGACAGTCTCCCTGCCTTTCTTCATAAATTAAGCATGGCCACTTCTAAACATTTACATAATATACTCAAAATAGCCCCCCGCAAGTGGATTTACATGCTGTGGCACGTTAGATGTGTTATCAAAGCCTCATGCCGGTTTCAGACCACATGAGACGGAGCTGCTCCTCCAGAACTCAAACATACCAACTGGCCAGTCCCCCCCCCCCCTCCAGCCAGACTGTCTGTCCGTCCTACAGTCGGCTGGACGGGATATGGCTCGGAGGGACAGACGGACAGAGGAGGAAAAACGCTGTCTGTCACCACTCTCTTGACCAACTTTAAGTTGCCACTAATCAACAAAGGGCCTGATGGGGCTGCAGCCCAGGGGAAGCCTCGAGCTATTTTCCAATTAGTGTCACCAGAGAGACAAATAGAAATTCTACACAGCGCACTTAGGGAAGAGAGAGAGAAAAAAAAAACAAGACGAGGGGAGGTGGAGGAGAACGGGGAGAGAGAGAGAGAGAGATAAGACTCTTCTTTGCTGGGAAAAAGAAATGGAGAGATAGAGAGAGAAGAGGAGGCAGTAGAAGAGTGAAAGATGTGGGGCGGGTGTTTCTTTTTCCTCTGGGGTGAGCAGATTAAACGATTGTGACAGCAATTTGGGCAAAACAACATTCGCAGGCCGAGACAGACAGACAAGCGGGGCCGAGGCCCGTCTCAGAAAAAGAGTCATTCATTACGGCGACCACTGGAAGCAAGCGAGTGGAGGCAGACGAGGCTTCAGGTCGGCAGTATCAATTAACTGCAGCCCGCTTTGTATGCCGGCGCTGTGCGTGAACCTCGACAGTCCTTCTCCAAGTCCTCCGATTTCTTTCTTTTTTTCTTTCTTTTTTTTTTAAAGATGCAAGGCCTTTTTATCAAGTGTGCTCCCAACGGTTCAGAGGCCGAGGCGCTCCTCCGGCTGCAGCTCTTCACAGCACCTGCATCAAACAACACGGGCGAAGTGACTCAGCAGCTTGACTTAAAGTGGTGTGAGAGGACTTTGTGTGAGTAAGGCCGCCGTGTTTATAATGATGCACTTTCCTGCATCTTTTTGTACTTTCTGTGGGGAATATAATCCCAATATTGATCCTAGGGCAAATCTTAGAAGCCTGAGAATTCATGAGAGGACTATAGGCACATGAGTCACTGCAAAACATGGTTTTCTTTACACTTTTTTTTTTCTTTTCTTCGGACCTTATTTGCATCACTATGTAACAAACAACTAAAGTTTGTCACAAATGGAGGCTGCACATTGTGAGAAGGTAAATGACCACATAGCACATGACTACTCCATTAAATAAGCATTGTTTTACACAGTTACACATCCTATGAAACATAGTGATCTGTCCTGGTAATAGACATGTCAATCAATAGCAATATCAAAGTTGCTCGATAGAAAGCCCAATGGTTTCATGGTTGTATGAACAAACAGCCGTTGATTAACAGGTGTCATGTTCAGTCGGACGTGGTTGGAAAATGAGCGCAGCCAGCGATGTGGGTTTTCACACCTGACCAAGAGGACTCGGTTTCACTGGGTGGGGGGGGGGGGGACTACATGTAACAATATGTAAGCAATCCGTTACAAGTACAGAAAAAAAACACGTAATCAGATTACCATTATATTTGATAAAAACGGAGATTACTTGGCTGATTACTTTCATCAACCACAGGCTATAGAGCAGACATATGCACAGAGCGCACACATAGAGACACTTTACGACGCAACACCACGTGAAACTGTAGCCTCCTTCTGTGTGTAGATTTTCACACACTGTTCCGTCTCCATAACTCCGACTCTCAGATCAAACCATCGGCCACTGCTCCGACTCTGGAGCCCAGAGCAGCTGGAGACCAGATCACAAGATCAGGGACCAGAACCATCTGAACATTGTTGCATTAACAGATCACTTTTTGGACACTGAACAATGTCATGCGGTTAAAAGTGGCTGGAAAAACAAACGGCAAACATGTCAAGTCTGCTGTTCTGGGGATTTTATTTGTTCTTTTTTATTTATTTATCAAATGCACATGGCTCAGCAAGCTATTTCATAATACATCTCAGAGATAACCCTGCCCAATTCAACCCAAATTTAAAAAATTTACAAAAACTTAAAAGTGAAATATTTTGAATTTGGATGGAAACTGATTTCTAATTATTTTATTATGTAAGACCCTGAATTACATAGTTAGAAGGCTTTTGCGGATTTGGGTTTCCAGGGGCTTTAAGGCTGAAAGGAGCTCTTAGGACGTTGATTTCTTTTGACTAGAGACTCACTTAGTTAGAAGTAGTGCTGAGGACTCATTAAGACCAAATCACAAAGAATGGTTAAAGGGCTGCTGTCATTCCACATCACAATGTTTCGGAAGCCATGAACGCCAAATGACTCAAATTGTGCCATGATGATTTTTTATGGAGTTTGCGAGGGATTTAATAACGTCTGCTGCCGACCGAAACGACTCAATTAGTGCAAAAATGAACTGGCAACGCAGCGCGACTTGGCAACGTGCAAAATGCGACGCTGCGATGCCGACGACTTGGAGATCTCCCAGCTGTTGGGTCCAGTCGAGTCCTGCCGGTGCCTGCAATATTTAAAAGGTACATTTTGTACAGCACAGTGAGTTTGTACTGTAACACGGTAAAGGCCGAGCAGTGTGGGGAAGGAGAGTGTGCAGGCATATGGCTATTTGCTGGAAGAAATGCATTTCAACATGAAATATCACAAAATATTGAAGTAGGAAGTAGTACATTGTGCACAAAGTTTATCTTGATGAATTAAAAAAAAAAAAGAGGAATTACTGTGTTTATGTAATTAAGCACACTCTCAGATACTTAAAAGTTCCAGTCTAATAATGTGCATGGCTGCTTTTTAACAATGGTAAATGCATTATTCCAGAGGCTGTGTGCTGTGCAGTGCACTGTGGAGTGTAGACGAGGATGAGTGGAGAAAATAGAGAAGGGAGCAGGAGATTTGGTGAAGCTGCTGAGCATCCTTCCCCTGCCTCCTCTGATCCCATCATCATACCATGCATTAGTCAAGCCTCGTGGCCCCCCTAACGTCTGCAGAGAATATGTGAGCGAAAAAGGAATCCATCAAGAGTAATGGTATTGCTGTATGCCCTCAGGGCAGCCATCTTTAATCCTTACCCATCATGCCTCAGCCATAAACTATGCAATCACGGCCCAGTTTGCTGGCAACAGGCGGGTCCCACTCAGCGAGCGTGTGGTCTTCATGCTCTATTTAAGAAAGAGTCACGGGTTTTACTTTAGATCTGCTCCCTTCCCTCACTCCCCTTTTTCTTCTTTTTTTTTTTTCTACCTTAACCAGATGTGTCAGGTCCCCAGCTTCTCCTCCATTCTCTCACCCCCCCCCCCCCTCTTTCCAGCTGGTCCCTCACATCGCCTGCCATCTCTGTCTCTCTCTGCCTCCCTTCAGCTATGTTTTCATTCACTCCGTTGAGTACTCGCAGTCTCCCGCTCGCTGGGTTTTGTGGGTAAAAAAAATCAGAATAAAGTGGAGCGCAGCAGCATGTAGACAAACACAACGCTACCTCCTAAATTACAAGCTGCTGCTGTGAGAGACAAACCACCAGAGAGTTAAGCATAATATGTGGTGAAATACTTGAACAGAGATAATGACATTAAAGCAGATATCAGTGGAATGTTTTTGTTAATATAAGTCCTAAATAGTCCTATTTTCCGTCAGCAATCACTTACATGAAGTATTTCAGCCTAAACACGAGTCTCTCCGTCACTCTGCTCTGCTGTAACCCGAGGAGAAAATTTTCCTTGTGGGATACAAGTGTTATCCAATGAGGAGAGAGAACGGCATGAAGGGCTGTGTGTGCAGCCAAGGGATGCGCGTGAATGTGGTGACGTAGCACGAGGACCAATTGATGCCTGACAAGGGCGGGGGCTGCTAACTCATGGTGCGTTCAAAGAAACTCGTACTTTGTGTTTTTCCTTCCTGTGAAGTCATACCAGTTCGATCTGGTACGAGTTCACGGGTCGGAAGTTACGAGTGGCCGTTATAGGGAACTTTCACAGACAACAGGATGGTAAAAACACGAGCTACGGGTTACCTGGAACGCTACCAAGTCGTAGTTGTGACTTGAAGCTGTAACTTACGGTTTCAAAAGCCTGCCTTGAACGCAGCATTAGCCGAAACGGCCGTGAAGCTGATATCTGCTTTAATAAAACAGGAATCTGATGAAGTTATAACAGACTACCACTTAAAAGTTTTTTTTGTAAGTTTCTTGTTCAGATAGGCTACTTGGTATTGCCTACTTGTCTTTGGAGTCACTATTACAATAACATTGTCTCATAAATACTAGTTATTTAAATAATGAGATTGGGATAAAATTAGCTGATAATTATGTGTTTTGTTTTGAATCTCTGTGTTGCACATGTTAAATAACTAGCTACTTAGCAATACTGGCTAATTAATGTGCACTGTTCCTGTGAAAATAAAGAAATTAACATCAAGTAGGAAAGTAAAAAAAGAAAAAAAAGAAATATCAATCAATTAATGCAACTTTACAACCACAGTCTGAAACTTCTGTCTCTCAATCCAAACATTGAGGAACACGACACCAATAAATAGCGTGGGATCATGGGAGTTGTTGTCTGGAGGCGTCCTGTTGCAGCCTCGAATCAGCTTGTTTCCCAGGTAACTCTCAAGCTGGCTATAGACCGAATCTCCTTGTTGTTCACAACTACTTCCGGTTAGAAAACCAGCCCATAATTTGAATGAGAACAGTAACGAACAAGAGTTTAGCTATAGGCTATCATATTTTTCACGCCCTATCACTGTTTAGACAAATCTGAAATGACTGAAGAAACATTACATTTCTGTGTGTGTGTTTTGTGTTGCTATGTGTTCTAGGCTAGTTATCCAGTTTGGGGGAATCACAGTGTCTAGAAAGCATCCGTGGCTCAGCTAATAGGGACAGCTAACGGCGGTAGCTATGCTAATGGCGGTAGCTAAGCTAACGGCGGTAGCTAAGCTAACATCAGGACGTCAGAGCTAAAACCCTCCCGTTGTCGAACATGACATGAAACTACTCCAGTTAGCTCAGTCATGTTGTAACTAAGATATCTGGAGAAAATATTTTCTCATGGACTGTTTATTGAGTCACTGGGTTATTAAACTTAAAGGTAACCGTAGCCCGGCTAATCTATGATAACCATGACTAATTACAAAAATGTGCACACATTTGTCCAATCATTGGTTTTATAAACTTAACAAACATCAGATTAGTCTAAACGACAATATAGTAGGGGTGTAACGGTACACAAAAGTCACGGTTCGGTACGTACCTCGGTTCAGGGGTCACGGTTCGGTACGGTTTCGGTACAACAGACACTATTGAATGTAAAACTAAAATCTGTCTTGTGTTATAAAAGTAAAAAAAAAAAATTGAATATAAAATTAAACAAGTGCATTAGGAGTGTTATCATGCCATTCATTAATTCTAGTGGGGAAAAAACTTGCACTTGACAACTGACAGCTATTACAAACAACAAGAAACTAACATCAATGTTGGTATACAGTTAATTTAGACTAGATACCGGTTGCTTTGGTGATGTTTCTGGTCCTGTCTGTGTTCATGTCAAGAGGCTTAAAAGCAGCGGGATAAGTTGTTACACACAAGTTGTCTTTTTCCCTGCACCAGTGATTGACATGTGGGTGGCAGGGAGGGGGGGGCGAACATGCGCTAACGTGTTTGATGCGTTTCTAGTGACGCAGCGCGCATCCGTGAAACATCGCCGACGGACTTTGTCCGGTGGACCTTTACAGTCTATGCGGTGGACCAGTCGCAAGCTGCTTACACAGTCTATGGTAGCGAGCCGTCGCCGCTGCCGTCGCTGTTGTGTTTGATTGAGAAGCCAGACGGTGACAAGAATGAAGCAGCAGCTCCTCTAACTTCACTCTCTCATCACTTCTCTTCTTCGTCTGTTATGACGGTTGTGGCAGCTTCAAGGCTCATTACCGCCACCTAGATTGCGGAGTGAGGCCTCGACTTTTTTTTTTTTTTTTTTTTTAATATTCACTCAGACGTATTCGTCGTGTGACTGTGTGCACCGAACCGTGACCCCCGTACTGTGAGGGCACGGGACGAATACATATACCGTTACACCCCTACGATATAGTGAAATGAAAAATGAGATATATAGTGAAACTCTCGTCCGTCACCATTGTTCTCATGCTGTAGTAGTTGTAAACAACAAGGCGATTCAAATGCAGAGAAATGTTGTTGTTTTTTTTATTCATTTTGAGGGCAACTGCCTGTTTTTCTGCAAAGGCTTCATAGTGTGTAGGGGAGTCAACGTATGAGCAGTGGTCTGAGTGGATCAGCGTAGCCATCAACATGGTGGCGAGTTTATGACGTTAGGGCACCCATTCCTAATTTAATATACAATATTTATAGTGATCCGTCATTTAACACTGTTCAATTTAGATCAAATTAACATGAGAAGAGCTCACACACTGATACAGAAAAACACAATAAAAACTATGATAGCGTATATGAAAACAACTCAATATTATATTATATTATGTCCATAAAGTGTCAATATCAAAACCAGCCAAGGCCAACAGGGACATTTCAAAATGGGTAATAGAAAAAGAGACTGATAATGTAGGACTAGATATTATTATCATAAGTGCTCAAAGCACATCATGAGAGCGGATGCTTCTTATATTGTTGCTCATACAGTCAGGAATATAATAACATGTTTTTCCACCCTCTCTGTCACCACAGGTACAAGCAGAGTAAATTAATTTCTGCCTTGTTCCCGTTCATACATTCTTTTATCGCAACCTCCCTCTAACGTGCAGCATTTAATGAATATATGAATGTACTCTGAAACCAGCACTGGTGTGCACAGCTGAATCTCTGCACTCAGCAGACAGCCTATCTCCACTGTATGTCTAATTCATTGCCCCCATTCTGTCATGTAAGCTCTCCTCTTTAAAATGGACATTTATTACATGCTGTTTTGTTTTCAGTTAGTGTTAATCACATTCAATTAGAGTCAGGTCTTCTTTCATCCTCTCCGGACCGCGGCTCCCGTACGGTTACGTGCGCCGTGACAGCGTGTGAGACGGAGCGAGGGGCTGCGTGGCGAGAGGGCAGCCCCAAAGCGACGCCACAGCGGCCATGACAGCAGCACTTAATTACACTTCACAACAGGAAAACATGAAACAGGACAAACACACAGCTTCAAGACATTTGATTTTATTTATCTTATCTTGTTGTTGTTTTTTTTCAGTCTTACAGTTCCTCTTCACTGATATTTACTTCAACCTCTTTTATTGCTTCTCTATTGGTGCACATATTAACAGGAAGAGACAGTTAGAGCTACATGTGTGGACTTGGGACTGAGCCATTTGTGTATATTGTTTTTTTCCCCCCATTTCCTATTTCATTTTAAAGGCCATACTGTACCATGACTTATAATAAAGTTAAACTTATATTAAATGTTTTTTTAGAGTTTAATATAAAAACAAATTACAGTAGCCTACAGAAAAAGCTACATTTTTGTTACATATGTTTTTGATGTCAACGTCTAACAGACCAAAGGTTAAAACGAGAGTTCTCAACGGGCCTGAAAATTAAAACCGAACCAAAGTTTAACTCTGATTAAGGTGTATACTTGCAGAAGAACATTTGCGATTTTCAATTGCATTATCTGGGTGTCTCAGTCTGATATTGAAAACTCTGATATTAGTCCGACTAACATGCACTTCAGTTGCCCAGTTATAGTTGGATTAAGGCAATACTTTGTTTTTTTCAAGTGTCATGCAAACATACTGACTATAATGTTTTGAAGGAGCTTCTTCAGCTGCAGCACCAATCTTCAGGAATGAACTGGTGACATTTTGTTGATCAAATGTCAAAGGTCACGTACATTACAAATATTTTGCTTCCAGCCCACACATGACAGCTTTGTTGGATGCTCAGCATCATTGATGTTCTGAAAATGTGAGACCTACCCACCATTTACTCACCAGGGTATAATATTAAGTTGACATTCAACAACTGCAACACTCTGCCTGTCACTGTCTCTTCTCTTTTCCCATCTATTTGCGATACTTGACACACACATATGCAGATATGATGGGGCACAAAAAAAGAAAGACAGAAATTTCTTGTTAAATTTTTTCAAATACCACCAATCGGAACAACAGGATGTTTTGTCAGTGTGTTAAAGGCTTTAGGTTGTGTGTGGGGCCCCTTTTTCTTCAACAGCACTGTCTTCCCTTGTAAGCTACAGTCAGAACAAGAGATTGAGAACATTGTCTCGTGTCTCTGCTGACTCAGCTGTCAATCACACTCAGACTCTCAGGAGAAGCAGTATTTTTGATGTATCTGCAAAGACGTTTTTTTTTTTCTTTTCTTTTCTTTTCTTTAACCTTCTTTCTGTGCTACAGGGCTATAAACAAACAACAAATACAGATTGAATTGAAATGAATTAAACATTTTAAACCTGACGTACTGGTTATTGGCATGTTGTATGATGACATCCATCTTTGCATTTTGATTTCACTCACTTTAAACATTTTTTTTTCTTCTTTTCCAGTTCAGGCTCAAAAAATAAAATGTGCAATACAGAGACAATAGTTTTATAAAAGCAGCTGTGTCATCTCATCTGAACCACTGTCTCCCAGTGAGGCAGAGTGAGTGTTTTCTGGAGGCACAGTAATAGCATCATACCTGCTTACCTATTCACCAGTCTTCAGAGACCTCACATAACCTGGCTCCTCCATATTTTTTTTTTTCAGATCCTTTACAAAACATGTGTCACTGTATCCCAGTCACAGTTTGGTTTGTTTCATCGATCTGTTATGTGTATTTAGCCCATGCGGCAGCACGACACAAGGTCAAGGTTGGTTTGTCAAGCGATATGTCAGCCAACCACTTTGTCCCAGAATAGAATTTGGCTCGCTTACATTCAAAGGTGGAAAAATTACATTTGGCTGAGCCGAGCAGTCATCGGTGAAGCACGGGCTCGGCAGCAGACCTTGGAAAACCTTGTAGGAAAAAGCCATGGTGGTGACGCCCATTGAGCATGGTTACCTTCCTGACTTTTCCACCACAAAGTGCAACCATTACATTTGATAAAGTTATCCAACATTACAACAATCCTAATGGAATCCTAACTTTTCCTTTGTTTTAAAGGGATACGCCACATTTTCCATGACAAGCTGACAGACACCATCCTTTTGACTGTGCGTGCAGTAATTAGCTTGGCGCACAGCTGATTAGCTTAGCTCAAACGCCGGACATCTACGGGTAATGGTAGCCTGCTTCCTCCTAAAGTCATCAGACACTCTTCAGCAACTCTAAACGGACACATCTTCGTCTCAGAGCTGACAAAACTGTCCGTTAAGGCATCTTGAGCGGTCAAATTCCGGTAACGGGATGAGATTGGTCAAAACGGAGGGTTCAAGCAAAGACGGTCTATTTTGGTTGAAGCTAGCTACATCAAGGGTAGGTTAGAGTGCTCCTATTTCAAAGTAAAAGCACTTATGTGTGTAAAGGGCAACGGGTGTTTTATTTTGTGAAAGTAACGTTAACTGGAAGTAACCGGAAGTGCGTTGGTCACAACGGCTAGCTTTAGTAGCGCGGAAGCTGATTTCGTTTTAGCTCTAAACTCTGTAAATATATCACTTTATCAACATTTCAAACATTTTTAGAGAAAGTAGCCGTTTAATCAGCAGTGTGTCGTTAATTTGTCTAAATACCAGCTGTTTACAATTTTGTTCGGACGAATTCGGAGCTACTAAAGATGGTTACTTCCGGTTGCTTTCACAAAAAAAACACCCATTGCCCTTTACATACAGAAGTGCTTTTACTTTGAAATAGGAAGCTAACCTACCCTCGATGTAGCTAGCTTCAACCAAAATAAACCGTCTTTGCCTGAACCCTCTGTTTTGACCGATCTCATCCCGTTACCGGCATTTGACCACACAAGATGCTTTACCGGAGAGTTTTGTCAGCTCTGAGACGAAGATCGGTCCGTTTAGAGTTGCTGAAGAGTGTCCCTGATGACTTTAGGAGGAGGCAGGATACCATTACCCGTAGACGTCCGGCGTTTGAGCTAAGCTAATCAGCTGTGCGCCAGCTCTGCCCGCATCTCCCTTGTTACTGCACGCACAGTTGAAAGGATTGTTTCTATCTGCTTGTCATGGACTCGGGAGTGAGGCAAGATACGTAAAAAAAAAAAAATTCTTGGCGTATCCCTTTAAGATATTCAATAAAATACCTCAACATTCACTGGATGGACTGACACTGAATTTAGAATATAGTTCCTGGATGATATAATTTTTGAATTTTGACAGCCACACTATTTACATGTGAGACTACTATTGGGAAACAGGTCATGACATTTCATTTTATATTCCCTTTAGGATGAATATAATAACATGTTGACCACCTGACTTTACATTTGGTGATATCAGCAGACAAACGCTTTGGACCGACCTGCCTGAGACGATAAGGAGAGATAAGGCATGTGGACTCAGTGACATTTAAAACCTACTTTTACAGACTTGCTTTCATGTGATGTCATCCTCTTTTTTTCTGTTTTGTTTCCTATCATTTTAATTCTCCGTCTTATACCCTTACCCCCTTTAGTTGGTTTAGTTCCCCATTCTACTTTCTGAATCACTGTCACTGCCCCTCCACTATTGCCTCATGTCATCTCACAGTTTTACTCAGACATTCTTAGTTTTATTGTTTACAGTACACCTTATTCTGCTTGAACTCTTTTATCACATATTTTCTCATCTTAACATATCCCATATTTTCTCCTTTTATCATGTACCTCCCCCCCTTTTTTTAAATGCATCCTGCATTTTAATTTGAGTCCTCCTGGTCTCAGTCTGTTGTTGGGGTCTTGTATTGCCTGTGTTGCTGTAATGCTTGGGCGTTCCATCTCCTATGGTTTGTGACATTTATTTATATGTCTTCTGTAGTCTTTATATGTTGCTTTTGTCAAGCACTTTGTAAACTTGTGTTTTTTTTAAAGGTGCTATATAAAGTTATGAGTTTATGCTTAATATCTGCAAAACTGACATCATCATCAGTCTTTGGCGCCTTTTTTGATGTTTTTTAATGCTAAACACACATGGGATGCTGGAAATACTCACAAACACAACTGAACACATCACACCTTAAGTTATGTATAAAAAATAAATAAATAAAAAATCCACCCGCATGCCGCTCCTTCATCTTTCATGTCACCTATTTGAGCAAATAAAGGTGGGGGCTACAGTGAGCCTTTCCTACTAATGATGCTGTGAGTGTCACTGTGGCAACAGGTCTGGAACCTGAACAGTCTGAACCAGTCTCACACCTTTTTATTTCTAACCCTTTGAAATGACACATAGTAGAGTCCTGAAATAGAGGCCCTAAACCACCAAGCATAGTAGACCTTGGTTGCCATAGTCACAATAATAAACATGTGGCGGGCCTACCTTTGGCACCATGGATTGGTTAGATTTATTATGGTGTTTTGGATTTAAATAATTAGGCTACTTCCTGAACATCAAATCTGCGTTGCCATGGTTGCAACCATAATACCAATGTTGGAAAGTAGATCCAACATAAACTGCTATTATAAATGGGCATCATCCATCCACCACAACCTCCTCCTGATGTGGACTTTGTCTCTTTACCCTACTTCCCTTTGCTCTTGACACAATTACTACAACCACCAGATGTCACCTAGCAACAAAACAAACTATGGGTCCTAATAACCTTCTGCACAGCTGGCCTACTGTATAGGCTTGTTATTTTACAGGATGACACTAAGCTAAGGTTGTATTAGTGGTAAATTTGTAGTTGTAATCTCACAGTTTGGTATTGAAATGATGAACCAGACAGTATATTGAATATTCTGTTATTTCCGCAGCAAACCTGCAGAGAGAACAGGTGGAAGGTTTGCTTGCTGTAGCCACTGCTGGCATTGGTACAGTATCTGGGCCTGACATACAGCATTTATTTGCACCACTCATAAATTGCAAACATGTCCAAATGACCAGTTAGAACTAATCAGCATTTATTCATTTTGATGAAGTAAACACGTGTGACCTCCTAAACTGTGAGTTCCAAAGTAATTTCCTCGACAACTAATTAGCTCCAGGTCACTTCTTCCATATTTCCTTCCTTCCATCCATTCATCCATCGGCACAGCTTTCCACTCCAACAGAGTTAAATTAACATTTCCTTCCATATCCCGTGTCCTGTCATTTTGTATTTTTCATGTCCTCCTTTTTTTTTCCAGACCTACAATCAATCACAGGAGCCTTATTTCAGTGGATAAAGCCATATTTCACAATCGCAGGGTGTTGTGTGGATTGACTGATCAAAGAGCTCACATTTCTAAGAACAGGCAACCTGTTCTTATAAGCAAGCAGGAATATTTTTGATAAAAGGGGATGAAGTCCCTGTAGCTTAGTGATCAGTGGATTGCCAGATTTACGTCTTCCTTTGACTTAATTCTACATTGATTAGACACAGTTGGAGGAAGGACTGAGCCTGAACATTTCTGTTACATCTCCTGAGGTTGAGAAATAACTTAAACTATGCAAATGTCAGACGCTGGTGGTAAGTGAGCCTTCATCTCTGCTCCTGGAGGAGCTCACCACCGTAGCACAGTGTTTTCTTACCTTTCTGCAGGAAGCACTGCTGGAACAAGTTCAACCTCTGACTGTGGCAATGTGCCTGATTGTGTACTCATGTTCTACAATTGGTGGACCTGTCCATGGTTATCATGGTCTACCAACCTTTAAGAATAAATACACAAATTTTCAGGTAACAGGCTAAGCCACTCCATGAATTAAAAAAGGTCAAATGACCAAATGATATTTAAAAGAGTTCGCTCAAGTGCCAGAGCCAGTGTCCAAACCCAGACAGATACAGAAGTGAATATTGTACTCTATGGACACCGACATTATGCCAAATGAATACTAATGTGTGGATGAGTGAAGAAGCTTTAATGCTTTTAGTCAGTAAGTAAAAGTCACCTGGGTTACAAGGTGATGTACAACAGCAGCCAAAGGTTTTGAGAATGACACAAATATTAATTTTCACAGTCGGCTGCTTCACTTTTTGCGACGGCAATTTGCATAATGCTTCAGAATGTTATGAAGAGTTATCTGATGAATTACAGTTCATTGCAAAGTTCCTCTTTGCCATGAAAATGTTCAGTTGTTGTTGTGAAGAAGAAGGCTTCAGGGAGCCCAAGAAAGTCCAGCAAGCACCAGGACCATCTCCTACAGTAGATCCAGCTGCTGGATCGGGGATCCACCAGTGCAGAGCTTAAAGGGATAGTTCAACATTTTTGGCAAATTGGCCCATTGCCATAATCGCTATAGTCGTAGCAGTAGGTTTGTTACCTTCAATTGTCGGTGCAAGCTGTTTTTAGAACAGCGGAGCAGAGCCGCAAGCTGCTCAGAGCTACGCTACGGAGGCTCATGGGATTTCTTGGTTTCCCTCGTCAAACTCATCAAATACACAATCCAACAACTCCAAAACGCTCTGGTGGACAAGTTGTGACCTGCACATTCACCACGCTATGAGATAATAACAGAACGTTACCAGACAGAGTTGTTCATGCAAAACCACTGATGCGCGTTCTCGTCGGGGGAAGTTTTTCATCAGTTTTTCAGCAAGCAGTCTCTGCATTTACCTCTAAAACAACTCTGTCTCATAACGTTCTGATATTATCTCATAGCGTGGTGAATGTGCAGGTCACAACTTGTCCACCAGAGCATTAGCCTCCATAGCATAGCTCTGAGCAGCTCACGGCTCTGCTCCGCCGTTCTAAAAACAGCTTACACCAACAATTAAAGGTAACGAACCCACTGCTACGACTATAGGGATTATGGCAATGGGCCAATTTGCCAACATGTTGAACTATCTCTTTAATGCTGAGGAATGGCAGCTGCATGCATAGTGAGGCTAAGACCTTTACTTTGGGAGGATAGCTGGGTGTCAAGAAGAGCAGCAATGAAGCCACTCGTCTCCAGGGAAACCATCAGGGACAGACTGATGTTCTGTAGAAGGTCCAGGGACTGGATTGCTGAGGACTGGGGTACAGTCTTTTGTCTGATCAGTCCCCTTTCACACCGTTTAGGACATCCAGAGAAGAACAGGTGAAGGCTACCATCAGTCCTGTGTCATAACTTTATAAAAACCAATACTTGTGTCTCAAAACATTTGTCCACTACAGTAAAAATATGATATAAAAACACTAAAAGATGCACAGGAGCCAATCATATATTATTTAGGAGCATCTTGGGATAAAAATGCATCTGAAAAATATTTTTAGCAGCCTCTTAAAACTGTCAACTGAGAAGCTGTTTTTTTGCAACATGATTCCAGAGGGTGGGGGCCAACAAGAAGCCGCTGGTCTATAGACCTCAGAGATGTGTAATGCTTAGGTGATCAAAATAAGGGGTTTGCATGTGAGGTACCATCCCATCATCTACACAGACTCCATGTGAGAGCAGATGAAGTGTTCCTACAGATCTGATCCTGGCAGCTGAAGCAGGATATGAAATTGAATCGGTTATATTTTAGCAACTGAAAGAACTTGCTTAGGGTTAAGATTGGGGTCGCCGTTGAATAGTGAGAAAAGTCTGGACATGATTTCTCCTACATTCTTTAAATAAATAAAAAAATCTCTACCTTGAACCTAAACCAAGAGCTTTAGTAGACTAAACTGTAGCAGATGTGAACCTCTGCTTATAGTCAATGTCCTTTGATCGTCTGCCATCCACCTCCAGCATCCCAACAACTCCCCTGCTGTAAGAGTGCAGCTCTTTGTGAACTGTAAGAAATGCTCAACTGAACAAAATCCAGGAGGCATTTATATTTCCTCCCTGAAGGTATTTGGCAAAAAAAAGAAAAATATTTAGTAATACAGTATAGGATTAGATGGTCACTAATAAATGTTAAGATGTCCAATGCTCACATTTAACATGGCAGCTGCTCCCTGGCTCTAACCCTCAAAGGGAACATAAAATCAGAAGTTTATATTCAGTTGAAAATTATTGTTATTTCAGGTCACAATTTTTTTAGTTCTCTTGTCCCTTCCTTATGCTTTGAAGAGCATTAAGAAATAGAAATAGCTAACATGACCTTGAATGAACTACTACTCCTCATAATTGATGCTAATTAACAATTTAGCAAGTATTTCAGGTGTTCTTCTTACCACTAGAACATTTTATGTTGACACACTCAATTTTGCAGACCTCATGTACAAATATGTAAAGTTTTGAACAACATTAAGTCTGCTTTTCTTTTTGTAGATTCCTCTTATTGGGCGTGTGACTGTAAAATTCCGGGCAAGGAGGATGTCCAACACTGGAATTACAACACATGTGCTACACATGTGGACCTATAGTATCTACACCAGTATCAAACTGATAGATAGAAATACAACTATGTAATACACTGACAAATAGAAATGAAGCAATACATACAGAAACATGTAATAAATGCAAATAGTAAATAAGAAAAAGTGAGCCAATAAATAAATATATTATTCCTGGGGAATTTTAGATTTCCACATTCCATTGATCCAAACCTTTATTTTTTATTTTATTTTTTTCAATTTTCAAAATAAAATAATTAAATGATGATTTTTTTTTTGAATGTCACTTTATTTCCCATCTCTTTTTATTCCAAACATTATATCTAAATAGGGAGGTGTGGCTGTCTTACAAAATCACCACACATTATTAAGTTAACCATTTATTAAATTCTTCATTTAATCACTATCTCAACAGTGTTTTATCCACTCATTTGTTAATCAACTCACATATTTATTTCTATTTACTCATGTATTTGTATATACTTCTAATTGTAGGATTAATTCCATGCCTACTTGCATCTATTTAATAATGATTTAGCTGGTAATCCAACTGTCAGTGGGCTAATATCTAATGTGCCATTCTAATAAATTCATTATATGTGTGTGGGCTCATAATTCCAGAGACAAGAGATCATTTTGGAACAATTCAGCCTCCTGGTTTGTGGCTTATGGAGACGTAGATCTTCACTTTTCAAAGTTAAAGAAGTTGTTGCTATAGCAGGAATTGTGTTAGTTTCTGTGGTTTAGTGCCTGCATTCTATTTCTATTACTTTAACATTAGACTTGGCACAGACACTTGGCAGCAGCTTCTTTGACTCCACTAAGTAAAATCTCTCCCATTGTTCTTTCTTCCCTTCTTCTTAGCTGTTAGTTCACTTTTGTTCAGCCCCGAGTCTCAGTGTATAATTTCAGTCTCTGGCCGTGACAGTGAGTGGAGCTGCTGCCGACTCGTTTCTCCGTTTGGCTTCCCACTCAACATCCACGGTTTGCGTAACAAAGTTGAAGTCTTAATTGCGATGTTTACAACTCAGAGGCATATTTCAGCGTGACAGCTGTACCTCCCGATTGCCTGTCAAAGCGTAAAAGAGTGTCTCACAACATTTGCTTGATGTATGGAGCGTAGATAAAACACATGCTTCACAAAAGAGCTGGACTATCTTCACTTTGTTATTCCAATATCCTCTTCATTTCTTTTATAACGTCGGGATGATAGGATCATTAGTCATTTGCCAGAGACTGATTGCTCTTGCCTGACATCATCTCGGAGGCTGCTGTTTGAAGCGGAGAGTCTGGCTTTATCGGAATGAGAGGAGAGAGCCCGGCTGAAAAAATAACAAATGTTGGACCACTTTCTCTCCCCCTCCTCCCCTCCATTCCGCTGGAGATAATCTTGTTTTTGACTTGAATGATAGGCAAGGATTTCACAGACACTCCATCTGTTTCTGATGGCTCTCCCCTCCTTTATGTCAAAATTGGATTTTTTAATCTAATCGCAGTTGTTCTAAACTAGCGATTTTGCTCGCTTCCCCTCCGCGGGCGCAGATCGCTCGCACCCCCCTATGCAAAACACTTCCTCTGATCCGCCAACAATACACAGCTTTCAATTACGATAATGGCGGAGTAAAGGAGCAACAATACCAAATTGCACAAATGATATCATATAAGGCCTTTTTTTTTTGCAAATCCAACTTAAGCTGTAGTTGGGGAACGTATATGATAAAGCCTTAAAATGATCCATCCCTCACCCCTCACCCCTCCCCCTCAGACTGCTGCTGGATGATGTGTAAAAACAGGGAGGACTCTGGGATGGATTGGGCAACGGGATCAGGTGGGCTCGACAGGGCGAGCAGGTTTTGTGTCGACCAGGATTAGAGGAATGATCTGTGTCCCGGATGTTTCTTAATGCACTGTCTCATTATGTAAATCCCCATTCCGTATGAATGCCACAGATACTGTATTTGTCTGCCTAGCTATACACGTTGTCTCCCCCATGAGCTTCCTGGATTGACCTCAATTTGTTCCACAACCCCCCCACCCACACCCACACCCCCTTTTCTCTCTTTTTTTTCATCCAATCTCCCTCTTTTTCCTTCTTTCTGCCTGATTCTAACATTTTCTTTTTTCCGTCGGCGAACGGCGGAGCGGTAGATGACAGCACGTGTTTCCTGTTGCCGTGTTTACAGGATATAGCGGGAGAGATCACACATTGTTCTAACTGTGAAAAAGACAATTTTAGACAGCAGAAAGAAGACAAAGAAACGCTCCTCCAGTCTGTGGAGACATGAACGCAACATCAAGAATACGTTCAGATATGCAACCGCACCGCTAGATGGGGGGGAATTCCTACATACTATACCTTTAAACATGTCATATCATTCTATGTGATTTCATGGATGGAATTAAAATAAACAAACCATCATCTCATTTTGGAAAAATGGTCTTGGACTTTTCATGATAATATCAACGTATATTGAGAGGATTTAGGTTGTATATGTAATAATAATAACTTACCCAAGGCGCTTTACACGATACTATAAGCATACATAGAATACATGCACACATAGATGCATGTTTGTATGAGCAAGACATATAATATGTGCCATTATATGAAAGTATTAGATGCCCCTAAAAACTAATGTATGCCCCACGACCTGCTCCATCGGCTGCTCAAAGTGATGTGTTTTTCTGAAATCACATTAAAGTTGCATAGGCTTTATCTCATTGAATACCTGATCCAACAAAAGTGATGTGTGGAGTTCTCTCACTTCTTGGATCAGTTCAATATCAGCATTGTTACTCTCTGCTATAGGTTTGCCCAAACCATGTAAAACAACAAAACCTTGATGACCTTGATCCAGATGTTCCACTCACACGCTAAGGTCACGGTCTAAATCAACTTTCAGACAGTGCATTTTTTTTTACAAACGTGGACTTTCCTGTGTCACTTTCTCACTCCCTCTTTTCCTTCTTTCTGCCTGATTCTAACATTTTTTTTATTTTTTTCCGTCGGCGAACTGGCGGAGCGGTAGATGACAGCGCGCGTTTCCTGTTGCCGTGTTTGCAGGATATAGCGGGAGAGATCACACATTGTTCTAACTGTGAAAAAGACGAGTTTAGACAGCAGAAAGAAGACGAAGAAACGCGCCTCCAGTCTGCGGAGACGAGTCTTCTCCCGCTCTCTCTCTCTCTCTTATCGTCTTATCTCGCCTCCCCCATCCTCTCCGCCGCCCTGCTTCCTGCCTTCTCTCCACCTTTTAACACCTTTTCTCCAACCCGGCTAATTGACAGACTGACCTGAGGAAAAGTAGTGTTACTCCTCCCTTTTGTCTCCGGATCAAACGATCTTGTCTCTCAGCTCTCCTCTCATTTTTTTTTCATTCCTCTCTTTCCTCCCGCTTTTATACCGAGCAGCCTGGCACTGAAGCCCCAGCACCGCTCTCTGTTCTTTTTTCCGGCGGACTATAGGAAATGAATCACGGAGAGCGTGAGCGTGGGCAGCCGGTCATGATGGATGAGGAGGGCAGGGCCTGGGAGAGGTTTCCCTCGCTTCTTCTGCGAGGTTGAACTTTAACAATGCGGCTGCCTACCGCCGAGCTCGACCTCCAGCACCTCTTCTGTCAAGAGGCTTTCATCTCATCAGACGCTCCGCCGGCTCAGGTTCTCAGTATACCTCCATCCTCTTCAGACTGATGGCCGAGGGGGAAGGCAGCAGCCACTCTCTCCTCACTTCAAGACAAATCTTTACAAAATCTGTACCGTCAGCTCTCAGCCTGCACTTCTTCTCTGCTGCTGCTGCTGCTTCTTCCTCTTCAGCCCCGCACTTCTCAGCAGATTAGAACATGGTGCCTGTTGTAGCCAACACTTAAAACTTCATCTTCAGGAACAAGTTAGGAATCACCTGATTCCGTCTGTACCTGCCCAAATATGTTGTTATTCCATGTCAGGGTTCCTACAGCTTAAGCCAAGTTAAATTTAAGACTTTTTTAAAGCCACTTGGAATGAAATTTAAGACCGACTTCACAATAAACACAAATGCAGAAAAGAAAAAAAAGACACCACATCAATTACATAGGGTTAGGGACAAGTTTACCCACTTCCAAGGTAAAGTGACTGCAACATGAACATTGGATTGTGTCTCTTTCCAGCTGTACTTTCAAAATAAATGCATAAAAAGTCTGAAAAAAAAACAAAAACACTGACTCGGGAGCTGGAGGCGGTGAGAAATTTAGCGTTGACGGCCACCACTAACTTCTCTATGTCAGAATGTTACCAATTATTTTGAGATTTGAGACTAATTACAATCATAAAATCCCACTTACCAAGTGTTAACATTTTTAAGACCTTTGAAAAATTGATTTAAGACATTTTAATGGCAATTAAGGCCTTGTTTTTAGATTAATGAATTCAATGCCTTTTAAGACTTTTTAAGGATCTGTAAGAACCCTGCATGTTCAGGAAAGTGGTGCTACGTTTTTATTTTTAAGTATATTTTTCATGCTTTTTTTATTGCCTTTAAAGGTGTACAGAAATGGCCGTTTGTCCTGTTTGTCGCGCCGAGTTGTCACGAGCTGCAACACGAGTTTACCCGAGTAAGGAAAACGAATTTGATTGGTCGTTATCGAGCGGGCGGGATATTCAAAGCTTGGGGCGAGACCGAGCTCCGTGTGCGTGTCTCAGACGTTTGAATGACGGATGACGGATCCAATATCAGTGGCTGGTGAATCGTGTACAGGCTGACGTATAATCCGTGCGCCTGCATTATCCAAAAAGAATACACACTTTCATCCCGGATTTACTCAAAAATAGAATTTTGCACAAAGTTTGGCCTACATCGTCTGAAAGATGAGTTATTACATTCATTTTATGATCCAGAGTGGGCTCAAATTCAATTTTCTTTTCTGTACACCTTTAACTGATAGCACAGCCGAGAGAGAGACAGGAAATAGGGAGGCAGAGAGGGGGAATGACATGCAGGAAAGGGCCGCCCAATGTGGGATTCGAACCAGGGCCACCTGTAGTGAGGACTGTAGCCTCAACATGGGGCGGCAGCTCTGTCAAGTGAGCTAATGAAAGAACAATTTTGAGCTATGGAAATGCATATCTTCATTTTCCCATGGAAAAAAAATGTATAAGTACAATGTAAATAAAACACAACCAGACTGACCAAAGTGCTTTACAATAGAGGTAAAATAAATACATAAAAATAACATTAGATAAAATATAGAAATACAGAAACACACCAAATAAAAGCAATAAAATGAATGGAAAACAATAATAAAAAGCCAAGGAATAAAAGTGTGTTTTAAGCCAGGGGCTTGACTCACATGAAGGGGCAGAGACTTTCAGAGTTTGGGGTCAGCTACAGAGACAGAACTGTCCCCTCTGCCCCTGAGTCTGGTCCGAGGGACCTCAAGGAGCAGCTGGTCTGTGGATCTGAGGGACCCAGCAGGAACATAGGGCTTTAAAAGGTCAGTCGAGATAAAAAAGGGAGCAAGACCATTAAGAGTTTTAAACAACAAAACATTAAGATGATAAATCACGTCTAAAATGAACTCAAACTACCAGGTAGTAGTCGGGCTGCAGCGCTTTGGACCAGTTGTGAACGGAAAGAGAGGTTTGACTCACCCAGATACAGCCTGTTACACTAAAACAGTTTGACCATTAAAATCAAACACCAGCTTTTACTACAGCATTGATCTGTTTATACAGTTTTAAATCAGTTTCCACTATGACTGCAAATGTAAATCATGTTCAAAAAAATCACTTTTTCTACATTGTATTTGTTTAATTATATCAAAATATACACACACACACACACACACACAAATATACGTATACTTTCCTGAGGTATAGCAATCATTATCGAACAATTTGTTTCTGACATGGCATCCATCCATGGTGACATCTATAAAAACATTCATTTTCAACTGTAGGCTATTTAAGCTGTAACTTATTTTCCATTATGAAGACCTCATTCACCTTGTGTTGCCATTGTGTGGTATTGGAGGTTTGTGACTACAACCATAAGGTTGTGATGGTTTTGACAATTATTTTTTTTCAGCTATCAGGAGAAGACTCCAAAGTAAGTGTAACTTATTTTCCCAGTAGACTCACACATAACTTTGGATCAAAGTTTAATATCATATCTAGAATTCATTCTATTTTGTTTTGAACATCCTCCTAAAACACCTGCATATTTGGACAAGCCTATAATATGTGAGTACCTTGTTGGCCACAACCCCTCCAACACAACCCTGTTGATTTTGGCCATTATAACCGGGGTTCTGAAATATCTATCTTCTACTCAAACTCCTTCCAATTTGGGTTATTTGTTAGTTAATCTAATTAAATTTTCAAATAAATAAAAAGCAAATAGGCTAATAGTGAAAACATCCAAGTGGTTGAACATGTATTATAGAGTCTGTATGTCATACTGCCCAAGAACTACATGTGTTCCCCTATGCTTTGGAAGAAAAGGGAAAAAAAAGAGAAAAATTATGCACAGTAGCTGAAGAACAGGCCTCAAAGCCCTCTGTTGAATTTACCAACGCTGTCACTCAAAGCAGTAGGTTTTTCCTGACATTGGTGAGGTAAAAAAAAAAAAAAAAAAGCACAGTGCCACTGAACATTATCTTTATGGCTGTGAAAACCAACATCTGCCAGTAGGAGTGAGGTAATTGCCAGTGCCACGGTGACAGACATTATTGGTTCACTCATACAAAAGCAGAACAATGGCATTCTCTCTCTCTGTGAAGTGTCTGGAAGCCAGAGGAATTAATGCGTTCTCGTTCGGTGGACGAGTCAGTTGTTTGCACCTGGAGCGAATGGGACTGAATGATGACAATATGATGTTTTGTCACTTTGTGCACTCAGAATGCTGCTTTATTTGCGTGCTGTCACTCGCACACTCAACCCCGGATCCAAATGCGTCTTGGCAAGATGAAGCTCGGCTTAAAAATCCACCCTGCTGCTTCCCTGGCAAAGAGGAGACCTACATGTCATCACACACACACACACACACACAGATCACAGATAGTCACGTCCACAGCCACATGTACTGATCAAGCAGCTGGATCATTCTGCCTTTTGTCAACTTCACCAAGAAAACCTAGATGAATTAGTCATGCTCATGTATTACTAACACATGACTCTACTCTACAGTCAAACTGTGACTCACAGATTAGTGTTTTGTTTTTTTTCCAAGTCAGATTTTGTCATTGTTTCTTATGCAGAAATGCTATGTGACTGTATGAAGACTGATGTTTTCCAGATATAATACTGGCATTAGTATGATATACAGCACATGCAGCCTATAGCTATATGAAGACGTTTTGGATATCTTTAATACAGTATAACAACATGACAACATTGTGACATGTATGTTATCAATCTATTCTTTACATTTTTATTATGCCAGTTTATTAAAACATAAACATTTCTATATGGTTATAGACAGTATGTTTTCCTAATTATTATTTATTTTTATTTTAAACATGTCATATCATCTCATTTTGGAAAAATGGTCTTGGACTTTTCATAATAACATATATTGAGACGATTTGGGTTGTGTATGTAATAATAATAACTTACCCAAGGCGCTTTACACAATACTATAAGTAGTACATGCACACATAGATGCATGTTTTTATGAGCAAGACATATAATATGTGCCATTATATGAAAGTATAAGATGCCCCTAAAAACAAATGTATGCCCCACGACCTGCTCCATCAGCTGCTCAAAGTGATGTGTTTTTCTGAAATCAGATTAAGTTACATAGGGTATTCCTCATTGAATAGCTGATCCAACAAAAGTGATGTGTGGAGTTCTCTCACTTCTTGGATCAGTTCAATATCAGCATTGTTACTCTCTGCTATAGGTTTGCCCAAACCATGTAAAATAACAAAACCTCGATGACCTTGATCCAGATGTTCCACTCACACTCTGAGCTAAGGTCACGGTCTAAATCAACTTTCAGACAGTGCATTTTGCAAACGTGGACTCCTGTGTCACTTTCTGTTGTTCGTTGAAGTTAATTCCAAGAGGTCAAAGGGGGAGAAGCTGTCCAAATACTATTAATACTACTACTTCTACTTCTCTGAGGAAATGTTGTACTTTCTTCTCCTGTACTGTACTATACTGTACTATAATGTACCATACTGTACTACACCATCCTGATCATCACAGTATCATCTGTGCTCTTCATCAAATCTCATGCTATGATCCACAACACAAGTGAATTGTTTTTCAACATGATGATGTGCACTTTAGCCACTTTATACACCTATATGTTCATGTATGTGTGTATGTGTTGCATGTCATGTGTGAATTGTGTACTGTATGTCTTTATGTATTCATTTGTACAGCACCATGGTCCACTGTGGTGTTTTAAAGTGCTACAGTATATAAATAAAGTTGGTTTGGTTTGGTTTGGTATGGTAAATATTTTAATTATAGGTAAGAAAAATGGCTTAATATTCGTAACTCGTGGTCGTCTCACTGAAATAAAATGTGCATTTATATAATTTCATTAAAAAATCAGTCAACTTTTCTCTTTTTATTTCTCCTCGTCTCTTTTGTTCTTCTGATCCCAGCTTTTAAATCAAATTATTCAGAAAAAAAAAAAAAACCGCTTCTGTGAAGTTACAGTCACAAATTCTCAGAGAAACTGTTTGCACTGAACATACTGAAGAATTTAAATCTAGTCAAACTGTGCAAGGGACACAAATAACCAGTGAGAGATAGAGGAGGAATGAAAGAGAGTAGTTTTCTGTTCCTTCGCTGCTGGAAAAGCTATAAATGTATTAGTGAATCATATTTGTGCTGCGTCAGACAATTTGTGCTGGCATGAATACAGAGCGCTGCAAACACATGGTGATCATTGCCAAATGGACTAAACTAGTTTGGTATTACACAGAAGACCCTGTTATAGGGCCCAGGAGAGGCCGGCTGCTGATCCAGGTCCATGTCTCTGTCCTCTGTTGGAGGAGGGTCTGACTGGGATGTTGTGAGAGTATATGTGTGTGTGTGTGTGTGTGTGTGTGTGTGTGTGTGTGTGTGTGTGTGTGTGTGTGTGTGTGTGTGTGTGTGTGTGTGTGTGTGTGTGTGTGCCACCAACAGTTCCTGGCTGAGCTCATTTCATAAGCAGGTGCGAAGAGCGAGGCCACTGCCTGCCGCTATCAAGGTGTCACACATGTAGCGTCTCTATGTATCGGTGCTGTCAGGTGCAGACATATTACTGACCTGTTCGTGCGTGGGTGATGACAGCTATGTAAATACCCAGGCTGGACACAGAGGAGCAGGTTGCATGTCCGCAGGGGTTTTCAGATCAAAATCCTTGTATCAGCAAAGACGGAAGCGCTTGCCTTGCGGCCAGAGGAGCTGACAGCTGAGGTGGATCATCACACACTCTTAGAAATAAGGGTTCCAAAAGGGTTCTTCTACAAGGGCTGAGGTTCTACCAGGAACCATCTGCTTCTGAAAAACCCTTTTCTGAAGAAAGGGTTTTTGGTAACACTAATGCCTGTGAATATTCTCATTTGTCCAGGTCATTGTTATCCCCAAAGAAATTTAAGTCAAAAGCAACTGGACTTGGTTATTAAGTCCAGTTGCTTTTGACTTAAGTTTCTTTGGGGGTAACACTAATGGTGCTTTTCCAGCATCCAACAGCATGGAACGGTACGGCTCGGCACAGCTTGGTTTAGGTGGTTTTCCATCATCCTCTCGTCAGCTCCAAACACACTCGTCTGTACTTCTATTACGGAGCACAGCGTGGTTTTCCACACAGCAGCCATTTAACTCACATGAGAGAATAACAACAGTCTCAGCACAGATCAGTGGGAGCTGTTGTTGGTGTGTTTTTAAATTTAGCGGGTTTGATTTTCATGTCGGAAGTCGTACTCGCGACTCTTCCAGTGACGATGCTCTGGCCACTCGCGCTGACGTCATGTTTTAGTATCGCTTCGGCTCGCTTGGAACCAGGGCTGAGGTGTTACCAAAAATGTACCAGATTCCAGATACCAGGTACTAGTGGAAAAGCAAAAAAAAAAAAAAAAAATGAGTAGAGCCAGGTTGAACCTTTATAAAAGGTTCTACCAGGAGCAAAAAGGGGTTCTCTTATGATGACAAGCTGAAGAACCTTATATGGTTCTATTTAGCACTTTTATTTCTAAGAGTGCACCACAGAGCTGCTGCTGCTGCTGCTGCTCAAACCAACCACAGTTTGACAAACTACACATCAGACAATGATCACATCATGTTCAACACTGTGATTTCAGGTTGTCTAATGAGGTTCTATTCTGCTTCTTTTTTTTTCTCTTGAATAACTCCAGTTCATGTGTAGTCCACTTTCTTCTTGACAGGTGATTCATGGGCATCAGAGAAGGACTACCATAGATCATACACACTGTGATAAGGACAGCTGAAGATACAGGGTCATCCATATGTTCCCCACTCACCCGGAAAAGGGTTCTATTCCCCGCTTATCCAAAAAAGGCAGGAAACATAGCAGTAGCATTAATATGCTGTTTGGGGTGTGTGTTAGTTAGTTAGTTGGTTAGGGTTGGTTAGCTGTGTTTATTTTTCGGATTAGCAGGGAACATGGAACCTATTTTCCGGTAACTGGGTAACATTTTTGCAGGGGTAAAAGGGGAACATAGAACCTGGGGGAATAATAGATACGCTCCCGAAGATACATCCCCGTGAGTAATAATAATAATGAATTTTATTATAATAATAATTTGATTTAATTTAATTTATGCAGCACTTACAAAGTGCATTACAAAGACATAACAATATTGTACTAAATAAAAAAGTGATTAGTTACTGGAGCATATTCAAAATCAGGTTGAGCTAACCAAGCTGCAACGGAGAGGTCAATTAAAAAAAATAAAAAAAAATAAAGCAAAATCAAATGTTTCAAATAAGTAAAACAAAAGGGGAGCATAGTAAATATACATAACAGCTGTGTCTCAATTCAGAGGTCTGCAGAGCAACCGAGGTGGTTCCTTTTTAAAAGCTACTTCAAATGCAGCAGAAAAATGCAACATTCATTCCTGACCCACATCACCCACAATGCATTTTGATTAGCTCAGATTACTGTGCAGATATGGTGGCTGTGGAGAAACTGTCAATCAAAATTATTCTAATCTATTTGCTTTTTGTCCTCTTCAGGTTTTAATCTCATACAATAACTACATTTCTCCTTAAGCTTCCTCTATTACTACTAGACTTTCAATCCAATTATTCATAAAAAAAAAAAAATGATGTTTTTGGATACAAATAAGCAGAGATACAAAGGAATTATGATGATCTTGTCTGTGGAGAACTCCCTGTCAGTAATCAGCTGTTCAGGTTGTTAGGCAACAGGAGCTGCACTCTGGGGAGGCCAGGGAAGGATCTGAGAAATTAGAGGTTAGATTCTAGAAATGACAAGCCAAAGGTGCTAATGTTCATCAAGCAATAGAATTTCAAGTGGAGTGGGTGTTGACAGCTCCCAAAGTGTAACCTGAACAAATCTAAAAGTCACCTGGCAGAGAGTAGTACAGTAACTGCAGCTTACTGATTCCCACCAGATCAGGTCTAGGTCAGCGGCTCCAACACAGCTCAGGCACAGAGCAGATCGTGTTGGACAGGAAGTCATGCGCAAACACAAAATAAAACATCCGGTTAATTTTCCAAATAAAATACACAGTGTTCATGGCAGATCACATTTCCCTGCACTACATCTTGAAAATGTCCTAACCATACCCGTCATCATTGGGATTTGAAAATAAGGGAAATTATCTGTGACCTGCACTCCCAACACCCTTTACATTTTTAGAAAAGTGTAGAAAACATTTATAAGTACCTCTAGTCAACCACTTCCAAATTACAAGATGGTTTTCACAGCTCCTACTTCCTGAAATTAGGCGGCCATTTTCTTCCCCTGTCCTTCACTATTGGGTGAAGTGATTAATCAGGTGCCTGGTCATTGTACTGAAGTCAGGCACACCTCATAATCACTTCATCCAATAATATTGAAGGACATGATGAAATAAAAATGGCCACCTAAATTCAGGATGTAGGAGCTGTGAAAACCATCTTGTAGTTGACTTGGGGTAATTTTAGTGTCTTGTACACTTTTCTAAAAATGTAAGGGGTCATGGGTGGTGGGACTGGCCGTCACGAGGTTGGAGGTTCACGCTCGCACTTGTGATTTTTGAATCTCGTGATTCGAATCTCACGAATCTTCATGCATACTTGGGGCACTACAGCTACTGTACTGCCACCTGCTGGGCTGGAGGGGAAATACCGAAGAATATGTAAATGGGAAGATGGCGGGACAGATGATTAAAATAACGGAATTTCCCGGGGGAAAACGAGAGGGTTGGCAGGTCTGGACGGCCTGAAGTCAACAGGTCAGCAGTGAGTTGTTTTCCAACTACTCTTCTGGACATAATAAACTGTTTTTGGTTTTGTGGGTCTCTTTATAGAAACTACATCCTGCTTTGTCGCATAATTATGTGTGAATTTGTGAGATCTAGTGGGTCCTTTTGATTCCCGCTGTCCAACGGAACTGTAACGCTAAGCATCACAAACGCAGTCAGTGGGTGTTGATGGGGCACATGGCGTCTGTCTGACTTCCTATTTCTATGACTTCCCATTTCTCCAACCATACATTTCTATATTTTTGTGTCCATGAGTAACCCTAACCCTAAAACCTTACCTTCTAGAAAAAGTCGGATTAATGGGTAGTTGGAGGAATGGGCGGTCAGACTTTTGGGCGGTTAGACTGACGTATTCAACCGTGTTGATGTACAGCGGAGCACAGAGCGGACACGCAGGAATTCCGAGGTTAGGGCATATTCAAACCTTGCTTGATTGGAGCAGTTGTTCTGAGACAGGGCGTGTTTAACCCCAAAGATGGGTTTGTTTGGTCACATGTGAACACAGTAATCGCGCTCGTATGTGGGATAAGACAAGCAAGCCTAGATCACCAAGAAGGACTGGTCTGGGCTCGCTTCCATTCAAGTCCTGGAGCGGTACTTTGCAGTGAGAATATAATCAACTGCAATCAACACAACTCAAAGAAACAAGCTAGCCACAGACACACACACACATGCATGATGTTCCATTGTTGTTTTTCCTCCTCCTTCTGGATAAGATTTCTGACCAATGAAAGAACAGATGGCTGCTGCATGATTACAACTTTGGACTGCTTGGGACTGTAACCATGTGAACACAAATGACCCAAAAGAAAAATGTAACTATTGTATGGTTATAGCCACCGAATCGACACAAAGAAAACAAGCCACATGTCTGAATACACCCTCTGACTCCACAACAGCCCATGTGTTGGCAAGTTTTCATTTTCCCGCTGTAGATTTCAACTGTGCGCCCAGCTCTTTGCAGCCTGTTGTATACCCAGTGCATTGCTTCAATTCAAGACACAACACAACCTCATTGAAATGCACATTAGATTGATAGTGTTATGGATTAGAAGCGCTGGTGGTGCAATCAACACAGGTGAGACACAGGGAGGGACACACAGGAAGACAAAACACAGGGAATTTCAAAATAAAACATGATAAATAGAATAAAAACATGACAGACAGACATAATTATTAATAATCAGTTATTGTGCATCAATCATTAATCATACCCACTTGTAATTGGGAACATACAACAAATGCCTTAAGATTTAATCATATTCATTTAATAATCTATTTTAAATTGCACAGGTAACAAGTGAAGAGCTCCATCTAACATTATATAGATCCTTTATTTAAGGGAGCAGTCTGACTGCAGCATTCTGGACCGGCTGCAGTTTGAATAAGTTGTGTTGGCTTATTGTAAGAAGACAGCCGGCGACTCACAGTCATCTGTGTTATGAAATGTAATAAAAGCATGAATGTCAGCTTCCATGTTCTCTGCAGATAAAAACAATCTGATTTTTTTTTTTTTTTTGAAATATTGCAAATGTGCACAAAATAAGATTGAACAACTGATGTCACCTGATAGTCAAAATTACATTTGTTATCAAAGATAACAGTTGGGTTTCTACAGAGTTTTCATGGAGGAAGACAGAGAGCCTCAGTGGGGGGGTTGGAGGGCTCTGGGCCTCTGATAGCAGCTCGTGATTTATCAGAGTTTGACTGAAGAAGACAGTTTTGTGAAGCCAGCCAACATATGTGAGATAGGATTGTGTGTTGCTTAATTGTGTTATGCTGTCAAAAGAGAATAGATATGTGAACCATCTGCATATAAATGGAAATTGATGTGTTTCTTTTGAAAGTTCATTTGGTGGTGGGAGATTTTACACTGGCCAGTGACAACACAGGGAAATTCCATTAAATTAAACCAGACCTGATATGCAAAAGTTATGAAATCAAGTGGTCAGCTGCATGAAAAGCTCCGAGGGATGATAACACCACACAGATTTCTCACCAGTCTGCTGCTGAAAAAAAAAAAAAAAATCAAGAATAAGTGCTGTTTCTGGGCTGTTAGCCTGTTCTAAAACCCGACTGCAGAAGGTAAGTTTACTTATATCATTTTATATCATTTATATCATATCATTTTTATGTAAACTGCTGGACGATCTGAATTCCTAGGGATTAATAAAGTATTTTCTACTACGATTACAAATCATGGACCTCAGTTGTCTTGGTCATCATAGTAGCCTACATGTGCCACTGTATCAGTATACCAAACATCAATACGATATGATGCCATGTATGATACAATTATGATACAATACAATACAATACGATCTGATAAATATGATGCAATATAATACAATATGAAACAATGTGGTACAATGTACTTTTATTGTCTCCATAGTGGAGAATCGTCTTGGGCTCATACATTTTCTATAGTCAAAATAAAAAAATCAATAACAACATTCAAGGATTAGAAAGTCAGTGGTAGAAACAATGGACATAACAGACAGGTATAATGATGAGCACTAATAAAAATACAATTATCAATAAATATCAAAACAGTCCAAACCAATGGGAAATAAAAAATGTGGCTACAATGATAAAAGTAGTGACTTATCTCGTCATAACATTTTGTTTAAGTACAAAAATGGTTACATTTTGGAAAAGATCAAGATTTTAGAGAGAACCTCCTCCAGAGTAGATGATCTTTGTTGTCATGGTTACTACAATAATGATATAGGTAAGGGATAATGTATAGTTCGGAGGTTGTTATGGAGAAATAAACCCCGACAGGTTGTATGGAACCCCGACGCGAAGCGGAGGGGTTTCATTCAACATGAAGGGGTTTATTTCTCCATAACAACCGACCAACTGTACATTATCCCGCTTATTACACGGTTTACGAGTGAAATAATTAATTTGAAACATAATGTTGATCAAAATAAGACTTTCATCGATTTAAAATTGCATTTAGCGAATCTGCAAGACCGGTCACTTCCGCTGTTTTGCAGAGCCTCCTCCCGTTCGTGCATTTGAAGCCTTTGATAATCAATCAGTGGATCGATAGATTACCATACACGTGTTAAGATGTGTGTATTGTGTGTAGTCGTATCTGTCATAAACAAGAGATTAACTTTCCTTTTTACGGGGTGCGTTTGTGTCGCGGAGCCGCGGTGCCAGCTGCACCGAGACGAGAGGAGAGCTGTGACACCGGGTCAGAGGCTCTGATGCAGGTCTGGTTTCCAGCAGCGATGTGGAAGGAGCCTCCACTCTCCTTGTAACAAGTTACCAGGCATTTATCTAACATCGCTATTAGTCCGAAGCTGTTTAATGACGGTAAAAATGAAACACAAGGTAAATATCCTGCATAGTTTCTCTTTTCTGTGCTGCGCTGATCAGAGCGGCTTCCCTAGCAACGGTCTGTTATACATGACGACGGTCCGTTATACAGAAATAACAGACCGCAGAACGCAGCGCTGGACCAATCAGAGAGCAGCATTCAATAGAGCCGTGTAATAATTGCGTTTAATGCTCCTGGATAAAACAGGCAACTGTGCTGCTAGTTTAGTGTTGGAAACCAAACACTGCTCTCCTGTGTTAAAGTCACCTGTCTGTCTGCTCTAATATCTGACTCTGTCTCTCTTTAAACTTTGTCAGGATTTCCTCTCTATTTCTGTTTTACTTATAATGACCCCAATGTTTTATTGTGTTTAAATAAGAGCAATGGCTCCATTATGCAAAGTCCTCAGAGTGTCAGAGTGCCACTTATTGAGACTAGAAACATCTTCATTTGTCTAGGTTGTAGTGAATAACATTGTATAATATAAACACCTTGTTTAATAGTCACAATAATGAATATCAGCTATATTGCATTGTGCAATTATTATTGCTAGGTGGCAAAACTTTTAATGAGTCAGATATTTCATATTTAATCATGTCTCTACTCATTTTGTGTTTTCACTTCCCTGTAACTTGGAACACTTGAGAAAGCTGCTGCTGCAACATTCTCACTGCAGTCTTATAAATATCAATTTATATGAGGGGAATGGTGTACACTTTTTTTTTTTTCTTGCATATGCATCATTTATGCATCTGGCCTCTGAAGCTGCTCCCAAGACCTAGACCAAGAGGAGCGTTTGGGTACTGTGAGTGAAAATTATTTGAACAAGAGGAACCTAATTTTCTCTTTATTCATCGAAATTTCCAAATAGAAGAATAATCTCTCTTCATATATATATACAGTATATGCACGTATATTTATATTGCTTTTATAAAACGGATACCAATAATGACAATATGAAAGAGGAATATGCAATCAATTTCATGTAGTTTTATACAACCAGAAATACATATTATCCAATAAAATAGCCTCACTGTGAAAAAATAGTCCCACCTCTCCAGACGTTAGCTCCAAGTAGCTCTGCATCTCGTCTTTTCCTCTGCTTTTTTTCAGGTGAAAGTCACTGCTCAATCCCCTCTACCATTGTTAACCCTCCCCGGAGGTGAAAGTTAACCTTAAACATGTGAATTCAACTACTTAAGTCCATTTTTTAACATCGTAAAAACATCAACTGTAGTCCATTGTCATGGATACATGACAACAACTTCCATTCATACCAGTCATACGTGCCTAACCGGAGTGATAGCCTGCGCTGTGATAAGGCTTTAGCATAGTAGTGGTATATGCTCATTATACCACGGTTAACAACCAATCAGATTGCCGGATTTCATCTTATATATTTAAATATATATATATATATATATATATATATATATATATATATATATATATATATATATATATATATATATATATATATATATATATATATATATATATATATATTATATATATATATATACACTATACACTATGTATACACTATTTAACCGATCAATCGATGATTTCCCACCCCAGCAAAAATCTCTTGCCATGCCATTCACCGTAAAATGTTTTACATCCACTACCGCTGCCACACAGTTTGTACGGTCTGTGGATATCGTTCAATGTGTGAATGTGAATCAGGGCCCAGTTTTTAAAAAAAAAAAAGAGCACAGAGCCCTGACAGGCCCTCAAAAGAAGTGGGGTTGAAAGAGGTAGCCTACTCGAGCATTGGGGGAGTGGGAGTGAAGGGGGGGGATATGCAAGATGGTGGCTGGGAGCCTGTCTTCATACAGTCTGTCTGTTGTGGGTGGCAAAAGAATGAGAGGGAGGAAGAGGATCTCTGAGCGCAGACAGGGGAGAGAAAATTGCCTGTAGCGCTGTGGATATAATAGGGTAAGGCAGTGATGCGTTTCTGCCAGGCTAGTCCGGTCACCAGGGAGCTTCTGTCTCCGCCGCTCGCCACTGCGCTCTCATAGGCCAGAAACTTCTTCTTCTCCTTCTCCCTTCTCGCCTTCGCCTTAGTTTTCCAGTTTTCCAGTCTGCCCTTAACGCTGCTCGAGGTAAATATAACCGCAGCCTCTAGAGAGTGGGTGTACGTTTTTTCAGCTCGATGGGGAGTTTGCAGTTTGTGTGTGTGTTTTTCTCTCTCTCTCTCTCCCACCCTTCTGCAGAGGGCCATCTCTTTCAAGCTAAATCAGCTCGCTCGCTGTGGGCCTGTCTCTGCTGGGCATCTGCTAATGCCTGCTCAATTACATCCAGCCGTATCTCTGGCAAGGAAAGCACACACACACACACACACACACACACACACAGAATACTGCCTAATGTGTGTGATTGTGGGGGGATAGGCACCTTTGAAGTCCTGCAATGCTGCCCCAAAGATGCGTAGTCGAACGTCGCTTGAAGGGAAGAAAGCAGATAAACACACAAACCTGTCAGGGGCCAAAACAAGCTAGCCTCTTGGTTTGATGCCCTCGGGGGGAAAGCTGGCGATGCGCTGACATGTTATTCTGTGTGTGTGTGTATGTGTTCACGGGGGGTTGCGGATGCGTTTGGCAGGGTTAAATGGTCAGGCAAGCCTTCAATTTGCGCGACCTGTTCTCCAGCGTAGCCGTGGTTCATTAGGGAGGGTTGTTTAGGTGCTGAGGCCAGGGGACGCTGTTAATTACACCGCTCAGACTCCTTGATGGGCGCAGAAATGCCAGTATCACACAGCAGGAGAGCTCACATAGGGATGTGCACGCATTTGTGTATGTGTGTGTGTTTGTATGTGTGTCCCGCTTCGGTGTAAACACACAGGAACGCCACAGGAATGCAAGTTAATTTGAATAACAGAGGGAATGTGTGCAGAATCATACCTTACAGTTTAGTCGTCAATTACAAGTTTTCTTGTAGAGTAAACTCTGTGTCTGACTTCCTGTCACGAAGACTTAATGTGATGCACAATAGAAAACAGGCGTAATATGTATTATTGAGTCAAATGTTTAGGCTTTTTTTAAATGAACTATATTTGCATTCAGGTGAAAATTAGACCTATAGCATGCCTGTTATATGTCTAATTAGACCTATAGCATGCCTGCTATAGGTCTAATTTTCACCTGAATTGAGAGCCCTGGTGGTTCCAGACTTTTTTTTACTAAAACGGATGGAGGCCACTGTGCAGTAGACCTTTAAAGGAGACATATCGTCGCTGTCGGGCGCAAACCTCCTATGTCCAAAATTCTAATTTTTTCAGGAAATGAAAAAAACCTTGTGGTTTTGTAATAATTGGACATAACATCATCAAACTTGGTATTGTGTCTTTACAAATAGTCAGATATTTGAATGTGTCATTACTTTATTAATATTTTACCCAAATCAGGCTCACGTGGAGTTAGGAGGTTTATGACCAACGAAAGAGTGGAGATAGAAGGTTTGTGCCGTCAATAAGTGACGGACGCATCGGCTATAGCTTATTGCATTACGTTATCATCAACTTACAGGTTACATAGTTTATTGTATCCTATTTTTCTTGAAATAGTATGTTTTTCCTGTTGTGTAATGCATGTGGCCAGATAAGTGCACTATTAACAGGTAAATGACAGACTGAACTGCACTTCAACCTACCGTTTTCCACCAGCACCTCCACTTCCGCATCTCAGGCCTCAAAATAAATAATTTTCCTTTACAGCGTATGTGTAAATTAAACATTGTAGCTATGTATTGAAAGTTATTTAGTCTAACAATAAAAACACCGGCTGAGTGTCTCCAATCCATGGATGTATTAGGGTAGATCGGGTCACTGACCAAGCTATGGGCTTATGCTATAAATAATAATGCAATCACAATGTCTAGCAGTTTCAAGACCTTTATTTCAAGTACAGTTTCAAGCACTTTATTCAAAATCCAAACACCAAGGTTTCCAAGGATTTCCAACACTCTTACTGTTGCACTGTTGTCCTCATTAGCAGTTAATTGCCGAGTGGTCTATGGCTGTGAGTGGGCTCTGAAAGTAAAAAGAGACGGTGTATGAGTATATCTTTGTCATAGTCAGAAATCCACAATAGTCACAGAAATAGTCATTATGTACACCAAAACATGATATCACCACCAGCATTACTGACACTTCTGAATGAACTGTATTGTTCACGTAATTTTACGTTTCCTAATGGTCTGCACACAGCACAGGTAACTTAGCCTGCTTTAAAAAGAAATAAAGTCCGCTGCATAACGTTAATAAACTCTTAACAGGTTGGTGTAAGTGTAAAACAGTTAAGGTATGATGTACGTCAGATTCATTCCCTTGTAAATAAAACCACAAGCCGCAAAATTGATCAACACAGCAGCTACGTCGCTAGCCCGCTAGCTGCTTAACACACAAGTGAATGGAGCCGAGTTAGCTCCCGTTAGCACGTCCGTGGATCAATTAGGGATCGTTACGCTCTTGTTTCAAGTAGGTGACAGATCAAATAGTTGGCTTGTATGATGTGTTGGTTGGCGTTCGTATGGTCTTAAAACCGCTACACATTAGACAACAGTAAACTTACACTTTTAACGTGAAAGTCGTGCTCACAGCTGCTCCTTTGGTGAAGTAGTCCGGGTCGATCGGGTGGGGGTGGAGTTAGGAGGTTTGGTCGACAGTTTCAGGATCCAATGGAGTTAGGAGGTTTAGTCACAGGCAGTTTTAAAAACTTTTCATTGGTTAAATATTTGTAAAACCACAGTCAGACGTAAAGGGTGACCAATAGTACTGATTTATGGAAAAAAATAAAAATCATGATTTTTGGACATAGGAGGTTTGTGCCCGACAGCGACGATATTATACTCTTTTTCCACAAATTAAAATAGTTCTCATGTGTCCTAAAGACATGTCTGTGACATGCTTTGGTCAAAATACCCTAAGGATCAAACATCACAGCTCTTTTCGTCCTCTCAAAACAGCCCTGTTCAGAACGGCTGGTTTCAGTGCCTGTCCCTTTAAATGCAAATGAACCACTGCTCGCCCCGCCCCTTCTACACATACCAGTACAGGTAGGGGTGGTATTATGCTAATTTGAAAACAAATGACATCATTTGATGACAATTGAGCAGCTAGTAATTTGCAGGAGTCTGAAAATTACAGATTTTTTAGTCAATTCTGACATTTCAGGGGCCGAAAGACAAGTCAAACACCCATGTATATGGATATTTATACATTCATATTATTAGCAATAATATAAAATATATTTAAAAAAAAACAATACGTTAAAAAGGGTAAGGCATTTTTTTTAAAGTGTATACTTCTTCCGACTCCTTTTTCACACTTGTGTGTATGAAAAAAGAAAAAAGCTCATGCACATCCATAATGTGGCCAGGTGCTGAGTCCAGGAAGATAAAGCGACAAAAACTCGCCACACTGTATTCTCCCAAAATGTTCAATAATTTATTAGAGGATTACATAATGAAAGGACCTGACTGACCTGACGAAGAGCTAAACGCTCGAAACGTTGTCCTTTTATTATGTAATCCTCTAATAAACGTGTGTATACCATGATTTGATGATACTTTTATTTTTATTTCTCTATTTGTTTTTTATTTTTTTAATTTCAGACACGTTCAAACTAAATTCAATTCATTCATTCAATTCATATCACTCCCTCCCTCTCTCCTGCTTTGTGTGTCTTAAGTTTAGTTCTTCCCTTTAGGTTGTTCACAGTAAAGCAGGTGAATCTCAGTGTACTGGAAGTTCTCCTCTTCTTCCTCTTTTTCTTTAATATAATACAAGACATACACTGAGTGAAGTAATCAGTCAACACCATGACTGTTTCCACCTCAATCTGCGGTGTATAGGCTACTAATAAAAACAGATTCAGGCAGCCAAAAACTAATGAACCAATCCTGTCAACTCGTGGCAACCTGACACGTTAATACATGAGCCAGAATTAGCATTAGCACCACCGCTGACACTGTGTCAGCCACTGCCAGTAACAAGCTTTACACAGTGCTCTTTGCTCCGTCTCTTGTCAACCTGCAGCGAGCAGATGGTGGGCGGGGCTTAAGGCCTGATCTATATTTCTCAATCAGATAATCCAGTGAGAGCAATTGAGCATCAGAGCAATTTCTTTCTTTCTTTTTCTTCACTTCTCCATGTGAAATTAAACTCTAATCAGAGTTAAACATTGGCTTGGAGAGGAACTTAGATGTTTTTCTAAAACCTCTTTTAAAATTATATTCAGGCAGAATAACTACTTTCATTCATAAGGAGCAAACAGAGAAGAATGAAGACACATCTGTCCAGAATTACCCACAATTCATTATATTTAAACAGGCTACTACGTTTTTGTATCAAATAATGATCAGATACATTATTTCCTTGGTGCACACATGCACACAGTCATTATAACCACCATTTTTCTCAATTTACAAGTCTGTTGTCATGTTGATTTATTTGTTTTGTTTTTTTACTTTAGTTCCTTTATTCTTCCTACATTTGGCTTTGAGTGGGCATGTTTTTTGTCTTAGTTCTGTTTTTTAATCCTTCTCAGGCTAATTAGTATTTGTACAGTGGTCCTTTTCCTGTTAATTATCTTTTCATCTCAGTGTTTCTCTATTTCTCTTTCCACTTTTTATTTATTTATTTTGCTGCATCTGTATTCCAGACACACTGCTGATCAGTTTCTGGTGAAAAATATCACTGCGGGCTCCTTATTTTTGGTCCAAACTGATCTAAACTTAGCCTGTTAAACCTGAACATCCACGACATTACATTAAATCAGTATCCCGACTTATTACACAAAGTTGACTTAACAAGCGTGACTTACAGTACAATTACACGTTAGCACCGGCGGGCAATTAAAATGCTGCGATCCCTCCCCAAAAATACACCAAAAACTCCCTCCGACAGACACCGTTGCACGACGCCGTGATTTGCACCGTGATCAGCGGTGAATATTCAAATGATCGCCGTAAATAGACGGCTAAATTAGAAATCAAAACCTGAAGAAACAATTTGTTGTAATGACAAGCTCCTTCAAAAGACCACAGCATGCCTGCCTTCCCCTGCATCTTGACAGCCTTTCTTCACATCTCAAGGCTCCTGACAGGGCTTTGTACACGCCTTGTCACCTCAAATCTGTCTGCCACTGCTATTTTCTACCGCCCCCTGCCTCAGCGCTCCGTCTTAGAAAGACACAGCGAGCGTTAGATTTCATCAGGCAGCCATTTCCTGGTTGATCAGGTGGGGGGTCCCAGACTGCAAGACTCCGTCGTACGTAGCCATATGTGCTTTTTTTTTACTTCCCACTATCTGATACGGATCCTGTTGACATTACTGATCGTTAGAGCAACGCGCTGACGTTAATTCCTGTTGATGGCCTTTTCCTTTCAGCTTGGTTGTAACCTGATTATGCCAATCAGAGTGTCTAATGAGTGGAGGATCTGTTGGCAGCTTGCAAGCACCACTCCTAAAGCTTTTTTTTTTAGATGAAGCTACATTAACTTCTCAGAGCGGAGGGTATAGATTCAGAGTATCATTAACCACATGATTTATTTTAAATGAATTTAAAGCAGAAGTAAGCAGAATGTTTGTGTTAATATAAGTCCTAAATAGTTCTATCTTCCGACAGCAACGGAAGATAGTCACTCTGCTCTGCTGTAAGCCGAGGAGAAAACTTTCCTTGTATCCTACAACCTTTATCCAATGAGGAGAGAGAACGGCATAAAGGGGCAGTCCTCTCTGTGTGTGCAGCCAAGGGATGCGCGTGAATGTGGTGACGTAGGGACGAGGGCGGGGACTGCTAACTCCATCTGCTGACAGGAAGTTAGCCAAAACCACCGGATCGCTTACTTCTGCTTTAAAGGTACAGTATGTAAGAATGTGACCAAAAAGGGTTAGTGCAGCAACAAGAACAGGCAAACACTTACAACACCTTGTATGAACTGAGGTTACAGAATAATCTTTTAGCAATGAAAACATTTGTGTGAAGAATTTCTTTTAATTTCTTTTCAAAATCATGAGTCGTGGCTAAAAAAGAAAAGAGAAAAAAAAGTTTTTGGAGGCCACGCTGACCATTGGCAAGTTGATCTTTGAATCCAACTGAATGTTTGCACCAAATCTGAAGAGGGTCCCTCCAATAGCTCTTGAGGTTTTGTATTCACAAGGCCAAAGCTGTTTTGTGGGGTCAACGTAACCTTTCTTCAAAATATCATTCAGTCTTCCTTCTCTAAATATGTCCACTAATGAGTACAAAGACGTGTGCTACTCCTCTCCTCAGAATCAGGGAATCAGTGTGGTTGTGGAGTCAGGGATAAAGATTTTATTTGGCATCTGTGTTCTGACATTATTAATAATGAACCGACAGAGGGAGAGAGAGTGACTGAGGCTGGTGATGCAGTGCGATCCTGACATGTCCTGCATCAAAATGGGCTATTCCTCAAATGTATCATGCACTTTCTCTTGATTGACATGAAATTGATTGTAATTGTTTTAATTGATCATGATTGTCTGACTGTGTTCACTGCTCTTACCTGTTTTCTAATATTTTCTTTTATGTAAACTCTTGTTATTCTTTGCTGTATTTCTCTCGACACCATTGTAAATGAGATCCTCAATGGTCTTCGAGAATAAATAAAGGTTGTAATATAATGGCCTTAACCATTGTGCTTTATTCCATGTATGTTCACTATACACTGTTTCCAATATGCATGCATAAAGATTGCTGCAATAACACACAATAAAACTTTTTCCAGTAGCCCGTGGAATTTGTTTTCACACAGGACACAATTATTTCTGGGGTTCTTGTAGCTTTAATTATATTGTTGACCACATTTGCTACTGCGTACTTTCAAAGATCAGCTCAAGTGTTTTTGCAGTCTTTGGCTGTCTGACACTAACACTAATGTTTCTAAAAATGAAACAAAATGCGGCAGTGGACTGTGACTATCGACAGAAAACAAAATAATACAGGGTAAGTGCATGGTTAAACACCATAAACCCACACAACAAACCCAGGAAATGTACAATATGCAATTACAAAATGAACTTACAGTCCAACAGTTTCACCAAACCAGGGTGGAGCTTCCTGCCGGTGCACAATTCACCTTCAAAAAGACCTCACACCTGAGTGGAAAATTATATTTGATTGCTGTCCGTTAGGATAACTGAATCATGGATTGGTCCAGACCACCTTTCCACAATATTCTTTTGCATGCTGATGGAATGGAAAGGTCTCTGGAGTACTATCCCATCGATCACTGTGATCAGGCAAATTAAGCAGGTTAGCCTGCTCAAACAAACTGAAAGGCAACTTTTCACTTTAATGACATGAGAAAGTATAAAGCTATAGTGCGTAACTTCTGTCGCCTCCTAAATGATTTCTGCGTTATTACAACGATACGGCCGGCACCTATGGCCCAATGTGCCAATGCCAGCACGGGAATGTCGCACCAGACACCAAATACAAAAAGAACAAATACTGAAAAATACTGCGAGGCGTTAGCCGGTTTGGGTGAAACGGATATTTACAGACACGTAGAAGTTACGCACTATAGCTTTAAGGATGAACAGCAGACAGCCAGGTCAGGAATATGAATGAATATCACAGGTTGTCCCCAGGGGTGGTAGAGATGACAGGATAAACTTTCACCACTGCAGTCGCCATGACAACATGACACTCAAATGAAGAGAATTTGAGTGAATGCCCATTCGTTGGGAATGAGAAGAGCATTCCCACCAGGACAAATGTGTGGTTATTGGAGAGTGTTTTCAGGTTGGGTCCAGGTCTCTGTCAGTGCCAGAGGATCAGTGAACAGAGTGAGCTGATTAGCACAAGCACAGATTCAGAGCAGACCTGCAGACTCATAGTCCAACAGAAAGGGAGACACTTGGTCACAATGACCTGAGATTGACCAGGTTTCATGTCTTCTGACATAAAGCTGCTTTTCCTGTGTGATGGTGGTGCTCCTTCCTTTTTATGCATGAACCAATGGACCGACACTCTCTCTATCGCTGTCCCATTCTGTCGTTCTAATGAGGTCAAAGCTGCCATTCAGGTAAGTACTGCATCCTCTTACCCACCTCTCTTATTGCATACATAGAGCTGGGTATCACTTCTGATTTACTGAATCGATTTGATTTGGATTCACAAGGTCCCGATTCAATTTGATATCTGATTCAAAAAGATATTGATCCTTCTAGAGATATTTCATTTTCACACCAGTTTTGCTTGGTTATGAAAGAGATTTCCTCAGAACTAATGCTGCAAATTGTACAAAGATAGAACTGTCCTACCTTGTGCATTATTAAAAATAGTAATATTAAATTAATTATTGATTAATTAAAAATGGACCCAAAAGCAGTTACATTAATGCACATTAATTTAACATCACCCACTCAAGACGTAGCCTACAGTAAATAGTGCAACTCTTCAGTACAGTCGTGGGTGATAATTATATTAATTATAAATGTATTATAAATTGTATTAATTAATAAAGATTATATTAATTATATTTCAGCAGTGAATGGACACAACTAAATATGTTAGCAGACCTGCCAACCTTGGCAAAATATTTTGAGTACCACTTGTGTCGCGCAGCTTTTTTTGCAGACTACTTTGCTTTGCACGCAGTTACTTCCCCATTCACTATCGATAAAAAAACAACAATAAAATGACATTTATGACTTAAATAAATTTATTAAACTAAATATGGACATTTTAACCATTTTTTCATATAACTTGTCCTTCTAAGCCATGTACATTCTGTACTGTATCAGCAACAGCTTTTCAATGGAACAAAAACACTTTCAAAACATACAGCTGTTAACAAACCAAGGTATATTATTATATTTAAACTGTAGAAATAATTCCTTCCCTCCTTATACAGGCCTACTATATCTGATTCCTGGGGGCACGGGGAACGGGGAGAGAGGCGGAGGGAGGCAGAGGACAGGAGAGAGCGGGCCAACGCTGTGGGTTCGGCAGACTCGTTATTCTCCGCTACTCTATGATGATTGGTTGAAACTGCACCACTACACTGCTGCATCGTGTTGTCAGACATGAGTATTGCACGTGCACATTTCTAACAGCACTCACAGATGTCTGCAGCTTTTTGAGTAGTTTAATGAGGCGGAGCGTACCAGCGTATTTTGATGTCAAATTGCGTACCTGCTACGCAAAATGCGTACAGGTTGGCAGGTCTGTGTTAGGAAACAGGAAATGGCATTTAATAAAAGATCAATCGAAGGATTTTATGAATCGATACCAAATCTTTCAAAACAAGGTTGATACTGTATGAATCAGATACACATGGGATATATCACTGATGGTTCGGTGCAACTCATTTTGAAGACGAGATGTGTTCAGGTGTGCTCCAACAGACTCATACACTAATTTTCAGTGCTGTAATGAAACGTTAGACTTCATGTTACCGTGCAGGACTGTGATTATTCAGGTTCATTTTAGCTGTAACACACATGACCCATGAGTGTGAGAGATGGTGTATGTGAAAAGTGGCACACTACCTTACCTCACACTATCACATGTCAAAACAAAAGGCAGAACTGTGTAAAATATCAGCATCAGATGACTGTTGCCTTCAAATGACTCCTGTCCAGTTTCTCAAAAGCTGTATGGTATTTCCAAAAGCAGCAGATGCACATGTTACCCAGCATCAGCGTCAGTGTCAGTGTCTCCATGCTTATCAATGTAACACATTATGTTGGCAGCTCGTGGAAAAACGCTTGTGTGCCTCATCCAACCTTGGATAGACTCCACAGACGCATTACCACAGGCATCAGCCACTGCCTCCAGGAGGTCTTGCTGTGGGTAGTGGGGTGGGGGGGTGGGGGGGTTGCAGTCACACATTCTATATGGTGAGAAAATGTCCTCAATCAGACTCAGAAATGAGGAACATACTGGTCAAACTATCAACCTGCAGAGGAACCTGACGCAAAGCAGGGCAACCTAATGGAAACCCATGTCATCGCAAAATGAGAACATATCGACTGCTGTTTCCTGATGGAGGAAGTTGTAACGCAGCTGGACTGGTCGAAAACAACGACAAATAAGAAAACTTGACAATACGCTGTAGTCTGTAGTTTACCACTGTACTGGATTGAAATATTTCCTCCATTTCAAAAAGTCTCAGGACATGATATTGTTATTAACTACTGAAAACAATGATACAAGGTCACAGTACATTCTTTTAACCTAACACAACACGATGCACAGAAGTCACAGTTTATTTATAAAGCAGATTTAAAACAACATCAGTCGACCAAAGTGCTGTACAGCTGTAAAAATACAATAGATAATAATGAACACTATAATAAATAAAACAATACAAGGAATAATAAGGACTCGTTTTAAAACTAATTAAGAATAAAAGAGAGTAAAAGAGAAAGGGTTAACACTGTTTTGTGGGTTAGGTAAGGGTTCATACTAAAGGGATTATTAAGGAGGTTGGTTGTATATCTCCTGTCTGTGTTGTATTGTCCTACAGTAATGTACATGTACATGTCACACCACAAGACTCAAACTCACTGAAATAGCTATGAAACTGAACACAACATTTGTTTCTTGTATATCTTAATCACCTTTCCTTTTTTTTTTTAAATTGAAACATGTATTGGCAGCCAGAGATTCACAAATGATACAGCCTGATTTGATAAACAAGTTAGTCATATGGAGACCAATACATTTTTCTTTTTTTTTATTTTATAGAAAAATAAAAAATATATACAGTGTATGATAAAAAGATCAAGAAAGAAAGTTGAGTATGTACAGAGACGATATTTCCTGAATTATTCAGGGGGTGTACACTGGGTAAACCAGTAGTCTGGACAATTAGAAGTTATTGCTCAAAACAACAATGGACATTTTATGGATTGGCCTAAGAGCCTTTCAAGATCCTATAGGGAAAGTGAGTATGCTACAAATCTTGTCTATTGTTTATTTATTTATTCATACAGTATCTGCATTATCTTTACTGTCCATGGTCAAATCAAAGATCACTCTCCCCATCCTGACATTTCACACCCAGCGTTCATGTTTGGTTTTGCCTTTAGGAGTCGACTTCCATACAGTAAGTCCCCCTCTGCAAATGCAAATCAGGCTTCAATGTGTGAACTGAGATGTAAATAAGGAGGGAGCTGTAAGCAGTGAGGGAACACACACATGTGAAGATGAGAAGGTGTGAAATGGGGCAACTGTGCATTTTTATGACTTTATTCTGCCGGAGCAGGAGGAAATGTACACAGGTGCTTACAATATAGGGACAGTATACAGTCTCACCCAATTCAGTTTAGAATTTCTGTCAAGATGGATTGACATGAGAAACAGTGCCAATAATTTTAAATAATTATTATTTTACAATACCTTTTGAGTGACAATTCTGCCTTTACACAAGACGTTGAATGTGAAATGTTTCCAACATAAGTTATAAATATGATAGCAAGACAAGGCAAGCCACATTTATTTGTATAGCCCGATCCATACACCAGGCAAATCAAAGTGGCATAGAAATACATTAAAACCATAGACAATAAAAAACCATAGACAATGGTTACATACATCTACATTTAAAAGAAGAAGAGATAAATAAGCCAGTAAAAAAGTGTTTAAAAGACAGGAATGCATAGTTAAGAATTAGAATGAGTAAAATCATTAAAATAATGTATTGACTTTAAATTAAAGCTGTAGCAAATAATGTTTTCGGTAACACTTTACAATAAGGGTCCCTTAATTAACGTTAGTTAGTACATTATTAAGCATTAATATATAAACTAATGTGTTAATTAATGCTGAGTAATGCATACATAATGATAACTAATTACATTATTCAACTTTAAAATGTATTAACTAACTTTGAGTAGTAAACATTAGTTAACTGCTTACTAATAGGCTACATTAATTAGTGTGTAAGTAATACATAATAATGATTGTTAATATATCTGTAAACACTTAATTAATGCTTAATAATGTACTAACTAACATTAATTAAGGGACCCTTATTGTGAAGTGTTACCATGTTTTCAACCCCAGACAAACTGACAGGTCTGCAGGGAGTTTGTTCCACAGATGAGGAGCGTAGTAACTGAATGCTGCTTCACTTTGTTTGGTTTTAGTTCTGGGAACACACAATGGACCCAACCCACTTGAGGGGTCTGGATGCTTCATATGGACCTAACAACTCCAGCATGTATTTTGGTCCAAAACCTGTAGACCAACAGGAAGATTTTAATCATCCTCCTTCAACATCCTTTGACTCACAGGAAGTGCAGTGTAGTGTGTAGTGATCTGAGGACCGCTGCACATTAACAGACACATTGTAAATATCCCCCCGCCCCCCTCAAATACCATTCCACATGTTCCCCTTAAAGCAATTTGGAACATCCAATTCCTTTTGCAACGCAGCCTTTGGGTGTGATTGGCTGCTTGTTTATGATGGTGCAGCTTGTTGAGAGGAAAAAAACAAAAAAAACAAGACTCTCACAAGTATTTTCACTTTCAGTAACAAACCCCGAGCACCCGACCACAGAGCTATCACACTGCAAAATTCAGCTCGCCTCCAATGTTCAAGCAGCACATACACGCAAGAACATGAGAACATGAGGCCCTGCTACAGGCAGACAGTAGCCTCTGAGCTTGTTAGCCTGTCAGCCTGTGGACATCACTCCCACAGACTTTGCAGAGACTCACAGCTGGACTTTTTCCTTTTTTTATTTCAAGGTATACTTATATACTGTAAGTGTACTGAACTATGGGCTTACATTTAGTGTTGCACTCAAATGACGCATACACCATCTCTCACAACTGTGTTTTATCTAAAATTAACCTGAGAATCACAGTCCTCCACGATAACATGATGTCTAACATTTCACTACAGCATTAAGACTTGGTGTATGACTCTTGAAGACAGCTTCTCCTCTAACTGAGTTGCACAGCGCAGACATATGGGCCTTAACATCAATGACACATCCTAATGTGTATGCAATTAGATAAGTGGAAAAAAATGATGCAGTACTTACTTAGAATGGGAATGGAGCAGGTATAGAGAGATTATAATGTGATGCAGCGAGTGATCAGGCTCTCTATGGAGGAGTGACAGAAGGCTGGGAGAAGTTTGCTTTCTTCTTCTTCCTGCAAACAGTTCTTTCTCATCAGTCTCAGAAAGTGTAGGCGTTGCTGGCATTTTTTTAAACGATGTTATCTGTTATGTGGGTTCTTGGAAGTTTAAAGTATGACCCGTTTCCACACAGTCTCCATTTAAGTAGCTACAGAGGGAGAGCGTCAGTGTGCACTTCCTGAAATCCAGGATGACTTCCTTAGTTTCCTAAAATTGCCCAGTGCGTTATAGTATAGTGTGTTTGTGCTTAATTTCATCCACTAGGCCTATATTGTGCACTATAAAATACCCACAATGCACCGCACAATTGAGTGAACAAGTGATGTAGGCTACACTACATTGTACTCCTGTATACCACAATGCAATGCAGCCATATTTTGCCAGAGAAGAAAAGCGAGATGATTAGCATGTTAGCTAAGATTTCTTTAGGTTATTTACCAGTTATCAGTGAATCAACAAACAGCTCCTTAAACATCTCAGACGCTGTTCGCCTCGCCTGAGGAGCAGGAGTTGGGCAACATCCGAACAGTAACAGGCAGCATTAAAGCAGGAGTAAGCGATCCGGTCGTTTTGGCTAATGCTGCGTTCCTGGCAGGCTTTTGAAACCGTAAGTTAGTTAACCGCAAGCTATTAGCCTACAGCTCACGATTGGGACACACGACAGTAGCTGACAAAACCAAATGTCCACACCGTTGATATTTCAACAGTTTATTGTCCAAGAAACACAACCAAGCAGAATCACATCCTCAAATGTGACCCGTTCTATCAAAATGAGTCGGAAGTCGCAACGTTCTATTTTTAGATAATCAGCTGATAACGTGGAAAACCCATAGAAAATCAAAAACTTTTTTTACCCTAATTTCAAAGCAATGACATTCAAAAACAATCTCCCAAAGTTTCACAGTCCAGATCATTGAGAAAAGGCACGTAAATGATGATTAAAGTTGACCTGCAACTTAAACCCTCTGAAAATGAGTGTTGCTTCGGTGCAAAACATGAAATATCTTCTGAACCGTTCATGATAGAGACGAGCTGAAAACTGCATCTGAATCGCGGGATTCTCCGCTTTCCGACGGTCATTGAATGTTGCATCTATGACGAGCAGGGACGGCCTACAGAAACAGATGCTAAACCGAGTAGCATCGACGCTAACAGAGCGTAGCATCGACACTGACAGAGCGTAGCATCGATGCTAATTCGAACGTAGCATCGATGCTAACCCGAACGTACACGCTTGCACATGTTTTACAAAATGTCAACAAAACATGACAACTTCTGAACCGTTTATGATAGAAACGAGCTGTAAAAAGCATCTGAATTGTGAGATTCCCTGCTTTCCGAGGGTCATTGAATGCTGCATCTATGACAACAAGGGACCATATAGGGTGCGTGTAATCACGTGGTACAGGAACAGATGCCAGAGTCACTGGCAAAAAACTTTAACTGCTGTTTTCTCAGGTTTTAGAACAGAATAAGAGAGTATAGGAGATCGTAATTCAAATGGCCACATCTCGAAAACCATCAAATGTATGACTCTGACTAGGGCAGGGCTGTACAGTGCGAGCATTTCACTCGCATATGCGCCTAAAAATAGTTTGTGCGAGTAGAAAAAATAAAAAGGGAGCACCGGTGCGACTACGGATTTCAACCCTTTCATTCGCATTTTGCTCCTAAACTAAATCCATACTATGTGTATCAAAGTAGAGTAGCCCACAATTCTCGCGCATCTCTGTATAAAAAACGGACAAGCACTGTCCTACAACTTCTTTTTCACACCTGCAAAACACAGAACTCATGTGATGAGATGCGGTGACGTCGCCCTGCGGCGAGTTTATGAATGAAAACATCCGCGCCGCCCGGGCAGCACGGGCGATTCACCGCCCGCGGAAGTTAAAATTAGGACAGATTGATCTGTGTGTGTGTGTGTGTGTTTGTGTGTGTGTGTGTGTGTGTGTAGGTGTGTGTAGGTGTGTGTAGGTGTGTACGTGTGTACGAGAGGAGGACTAGTTTCTCCTCGCCACTGCGGAGTCCGACGATGCGGCGCGAGTTGAGCGGAGCGATATCGGTGTGAAAGTCGTAGCCGGACACTCGAACGTTGAAGGAAAATTAACTGACCGTGTACAATGAAGAAAATTGACTCGTATTTCCTAAAAAAGCAAAGCGAAACCGCTGACAGAGCGGACATCGGTGAGAGAAATGTGGGAGAAGTGGAATCTGGGACTGACGATGTTGACTCCGTCGAGCCGGAGGAGATGCCAACAGTTAGCCTAGCTAGCACCGGTAGTGCTAGCAAGGTTTACAAATTTAAAGCCGACTGGATCAAGCTCTTCTCCTGGTTGGAATTTGAGGACAACCTCATGTTTTGTAAATACTGTAAAGGCCAAAAGCAGGCAGGAAATTCGGCATTTGTTTCTGGAAACCCCCATTTTAAAAAAGATAGTGTAACCAAACATAACTACTCCAAGCGGCACATCGCCTGCAGAGACAGTTACATGCTGAGACAAAACAAACCAGCCTTGACAGTGACCGCAGCTCTGGACAGGCAAGTGATGTTGTCCGAGGTGGAGATGAGGAGGCAGCTTAAAATCAAAATGAACATCGCCTACTTCATCGCCAAGGAGGAAGAGCCGTTTGTCAAGTTTGGGCCACTTATCACGCTGCACAAGAAGAACGGCGTTGATATCAACCCAACCTATGACAACCATGTCAGGTAATATTTTCCAATAATATTAATATAGTAGTAATAATAATAATATTTAAAATCATAGCTTTTTACTAAAACAAAGCAATGTTGTCATTCTGGCATGTGTATAGTACCATTATGATAAGTAATGTAACTGCATGTGATGTCAGTCATGTTATGTAACAGTATGTAGCTTAGTATGTGTATACTACATACTACATATGCCAGGCTATGTATTTATTTCTTGGCCTCAGTTGCAGGGAGATAAGCAGTTGTTCTGCAACACTGTTTGTATCCAATAAAACTTAAAATTACAAACCATAAGTGTTTTACAACAGTGTTCTCATTCATACAGGTGTGCGGAAATGATTGGACAAGTTGCCGATCTCTTGAAAGAGAACCTAGCTGCTAAGCTGAGAACAGCAAAGCACCTTGCAGTTCTCATTGATGGTGACACTGACATATCAAACACCGAGTGTGAGATTGTCTATGTGCGTCTGGTAGAGGGTGGGAAGCCAGTCACTCTCCTTGTTGGACAACAGACCCTTGAACACTCCCATGCCAATGGTAGGTGGTCACGGTCTAGCAGCAAGAGTAACCTTTATTTTTGTATAGTTTCATAAATGCATAATTGAGTCACTATCTTGTTTGTTTTAAGGCCACAAAAGTTCTTATTGTTTTTATGCTATCCTTCAAGGTGTTCTGGATGCAACCAAGGCTGCATTCAATGCAGTTTGCCCAGACGACAATGGAGGGTCATGGATGAAGAAGATCATCAGCTTTGGGGCAGATGGTGCCTCAGTGAATATGGGCCACCGTGGAGGAGTGATTGCTCTCCTGCAAAGAGAGGCAGGGGAGTATATTATCCCTATCCACTGCATGCCACACAGGTTTGTAACTGGAAAAAATGGTTATGTGGTAGCAGACATACATGCACATTTGTCACATGCGTGTGTGCACACACAACCTAAATTATTTGTCAGTCACACACAAATAGGCACACAGACACACCACTGTAACAGAGTAGGGAAAAAAAGAAGAGGAAGGTGGATAGTTTTTTTTTTTAACTATATTTTGGCTTTCACAGACTAGAGCTGGCGATCCTAACCCTCCAGAAGAAAGAACCAATGGTGTCCCAGGTCTACGATCTTCTGCATCTTGTGTGGAAGACCTACCACTTCAGTGGAAAGTCCAAGAGAGAGCTCCATCAACTAGGGAAAGAGCTGGGTGTGGATGTCTGCACACCGTCTACTGTCAAAGGGACACGCTGGATCCCCCATGTCCACAGGGCCCTCAAAGTGTTCCTGCGACATGGAGCAGACAAGAACCTTGCCACAGACAATGGCCAGTACTCCACTGTCCTGCAGCACATGGAGCACCTGGCTGTTGCAGGTACAGTGGAGGTTCAAGGACGGGCAAAGAAGGTCAGTTTTACAACATTAAGTTAAACAAAATAGGTTTTAAGTTAAATGACATTTCAGACTTGAATGGTTGGCAGATGATGAGGTGGCTAGGAATACAACACTTATTTTGTATTGATCTACTGCTACACAGGTAAAGAGAGAAATGGAGAGTGCACCTTTTTGTGTATTCTGCCATTTTCTCTCTGACATGTTCGAGGAGCTGTCTTCACTTAGCCTCACCCTGCAGAGAAATGACCTGATCCTCCCCCAAGCTACGTCAGAGCTGAGGAAGACAGTGACAAGACTAGAAGGACTTAAGTCTAGGGCAAAGTCAGGAGGCATGCTGGAGAAGATCCAGACCATGCTTGCTCAGCGTGGAGATGATGAGTGCAGATTCCAGGTGTGTTAGGATGAGTTTGTTAGGATCTAATGGAAACAAATGTTTAGAGCAGAAGTGTGAGAATCTGTCACTATATGAGAATTAGTGTAGGTCTATTCAATGTAAAGATTTGGAGAAATGCAGTCTTTAAAACAATTTTGTGTGATTGTCTCTGTCTCTGTCTCTGTCTCTCTCTCTCTCTCTCTCTCTCTCTCTCTCTCTCTCTCTCTCTCTCTCTCTCTCTCTCTCTCTCTCTCTCTCTCTCTCTCTCTCTCTCTCTCAAAGGGAATACCACTGAAGGGGAATCTGACAGGTCTCACAGACCTCACCCATCCACAGCTGAAGAAACACATGGAGGCAGCTATCACTATTGGTGTGACTGAGCTAAAAGCCAGGTTTGGTGGGCTCCTGAATGATGACGCTGAAGTCAAGACCCCGGTGCAGGCCTTCAGAGTCTTCAATCATGACACATGGCCAGATGATCAGGGCAGCCTTCTGACCTTCGGTGATGGTGATGTGGCAGACCTGGTGAGGCATTTCAGAGAGCCTCTTGAGAGGTAAGAATGTATTTTGCACTGCTGTGATGTAGGCACTGCCTGATGTGATGTGAACAATGATGCCTGGGTATTTGCTAACTTCCTCTGTTAAATCTCTACAGATCAGGGTGTGACCTGGCAGCTGTTGAGGATGAGTGGCAGGGACTGAAGATCTTGGTCAGTCAAACTTTCAAGGACAAGTCCTACAGTGGCCTGTGGGAGACCATGCTGACCAAGGAGCCATACAGGGAGGATTACAAGGTAAGCAAACACTGCTGAGTGTTTGCATGCTGCAGTGCCCTTCTCCTATTATTGGTGGTTAAAGATGAGATAAGTAAGGCCTATCTTAATCCCCCTAGAACATACTGGAGTTGGTGCAGCTGATGCTAGTGTTGCCCATTTCGGCTGCCCAGTGCGAAAGGGGCCTCTCTGCACAGAACCGCATAAAGAGCTCCAAAAGAAGCAGCCTTGCAGTCTCCACCACCGAAGACCTCATGAGGATCACCCTGGAGGGGCCCAGTCTTGAGGACTATGATCCAAGTCCTGCAGTGGACCGCTGGATGAACTCAGCCAAGCGTGCCAGGCGACTTGACTACAAAAAGATGTGGGACAGGGATGTTCTCTGTGTTTAATTGAGGGTTACAGTAGGCCTTATGATGGCCCTGTGTTTATATGTATTAGTGCACATGTGTTACTGTGTACGTGATTTGAGTGTAAAATAATAAAATTGTGTTATTTATGAAATTTAGTAGTGCTCCTAAATTTTTTTCTGTGCTCCTAAATTTTTTCATTTAGGAGCACTTGTGCTCCTAGTGAAAAAGCTAAGCGTACAGCCCTGGACTAGGGTATCATTTTAAAGGTTATTTTCTAATCTTTCCATTGATACCAAAATCTCAACTTTGAAATTTGGGTCACTGTGACTCATTTCGATGGATCGGGTCACAAATGTTCCTGTAAGTGTCCGCTGTTTTTTGTTTTGTTTTGTCCAGTGTATTTACATGAAGCTCAGCGCGTCCGTTTACATCACAGCAATACCTGGCACATCTGCTGATGTAACCATGTTCAGAAAATTCCTGTGTAGTGTCAGAATTCTCCTTTCATTTCATTCCCTACATCGTGTACATGATGTAGTGCACTACATCATATACATGATGTAGGAACAGGGAGTGAGTGAATGAGGAGATGATTTCAAACACAGCATTGGTGTTCAGAGTCAGATTGTTTGTAGTATATTATTTGAATTTGAATTTGAATTTATTTATTCAGGATAGCCCCTTGAGATCAATCATCTCATTTTCGAGGGGGTCATTCCGCAAAATGATACAATGGGGGGGTCCGCCCGCTATTCAGACATCCCGCTATTCCGACATGTCTCTATTTAGACATCTCGCTATTACGACATCCCTCTATCTAGACATGCCGGTAGTCCGACACTTTTTGATACCGCTATTCCGACACGTCGTCTTTTTTTTTTTTTTTTTTTTTTACAGCTGCGATACCCAGGCGCGTCTCTCTCTCTCTTTTCTTTTCAGCATGCCTATCATGCCTGTTCTTAATCTCAACAACTCAACTATCAAGTCACAAACAAAACTGACACACATGATAAACAAACAGAACTATGCTGCAGTTTGTTTGTCAAGTTAACCTGTCACCTTCAGCACCACGGACAGCGCCGCGGAGCTGCATCTGTGAGCGTCTGGGCTCTGGGCTTAGGGCCTGGGGCCTCATTTATCAAAACTGTAAGTAAGCAGTGTAAAACTGCTGCTACTAAATGTTTTGCTTAGGCCTACGGCAAAAAGACACCCAAAATATTTAGGCTACACCTTTTTCAGATCTATCAAACTGTGCGTGCACAACTCTCCACAATTTCTCTTTGATAAATCAAACTGGATCCAAGAATGGTGCGCAGTTGCGCACGTGAACACACCTCCGCCCCCGGAATGCCTAGACACAACCATATATGGTCAGCACGTGCATATTAATTAGCCATGTGCGCTCTGTGGAGCGACAACAAAGTGACAACAAAGACAACAGGCGGAGGGTGGGGGAAAGAAAGCGAGATACATGGCATCGGGCAATACATCAGTCAGAAAAATTATCTTGCATTTTAATAAGCTACAATAAAAACAAAAACCTCCCAAATCTCAGCTGCCGGTGTGTTTTTAAACTTGGAGGGTTTGTTTTTTCTTCTCTTATAGGCCTATGTAGCCTATTTGTGTATGAGAAACAGTGTCTCAGATGGAAAAAAAAATAAAAAATCAGAAGGACACGTCTGACTATAAGGTAACAAATCAATGTCGGAAAAGCGGAATGTTTGAAAAATAGTAAAGTGCCACTACTCCGACAATGAAAAAAAAAATGTCGGAATAGTGGGACGTTTGAAAAATAATGTTAATGCCGCTATTCCGACAATTAGAAGTCAATGTCGAAATAGCGGCATGTCGGAATAGCAGCATGTAACCGATACAATGATACAACGTCAAGTAAAGAAAAAAGAAATACAGTGAAACACAGTACAGGACTTGTACATACACACACACACTCACACAAACACAGACAAGGCTCTCCTAGCCCCAGCTAATCCACAAACGGCCAGATATCAATTTAGTAGTCTATTTAGTGATAGCCGAGCTTACAAATGGGAAAAAATGAAATAAAATGAATAAATAACTGCACAAAATGAGAGAGTCGCAAAAAAATTACAGTTTATACGGAAAACAAAATCTAAGAAGATATTGAAAGAGAAATAAGAATAAGTCAAAAAAAGTCAGAAACAAGAACAGACAGTTTGCAAATGGATTAGAAGTGATGCTTTGAAGCCATAAAGAGAAGTAATAGACCTAAGCTGGCATGGGAGTTTGTTCCAATCAGACGGAGCTTTGAACTGAAATGAACGCCGACCAGATTCTTTAGATATTCTGGGAGTGCGGAAAAAGAGATGATCTGTGTGTCTCAGGCTGTATTGTGTACTATAAGGAATCAGAAATTGTTTTAAATATAAGGGAAAATTAAAGTGAATGCATTTAAAAAATAAATAATGACCAATGAAGAAATCTTCTGGCTTTTGGGGTTAACTAATTCAGAGATTCGTAAAGAGTACAGTGATGATTTCTGTAGGAACATCTCAGAACGAATCTACAGAGGCAGTTATAACGCACGGTAAGAGGACGAAGATTTGATTCTCTGGTGTTCTGATAGATAATGTCTGCATAGTCAACAATAGGAAATATTAGTTGTGTTATAATTCTTTTACAGACCTGTAATGTGAAACAATCAATGGGCCGATACAGTAATTTCAAACGACAGTAAATTTTCTTTGTAATTGAATCAGCTGAGAATCATGCAAGAGGTCCAAGTATTTAAATTCATCTACATTTTCTAGTGGAGCTCCATCAAGAATAAGGACCAGTCTTTAGATAGTAAATCGGTCTAGTCTGCTCAGTTGGTCCATGTTACAATGAAAAAGAGCTCCCATCCCCAGGAACTTCTCCTGTGCTGATGGTTCAGGTGATGCTCTCAAGTGTATGGTAATCACCCCTGATGTACCAACAACTGTGCTAATTAAAGCAGAAGTAAGCGATCCGGTGGTTTTGGCTAACTTCTTGTCAGCCGATGGAGTTAGCAGTCCCCGCCCTCGTCCCTACGTCACCACATTCACGCGCATCCCTTGGCTGCACACACAGAGAGGACCGCCCCTTTATGCCGTTCTCTCTCCTCATTGGATAAAGGTTGTAGGATACAAGTGAAGTTTTCTCCTCGGCTTACAGCAGAGCAGAGTGAATGACAGACCCGTGTTTCAGTCCAAACACTCTATAGAAGTGATTGCTGTCGGAAGATCTATTTAAGACTTATATTAACACAAACATTCTGCTTACTTCTGCTTTAAGCTCATGCTGTGTCAGTAGGAGACTGTTGCTGGGGCTGGTTTCCTAAAGCCTTTATAACGCTATGTTGTTCTTAACCTTCACTTGTTCTCATTCTTAACATTTTCACATGTTTCCGAAAGCATTCTTTGCTCTGAATATCTTCCCTATGACACCTGTTGGTAAAGTTGGTCTGCAGACTCATCTTAGGCTATATGAGCCATGTTTCAGCTCACATTGCCACACACATGTTTAGAAAACAGTGTTGCGCCTGAAACTGATTTTATCCTATGGTACAGTGACTGTGGTTCACTAGTAATTTTCTGCCATTAATAAAGTCACAAAATCACTAAAAATCACAACATAAAAGTGTGCTAAAATCTTTATTCAAACAACTAAGATTAGTGTAAACCGATCGCACAAGACACTTAATTGCATCAGTAATTAAACAAGGCTGCTGGTCAATCATCAGTGATTGCAAATCAAGCCACCAGTGTTACCAGTGTGTGATTTGTACAAAAAACCAGAGGGGGGGATAGTGATGGCTAAATAAAATAAAAAGAAAAGACAAAAAGGATGCAATCTTCGGGGATTACATGGCCTAAAAAGTTTGAAAACCTCTGATCATCTCAAGTTGAAAAACTGTAGAAGAGCTGTAGTTGATAATAATGCAAGCATTCGATTGATGTTTTATTTGCATAGAACACACATGCTGTCAATCATGCACCTCCGCTTGAAGTGAAAATTGATTCCTGAGTGATCGATCGCAGCCAATTTCAGCACCGTCTCGTGGACAGCTCACTTTACTGTACGTCACTCGTAGCAAAGTCATTCTTGAGAAAGCTCCTGAGAAATAGTTTGGGAACCAGATGTAGAAAGGTGTGATATGTCTTCTTAGATCTGAGAAAGAACGTTAAAGCAGAAGTAAGTGGTCCGGTCGTTTTCGCTAATGCTGCGTTCCAGGCCGGCTTTTGAAATCGTAAATTACAGCTTCAAGTCACAACTTACGACTTTGTAGCGTTCCAGGCAACCCACTCGTGTTTTTCTGACCTGTTTTACCGGTGAAAGTCACTATAACGGCCACTCGTAACTTCCGACCGGTGAACTCGTACCAGATCGAACTGGTACCACTTCACGGTCAGAAAAATACGAGTTTCCTTGAACGCACCATAACAGTCCTCGTCCCTACGTCACCACATTCACGGCGTCCCTTGGCTGCACACACAGCCCTGCATGCCGTTCTCTCTCCTCATTGGATAAAAACTGTAGGATACGATAAATGTTTTCTCCTCGACTCAGAGCAGAGCAGAGTGACTGACAGACCCGTGTTTCAGACCAAACCATGGACGAAATTTTGATTACAGAGGTGGGGGGGACACAGCTGGCCTGAGTTGGCTCCGGGGGGGGGCTGTTCTACTTGTGAAGATAACCCAAAATTTAAAAGGCCTACAATGAAGAAAATATAAGGCTAATATCTTTTGTATAGTTTTATTTATGAAGAAACTCAGAATTCCTTTGCTGCTGTTTTACTCTAACTATCAGCACCGACATAAAAATGAGTTCCAACTGTGAGAAATTACTGATTACAAGCGTGATCATTGTGGATGGAGGCTTCAGACGCACGTACGTGTAGACTATAATCAGTCACATGCTTTGATCATGTCACAAAACCTGGCGATCAGTGTTTGGGAAATTATAATTAAGGGGCTGTGAACGCGATTTTATAACTTTATGATTACATGGTTCGGCTGACGGTGGGTTGTGAGGTCGTGGTGGTAAAAAAAAAAATCTTCCACTGTGGAGATCACCTGAACAGGTATCACACCAGAGCGGCTCCTCAGTCGGAGCAGCCGTTCATCTCTGTCCTGCAGGAGGAGGTTTGTGTGTAGGCTACTGCTTCAGCGGTGCTGTTTCTGTTCAAACAGCTGATTAATGAGCATCGGTCCTATCTGTCTGAGTGACAGCAGGGACGGCCAATCACACGTTAGCAAGAAACGACAGAGCCAATCGATGAGCTTGTGGGCGGTCTAAAGGTAAACAGGCTTCAGCTTGAGCGGCTGTTTTCCGCTTGGTCCTAGTGCTTGACCCGCTTCTGTTTAATATAGCGTAACATCGTTTTTGGACGGTAAAACTGCAGGGGACCAAGCCTGCCTTTGGAAAAAGTGCAGGGGACATGTCCCCTGTGTCCCCCCTTAAAATTACGTCCGTGGACCAAACACTCTATGTAAGTGATTGCTGTCGGAAGATATAACTATTTAAGACTTATATTAACACAAATATATCACTTACTTCTGCTTTAAATAGGGAAACTGGCCCCAGACCTCCTTAGTTGAGGACCTACTGGGCTTAAAGACCGGGGAGTCTACTTGCTGGAGGCCACAGAGGAAGACCACAGACAAGTGGATCTGTCCCACTCCCTGTAAGCAGTTTAAACATTGTCATCATGCTCCTCGGACTCATTCCTCTGCTCGCCAGGTCACAGGAAACACATCATTATGCTAGAAGGCACAGAAACCTGGTAAATATGAGGTCATTGGGTTCCGAAACCCCGCCTTCCAGAAAATAGACTTCCATTCTTCGTAATAGCGGGCTTTTCTATTTTTTCTGTAACCCCCCCCCACTCCGAACAGACAGACGGACGCAATCAGAAAAGGAAACAGAGGCTGTGCATTTATCCTTTTTTCGTTTTTGGGATCAAACGGATCATGCGCATAATTAACTGCAAAACAAGCAAATACTTCTTATTAAAGGAGAATTCCGGTCATTTTTGACCCCTTAATCGTTGTCCTGATGGTCACCCAGTGTTGGGGGGAGCAAAAAACACGACTAAAATTGATGCAGGCAAACCAGAGTTACACCATGGCTAGACGGTGCTAGGGAAAGCGACAATTCTAAACTATGGGGGCAATTCAACCACAACAAACACTCAAAAAACAATCAAATATCTATGGTACATGACTGGAATCCTTATGACACACCACTGAACTCATATAGTGTACAGTATAAACAGTATCAACTTTGTGTTTTTGTATATAGTCACTCACCTCAGACAGCCGAACTCTGAAACATCCTGGAAAAAACATGCAAAAACACAAAGTTTATACTGTTTATACTGTACACTATATGAGTTCAGTGGTGTGTCATAAGGGAGACCTGGACCCAACCTGAAAACACTACTCTCCAATAACCACACATTTCTCCTGGTGGGAACACTCTTCTCATTCCCAACCAATGGCCATTCACAAAATACACTTCCTTTGAGGGTCATGTTGTCATGGTGTCTGCTGTGGCGAAAGTTTATGCTGTCAACACTGATTTTAATGTCAATAACATTAAAATATCTACCTATAACGTCCTTGGTTTTCCCTAAACTGGATTTGAACTCATAAACTAGCAACAAACACCACTCCACAATGACACTACTTCACTTTTACTGTTGTTTTAACTTTTTGCTCTCTCTTGCTGTCAAAGCATTTTAATATGAACTACCATTCACCCCAACCTTCAGGAGAAGGATGTCAAACTTCCAAGGTTAAAGAAAGTGATACATAATGCAGCCTACAATTATGTTACCTCTATATGTTTGGCAAAGCAAATTATTTCTCTATAAATACATTTTTGCAAGGAGACAGTGATGCAGGAGACGGTGTAAAGTTCAGACCTGACAGTGAAGTACAGGTACTGCTGGGGAACCATATGCAACAATACAGAACATCTAAAAGACAGGTTATATAAGGCTTGGCACCTATATAGAAACAAACGGATGAGCTATTTCCTCCACACAGTCTCTGTTTTTGAAAGCACAGTCTGATATGCGCTGTGGAATGGAGGCTTGAGGGAAATGCAATGTAATTTTTGTAAATGCCCTCATGCCAAAAACTGAATAGATTTTTTTTTTCTTTTTTTTGTATCTGTTTGGATGGACAAGTCTGGGAAGAAGCATTTATATAAATCTCACACAACAACTTTTTATCTGGAGTTAGCAGCTCATTTAGGCAGCATGGTTGACACTATTAGGTCCTTTAGTTAAATACTCATCATCACCCCATTCTTAAAATAAAAAATAAAAAGTTCAAAGGACTGGGGTTGGATCCCTGCTTCATATCCCGGAGTGTGGATTACCTAAGAGAATGACCCCAGTAAGTCAGGCTGGGTTACTGTGTCTCAGGGATGAGCAGCACTGGGGCTCCACAGGGAACTGTTCTGGCTCCGCTCCAGTTCATTCCGTATACAGCAGACTTTAAACACAACCCTGAGTCTTTCCACATCCAGAAATACTGGGATGACCCAGCTATTATGGTGTGTATCTGAGATGATGGAGAAGCGAGATCTTGCTGAGAGTTATCTAAAGATTATTTTGACAGAAATATTTGATCTGCTCTTGTCAATAAAAGAACTAACTAACTATCAGGAAACGGACTGGAAAAGGAGAACAGGGATCTGACAACGGGCAACTCCAACACCAAGGACATGGTCATAGACTTTTGGAGGTCTAGGCCTTCAGCAAGTCATAATAGGAGCTGTTCATAGCATAAAGAGATGATAGTCATAATAATAATCATTAGAATTATCATCATGTGGTTCTCTCTGCTACTCTTTATCCAGATTCATATGAAATGTAAAACCATTTGCGTGAAATTATGACCTTGACCTTTGACCAAAATCAGTCCTTGAGTCCAAGTAAACACTTGAAGAAGTTCCTTGAAAGCATCAATGAAGCTGAAAATTGTACTATAACTAACTGTAAACTGACACTGCATTGTTAATAAATGGTCATGTCCACATATCTCTGTGCATAGACAATATCTTTAGCATCTTTCAAGATTGTGTCCATTCTTTTTTGTTGGCCACATTGACCTACTTATTTCTCTTGAAAGTTGTTTTTTGATTAGTTTTATTTTTTACTGGTGGATTATGAATCCTTGGCTGTGGTGTTCTGATAGCAGCTAGATGCAGCATTGTGTATATGCAATCATAACCTCTGACCCAACATATACCTGGACCCTCAGCCTGAGTATGGATTTCTCCACATCTGGCCAGATTCCAGCTGTATCCACCTGTATGGTCGAACACTGGCATAGAGTAGAGAGCATGCGAGTCTAGTTCTCAATTCTACACCAACTGTATAAGTGAGGATTCAAAACAATGATTAACCACAATATATAAACATATCAGTATTAGAGACTCTGAATCAGCTGTAGATCCATTTTGAACAAATTGTGTACTGTAAAAATATTTACCGTTACCTCTGATTGAGATGCTCACGGTTATGACACTGATGATGATAATCATGACTTTTGGTGCAGCAGTGTTGCACTTGTGCATCATTGATTACAGTGTATTAACAGTACGTTCATTCTGTTCCCACTTGGTTGTCAGTTCCTCTTCCCTCACCCAGCGCACCATCACTGTGATTGGCAGATCGATGTTTGTGTCTTTGTGTGTAGCATGTGTGAGTGGGTGTGTGGCATTATTTCAATCTATTTTCTGGTCCGGCTCTACGGATGTTTTTTCTTTCTTTCTTTCTATATTTCTTTCTTTTTGTTGATACCAATGTTTTTGTGTTGATTTTTTTTTTTTTTTTTACTTCCGTGGAATAAGTAGGCAACATTGTGAAAAATATTCAGTAAGCAATGAATTAAATAACAATAGTGCATTTAAATGGATACTGGATTCTTTCAGTGGGCGTCTTTGAAAAGTGTTTAAAATGTTAGTTTGTTTTTTCTCTTTTTTCTGCTGGCCCTGTGCACAAACTAAACACAGCTCTGCCAGTCTGCTGATCAGAATCTACAGGTAATAACACATGGATTATGCACAACTTCTTTGACTGTCCCTTTAGTTTAACCAATCTTTCATTAGTTGTACAAACCAAAACCAAGAGAATATGTTATACCACTGGGGTTCCTACAACCTCTTCTCTCCAGCAGATGTAGAGTTGAAGGTGTCAGTCGAACTTGACTTGGCCCCAGCCCGACAGTTCACACTGTGTTTTGTGGATCCAGACAGTAACTTTCCATCTCCTGGCTTGTTGCATTCTGGCTTTAAAGAACTGACAAACAGTTGGAGACATGTTCTTTGCAAGGTCTTCTAACAACCTCAGAAATACTCTTTCAATGACCAGATGAGGCCTGAATTCCACAGGTTTCACAGGAATGCAGTTTCAAGCTTGTATACAATCTATTGGCTCAGAACCACAGCGTGGCTTCTTGTAGACATCAGAATGGGTTTTCAAGGGAGTCTTTCTATCTGGACATAGCTTATTATTAGCCTGCTGTAAGTGTGCAGTGACAGTCACTGAGTGATGGATTTTGATTTTTTTTTTTTAATAAATAAAGAGACTGGACAAATGAGAAACTCTGTAGCTGCTTGAATTGCAAACTTTGGATTAAACAGTGATGTGTTCTCCTTTTAACTTAACTCCTCCACACTAAAGGTGCAACAGGTAATTTCATTTTCCTAAAAAAATATGCATTGTGTATATTGATATATTATTATATTGAACAAGGTCAAATTAAAGACAATGTTAACATAGGAAAGTTAACATAGTACTGACTGGTTGGTTGACAACCCCACCTCTCTCCACACCCTGTAACTTCAGTGAATTAGACTTAATTACTTTGAAATATGAATGAATGAATGAATGAATTTTTTTTATTTTCGTGTCATGCCACCACTGTGGCCCATCCCATATGAGATTACAAGACACATTTAATGACAAATACAAAAAAAGACTAAACAGTCCTTCCTGTTGGTGTTACCTGCCACACAGGTGTGACATAAATAAACAATTTAAGAGTACTCATCTACTATATATCGCTCTTCGTCTCATTGCCCAAGCCTTTTCAAGAAATAAAGAAAATGCAAATATATTCAACTGAAAAAGATGCTTTAGCTTCTCAGCATCGTCTAACCACACACATTCAAATATATACTGTTTTAATGAACAATTAAAAATTAAATGATTACATAGTTAGTGAGTTAAACATAGAATCTGCAATGAAACGTGTCTCTGGCCTGAGGCGTACTTTCTTTGTCCGTTGATTCTCATTATAAATCATGTGTGCACAGTTCGCCAGACATACAAGAGATCCTGCACCTTCAGAGCATGCTATAGGGTTAGTGGCATAGTCCCGAAAACCAAGGACTATCCAGTCCAGTCGTCAGCTGCCACACTTGGTTTCCGTTGTCAGATTTCCTCCTAGACGCCGGGATGTGCTTCTGTCCCGAGAGCTGACGGTCGAGCTATTTGGCTCACATCCAGCAGCACTGGAGGGAGAGCAGAGGTCACTTTTAGCCACTGCTGAGCAGAGTAAATAAAAAGTGGTGGATCTGGATTGGCATTTGCTCTTTGCCAACAGGGAGTAGAGTAACAGGAAGACGTTAAAAGAACAACAACAAAGCTTTTTTTTCCTAATAAAGTATACATTTGTGGATAAGTGAGTGCAGAGTGGAGTGGTTGTTTCTGACGGCCTCCCCAGTGACTGCTGTCTTTGTTTCCTATTAAACTATCATCAGAAAACAAGACTCAAAAAAAAGGGGGATGGAGAGAAAAGCTAAATGACAAATTATCTAACGACAGCGTGCAGAAGAATACAGCGCGTGTCAGAGGCAGAGTGGTGTACTGTACTGTGTGCGCTCATCTATGCACAACGAGGCCGCCTGAGCCCTATTGATGTTTGAGAGTGGAATGGAACGGGTTTGCGGTTACAGAGATCAATGACGAGACAGTTTGGCCAGTCGTACAACTTTCAACAATCATTCAGCCTGTCATCACAGCTAACAAGATCTCACACACATAGAAACCAGTCTGGAACACAGAGCGGGGGAATTACTTCAAGTGGTTTCCCTTGACGTCTTTGGTGAAAGTAACTTTTAAAATGACCAGCTGCTTTATGAGAGGTTTGACCACAGGGAATCATTGAAGAATGTTGACTGAAGTTGGGGTGGTGAGGATTACTTTGGGTTTAAAGGGATAGTTCAACATTTTGGCAAATTGGCCCATTGCCATAATCCCTATAGTTTTAGCAGTAGGTTTGTTACCTTTAATTGTCGGTGCAAGCTGTTTTTAGAACGGCGGAGCAGAGCCGTGAGCTGCTCAGAGCTACGCTACGGAGGCTAATGGAATTTCTTGGTTTCCCTCATCAAACTCATCAAATACACAATCCAACACCTCCAAAATGTTCGTGTACAGCTAGGCCACGCCCCCTGGACTTCCATTCCTCCATTTTAATATCAAGATGAAGATCAAGAGCCAACATGGACACATCTTTGATAAATAGCCCCTCTCCTCCCATTGTCATCCAAGCTTTTTAGTAAGGATACAACTTCTATACGTCTGATCCACGTCACTTTGTCACTCAGCATGTCTTGTCATTCAAACCTGAACCTGCAGCTTCAAACAATGCTACAGTTATGGGAACTTTTGATTCTGATGAAGCATCACCAATGGAGTCTGACACATTTACTGTCAAGGTCTGAGCAGAAGACAACACATTCATTAGTCATGATATTTAGGCCATGGTGACGGCCTTTTTTGACCTTTTGACCCTTCAAGGTACCAGTGAACAAACAATGGAGTAGCAGACCAGTGTTGTAATCAAGACCACCTAACCCAAGACCGAGTCAAGACCAAGACCAAGGGGGGGAGAGACCAAGTCCGAGACCAAACCAATGCGTAGCCATTTTCAAGACCGTTACTGTATTCAGGACCAGAACTCACAATAATCATGTTGTCTGATATTTACATTATTACTCAGCTAAATAGAAAGGATAATTCTGTATAAAATCTAAACCATATACCATATAACAGTCACCTTTGACACTGGTGCAACAAAGTTTTTTCAGATGGTTACACAAGCAGATACTTTCGTAGAACAATTTTAATTGTCTTAAAGGGGACCTATTATGCTTTTCCAGCTTTTCAGACTTTTATATATGTTTAAAATGTTGGACACCTTGTTACACTCTGTACACTCGGTTGCACTGACTTTTTTTTTTACATGAGGTCGTGTTGATGTCATGGCGTGCCGGACTCCCCTACATGGTCATGCCGAGGTCTCTCCTCCAGCCGGCCCCGCCTCCTCCCATGCTGCTCTGTTGTGCCTGGGGTCACAGCGGAGAGCGGAACGGACTACTTCCTGCTTTTTCCCTGCATGTTGTAGCGCTGTAGCGTCACTTTACTGAGTTTTATTTAGAAGTTTACGCCGACGTTTCATATAAGTGAAGCTGTACCTGTGTGAGCAGAGACGTACCGCCGGAACGCTGGACCGACATAACACCGGATCGACGTAACGCCGCAGCGCCGCAGCACCGGAGCTCCGGAGCTCCGGAGCACCGCAGCTGCAGCGGCTCCTCACACAGGCAGAGCCCGTCTGCAGGCCTCCTTGGCCGGGCAGACGTCCGTGCTCATCGCGGTAGAGAAAACCATCGCTAATAAACATACCCGCAGGGTATGTTTTTTAGGCGTAGGTTTTTTAGACGTTTACCACTGTGTGGTTATTCTTTTTAGGAGATAAATCTTGGTCTCATTGATGAAATCTTACAATTGTGGCAGTTGGATTAGTTTGAATGAAAAGTGAAGCTGTGAGAAGGAGGAGGATAGAGAGGAGCAGTGCTGCTGTAGTCTATGTGCACAAATCACCACATTTACACCAATAAATAACTGTTTTACAATGAACTGACCAGTCTGCATATATTTTTAATTTATTTTATTAAGTTATATTACATGTTACATGGTTACAGTAGCCTACATGGCAAAGACTACTCCATACCATCTTTGGTTAGGGTGAGACTAGGTCATGGGCACATTTCATTACACAATGTAGACTGGTCAGATGCAGACTGGAGATCTGGCAATTTGCCTACTGCAGATTTAGCTTTTGTTTGCATACTACGTTTTGGTCAAATCAGTATAGGTACTAGTAGTAGACATCGCCATGGTAACGCAATGCTGAGGGAGTCGTTCATTTGCATTTAAAGGGAGGGGCCACTGAAACAGACCGTTTTGCAGAGCCCTGTTTTTGAGAGTGCTGTGATGTTTGATCTTTGGGGTATTTTGACCGAAGCACGTCACAGACATGTCTTTAAGACACCCAGGAACTATTTTAGTTTGTGCAAAAAGGAGCATAATAGGTCCCCTTTAGTTGTAAGAATAACATTACATAAACCAAAGTGAGTAAGTGGGGCCAGGCAAGGAAAGGCAATTTTATTTGTATAGCCCCTTTTTTTTTTTTGTCTCAAAGGGCTTTACATAGCACCATAACAACATCCTCTGCCCTTAGACCCTCACATCTACTGAGGAAAACCTCCCAATAAAACCATTTTAACATTTTTTTTATGAATCATTTGCTGTCAAGAAAAAAGATGTCACTACAACTACAACTACACTACAAAAAATCCCAAGTCCAGCTCAACCAAGGCCGAGACAAGACCAAAACCTTGAAAATGTGATCTCAAGGTCGGTCTCGAGTACTACAACACTATAGCAGACTACCATGAGGTTAATACTGAAGAAGGTCAGTGTCACATAGCCTTCATCCTAGTGAAGCAGGATAACAAATGTTTCATGCTAGTGCTGACATACTGTTTGTCTCTCACCAGCCAACTGCTGCAGGAGACCACTTCCTGTGTCTTTGCTCTTGTTTCCCCTTGCCATTTGCAGCAGGTAGGTTTGCGGCAGCTTCACTGTTTATATTCACACGTTTAACCAGCTGGATTGTGATTATATGGGCCATCTGTTTGGTATAGATTTCTGAATCGGGTCTCGTGGTCGTGGGCGAGCTACGTGCTGATCGCTGCCAGTAGATGCTATTTATACCATGCGTTTAGCCGTCGTGATGCACAACGTTATTTTGACAGTACGGTATTAATTGCCCCCCCTTGCTGAGCGCGTGGACTGACTCTGCCTGATTGCTAAGCAGCCATATGGCAACAGTTTGAATTCTTCTTAGCCATCGTTCTTATTAATAATAAATTCTGTTTGTGTATGACAGGGCCGCACGCTACAGCTCCATTGGGAAGCTGCGGTGGCTACTCTCAGCTTCAGCTAAGCTTTGCTCTGACTACTCTGTGTTGCTTTGATTTGTGCAGCATGCATGGGGCTGTCCTGTTTATCTACTCTAACTTTGTTACTTCCAATCATATGCATATGAATGTAGCTCCCCTTTACTATGAGTTAATTTGTGTGGAAGTATAGACAGTGGAAAACATGTTCATTTGTTTTGTTTGCAGCTTACCAACAATCGTGATATGTGCACATGCTTTTTATGTCATTTTGTGTTTCTATGTTTATGTTCTATATGTGTGGTGGCCTGGGAAAACCCTTCACATGGTGGGATTTTGACATTTTCATTTTTTTTTACATTTCCATAAACTAGAAGTTTTCAGCCATTCATAACTGTTTGAATAACTGAGATAGCCCTTTCAGATCAAAAGTTATGGGCATTTTAATCTATTATGACCAAAAAACTGAAAAGTGAGAAAAATGGCTTTAAACAGAACGTTGCTGTTTTAACCCTCTAAAGACGAGCGTTTTACAAAACATTAAACAACTTCTGAACCGTTTATGATAGAGATTAGCTGTAAACTGTATCTGAATCGTGTGATTTTCTGCTTTCCGAGGGTCCTTGAATGTATGTTCTATGACAAGAAGGGGCCGCATAGGGTGCCTGTAATCACGTGGTACGGGAACAGACGCTAACCTAGCGTAGCATCGATGCTAAACAGAACGTAGCATTGGCGCTAAACCGAACGTATCATCGGCACTTGCACATGTTTTACAAAACTTCAACAACATATTATAACTTCTGAACCGTTTATGATAAAGATCAGCTGTGAAAAAGCATCTGAATCGCAGGATTCTCCGCTTTAACAACGGACGTCCTCTCCTCTAGCGCTGCTGCTGCAGCTCAGCTGTTCTGTGTCTCCGCTGACAAAACACAAAAACATAAAAATAAGTAGGCTACATTCTGTTTTGTTTTCTTAAAATATTTATTCACCACAATGTAGTAGGGAGTTCAAAGTACCAGAATCACACAAAATATAAAAATTGTGGAAATAGTAGAAAAAGTTTTGGCTATTTGCCACATTAGAACGTCAGCGACTTCCGATGGGTTTTCCCAGGCCGCCACACATATATGTTATGTCTTCCCTCCCAATGCCTCTCGGAGCTGAGAGAGCTTTATGAAATGAGCGAGTGTTGCAGAGGTAATGGAGTCTTTTGGAACGATATCATGACTTGGCTATTACTGTGGCCCTCAAGCCTATACAATGGCAAACTGGTTCGTAGAAGGTTCCCAAGTTGTTCCAATTATAAACCAGCTCCAGCACCAGCCCAGACCTAGCTCTAGGTTCATCTTGGTGGAGAAGGGGTACAAGAGAAGGAGCACCAAGGCCACCAGTCCACAGAGGGAACCATCAGAGGTCTTTGAACTGTAGACCAGCGGAACGGCTCAGATCCCATCAAGGGACAAATTGGATTTAGAGAGAGAGAGCTGAAGGAGTTTGTTAGCAGACAGGTATCCAGGGTTACTTAACTTAAAAGGGCTGTACATTGGAATTCAATTCCCCTCACATGATTGGATTTCTACATGGAACACCACTCTATGTCGCTACACCAGGGAGACTGGACATCCCTGTTTTCTGGGGGCAGTCCCTATTTTTAGTGGTCTGTCTCCTGCTGATGCTGTCCCTGGAGTTTCAAACTGTCAAATTAAAAGCAGATTGTTCGCACGTGAAGAAGACCTCTCCAATTAAAGGGATAGTTCACCCAAAATTGAAATTTCACTTATTATCTACTCACCCTCATGTGGACTAAGGGCTGGGAGAAGTTTCAGAGTCCTCTGTGGCTTCTCTGAGTTACAGGGGGTCTCGGCGTAGCAGTGCATGTCAATATAACGGTTGCAAATGGATACCAACTGTCTTCGTAACAAAAAGACACACCAAAAAACATCCAAATACCTCCATGCTGCTCGTATGTAATGTCCGTCTTGTATTGAAGCCCCGAAATGCGAAATTGTCCCGAAAAAAATTAAGAGACAGGTACGGGAGTCGGCCAAGAAATTCTCAATGAGCTCAGAAGTACAGTGCGAGCGCCTGCCAAATCTGCCGACAAAAGCGGAATGAAACACGCAGAAATCAGCAACCTGGAGTCACTGTGGTCTTGAAAGACGGTCACGTAGTCTCCCGATGAGTGGTCTGTGATCGATCACTTCCGTGTTCAGAAGCAGTGATGGAAAAGTTCCAGGAGATAGAAGTCAGTGCTGCCTGTTCAGACCTGTTCCTGAGCTCGTTCTTTTCCTCCGTGACTTTTAGCTGATGTGAAAGTTGGGCCTTAAGTTAATGAAAAAATGTGGTCTCACCATATAGCAGCTAAAAACAAGGCCACAAAGCATTGGTAAACATCTCCCACACTCAATCTGTCTGTATTATAGCACAACATCAGATGTTTGTCTCAGAGGCTCTGACCACCATGTTAAAGCCTCTATTCTTAAACCCCTGATACTGCCCAGAAACATGGGTTTACATATAGTAGTATGCAACACTTGATAATGGGAGCAATAACAATGTTTACCAACTGTGTGAGCTGATATTATTGAAAGAGATTATTGACAATATTGTAATTCATTCAAACAAGATTTTCTTTCAGAATAAAATTGATCTAGATAAATAGATTTTCCCAATATAATCTGCTTCAAATGAAAAGCTCCTGTGTCTAATAATAGTAATACCAATGTCAAAGCAAAGAGGTTGCATAGCAAAAAAAACAAACAGTGTCCTAAAATCCTATGAGATAATATCTGATGAGATATTAGGTCTATACAGCAAGGACAGTGGGGCAGATGTGTGTTTATCAGAGATAGTGCGGATTATCAGGTATTAACAGTGTGGCGCTGCTGCACCACAGATTTACAGTCGGTAAATAAGAAACAAAGTTTAGTTGTGTCAGAGCTGGAAAGAACATGGGGAAGTGCAGTGACTGTTACATAGCAATAATGTACCGACTCCTGTTCTCTGTTTTGATTTGTTATGTTTGTTTGTTTTTCTAAAGAGCACCTGAAAAATTTCTGAATCTTTGATTTAAACACTCTCCATGCTGGGGTTTGGCATCAGAAAAGTTTGCAGCCTTCTCCTGCAGCTGAAGTCAACGTGAACTTAATGCAACGACCATGAATTCCAGCAGGGATCCAACAGCGTTATTATGTTAAAATCCAAAATCCATGAAATTCATGAAAACACTCAGGCAGGATAATTACATTCTATGCTGGTGATCCATATGTTCAACATCCATACAGTCATAGTAAATAATGTACTGCATCTAAATACTGAAAGACATGTGTATATATACAGTACATGCTACTTTTTTTTTAAATAAAACATCTGCAGCATTTTACTACAGACGTTTATGGGATGTGCTCTTCAACCACTTGACCACTGAGCACCCCATTACATAATATAATATAAAATTATTTATTTATTACAGACATGCTGGAATATTTGTTACATTTGACATTTTTATTTTACATTTACAGATATTACTGGTCATGTTTGAGGTGAGCATCACTGATGAGCACATTATAACCATGACAACTGAGGTAGTCTTATGCAGCCATTTAGGCAGATACATCACTCTCGCTTATGGTGTATGTATATGATTTTGAGGAGTAGGTGGAGACTGGAGACCGCTGACTCTGTTATCTGCTGGATATTATACTGTATGTCTGCATCAGCTATAGGGAGTTATACATGCATCTTCTCTCTACAGGCAGGTAGGGAAACAACGCCTCTGAGCTTGGTCACACTCTGACCCACACTTTAAAGGGATAGTTCAACATTTTGGCAAATTGGCCCATTGCCATAATCCCTATAGTCATAGCAGTAGGTTTGTTACCTTTAATTGTTGGTGTAAGCTATTTTTGGAACGGCGGAGCGGAGCAGCAGGCTGCTCAGAGCTACGCTACGGAGGCTAAGGGAATTTCTTGGTTTCCCTCATCAAACTCATCAAATACACAACCCAACAACTCCACAACGCTCTGGTGGACAAGTTGTGACCTGCACATTTACCACGCTATGAGATAATAACGGAACGTTACGAGACAGAGCTGTTTTAGAAGTAAATTCATGCAAAAACGTTGCGTTCAGGGACAGTTTTTCAGCAAGCAGCCTCTGTATTTACCCTGTATTTACCTCGAAAACGGCTCCGGGAATAGAAATACATTTCAACATAATGCCACTGATGTGTATGTGGTTTACGAGTCCATTGTTCAAACACGGCTATTGCGTTTTCTTGGTGATTTATCCAAAGCATAATTAAAAAAAGAGTATTCTTAATTGGAAATAATCCAAAATTGAAACAAATTAATAATAAACTGAGAATAAACCAATACGTAGCTCCTGAGCATTTATATCTAGAAAAGATGGGACCTGGGCATGTTAACATGGTTCAGTACAGCCTCACCACAGTGTTACTAAAAGGCTGATATTCATCCCTTTGGCTCATGCACAATGAGGCAGCGTGGCACGGGGAACAACACGGCTAATTTATTGGCATCAGAAAATGACCCACTGACTAATGCATCAGCACTAAAGTTGTCAGGGGGATATAAATAACTGGCATCTGCTGCAGCTGTGCCTGATGTCAATAAAGTATTGAAACGAAACACAACGCCGGCTCATAAAAGCGCTGTAGAGAATTATGCCGCAGTGTGAATATTAAACGGCGTCACTTAATCATTTAACTTTTTTTCTTTTTCTCTTTTTTTTTTTTTTTTTTGCTAAAGTGACAGCCGTCAGAAGTGGAAGCAGAGTGACAGGCGCGCAGGCAGACCTCCAGGGGGAAATAACAGGCCAGATACGGGAGGGGATGGAGGGAAGGTGATGATGCATCTTTTATAGCATCACTTTACTCCTCCATTTGCTCTGCTTTGTTTTCTGCATGTGTTTTTTTTTTTTTTTTTTTGCTTTTCTTTTTTTTTTCATCTCTCTTCATCTTCCTCTACTGTTCGTTGTTTGTTTTTCGAGTGCTTTCCCTTGGGGATCGCCTGAGTAAGCGCCTACGCGAGCGTGACAAGCACTTAAGGGACTGTTGAAGCCAGCCGCTATCACACACACACAAACAAACACACACATACACACACCACCCGTGGGTTTTGGCTCATGTGATAGCCGTCCAGGCTGGTCGCAGATCCAAAAACATTTTGCTTGAGGAGATGATACAGTTGATCTAATCAAGCGGAGATTGTCCTCTGACCTCTAACAATCAACCTGATCTTCTATCTCCTATTGCTCCGCTGATACACATCATACACCACCTCCAGTTCCTATCTTTTCTATGTTTTATTCATTTTTTTAAATAAAAATGTAATTCTCTCACACAGAATTAGGGGAGAACTGATTGGTATTGGCATTACCAGGGCTTAACCTTGTTTGCCCTTTCTTTGTTTAAAAAAAAAAAAGCAATTCCATGTATTGCCTCATGTATGGCTTCACGCTCTGGATTACGACCAGTCAACATCTGCAGCTATACCTCAACAAGCCCGATGAGTTCATTCATGTAATATATGCCCGGATCTGTTTTGATGTTGTAATCTCTGGTTGTCGTGTGTCATTTTTATAGCAACACTGTTACGTAGTGAGGGCGCCCCTGTTTTTCTAAATATTACCAGGAAATACAAGGTGGGTTTATGATCAGAGACCCCTTTCACAATAAAATCCATCACACTCAGTATGTCACTGTATGATGAAATAAAATTATGAAAGAATATCAGATTAATCAGATTAATGTTTTCAGTTAAGAACGTTGATAAAAAAAAACATTTTAAGTATTGAAACAGGACAATATTAGAATAGAATAGAATGCCTTTATTGTCACTATACATGTACAGTGACAATAAAGGCATTCTATTCTGTTCTAAAAATATAAAAATATTTTTTCATCACCTTTCTTGAATTAAAACATTAATCTTTTATAATTTTCTTTCAACATAAAGTGTCATATTATACTGAGCGTGATGAATTCAGTATTATATGACATTATGATGAAAGAAAATTATAAAAGAATATCAGATTAATGTTTTAATTTAAGAAAGTTGATGAAAAGAAATATGCTTAAGTGTTGAAACAGGACAATATTAGAATAGAATAGAATAGAATAGAATAGAATAGAATAGAATAGAATATTCTGAATTTTCAGTTTTAGGCACTAGACAAAGTATTCACTGCCATAATGTTCCACTGTTCTCTGTTCCTCTGAGTTACTTATAGACTGATAATAAATATCCTCATTTATTGCCCAGTCGCTGTGGTGTGTGTTCCTTCAAAGCAGAAATAAAAGGCCCCTGAATAGAAGATTCATTACTTCTGATTCATGCGCTTTATGTGTTTTTTTCCTCCACCAGAGAGAGAGAGGTGCCCCAAGTTTCATCCAGAGCAATAAAAATCAAAGCGTGGTCGCCTGCTTCTGCTTTATGTGAAACAATGAAAGCATAAGCTGATGTTTACCGTTGTCTCTTCTTATATAATTGTGTATTTGTAGCGGTGCGCAGAATGATGTCACACACACTCAGTCTGATGCTGCACATTTAATAAAGAATTCTCCACAAAGTGCACCATAGATCACAGTCGCTATCTGCTTTCATCTTGCACAAAGAGATCCTCATTCTCTTTACCCATGCTAAACAATAAGAAAATACCATATTACGTGCAAAAATATACAATTACCCCACCTCTCTAAAGCTTCAAAGGAGCAAAACGTCTCAATTATTTACATACAAAGAACAGTTCTTTCATCGTAACATCATATTTATTCATAACGGTCACAGCGGTCAACGGTTAAGATGGAGACTCTCTCATCGGAGAGCTCATTGTCCAGGCTGCCACCTGAGCTCCAGCTCCAGTGAAGCTGCAGCTGTGAGCTTATAATTAGCCGCTAAGTGGCTAAAGGCTTACAGTCAACACAGCCGCTAACAAACACTTAACAGAACTTAACACAGACACTGCCCACATAGTGATAGTGACACACACGCTGTGTTTCCACCACGTGGTACCAGCTCCACTCCACTCCACTCAGCTTTGGTACCAGGTAGTGTTCCATAACAGGATAGAACCACCTTTAGAGTAGAGAGTATTATATAGACTGATATTATGTATAATATAAACTGATTTGTTCATTTTGAAACATTTATTGACGTAAACATGGTGGTATCTGTACATACAGATCCCCGAGGCAGCGCACAAACATGAAGCTTCACTTTACATTCAGACAAATTAATGTGTTTGCCACAGTTGTTAGATTTCATCTGTGACACCAACATTTATCTACCAAAAGGAATTATATCAGCCAGCGGTAAATCTCCAAAGAGTGTGTAGGTAACTTCATCAGATCGCTTTCTCCCCAAGTTGACGACAGAGGTTGGCCCATCGCCTTACTGGACTGGCTGCTGCCTCTGAGATGACCGTTGGAGAAACTGGCAATATTTGGATAAACGTACCACATCATCTGGAAAAAAAAGAAAAGAAAAGAAAACTCAATAAAGTAACAAATTAACAGGGAATTAAAACAGTTTTTGGCCATGCATTGATGACACAATGACGCAGTGAAGATTCTCTCTGACCAATCAGTGGTCTGCAGTGTTTTCATGTCACCTTTTAGTACCTCTTCACCTGTTGTGGAACCTGGGCTGAGGTGGTTCCAGAAAAGTACCAGATTACAGGTACTTTTATGGAATGGAAACCCCAAAAGGGGCGAGTAGAGACAGGCTGGTACCACAAATGGGCTTTATGCACAGCTCTACTGTCTGACCATTGTTGTGAGGTCAGACACACCTGGATTAATCAGTTGGTCCAATAATGTAAAACAGGAACTAAAGGAGCTGACTTATTTCAGGAAGTAGTGGAGCTGTGCATAAAGCCCATTGGAATAGTAACACTGGTAATGAAAACACTGAACCCTGAATAATTTCTCTTCATAGAAACATATGAAAATATTTTGTAAAATTTCATTTTATTCCTGAAATTAAATTTTGTTTGATTCATGGGGTCCACCTTTAAAATGATAGTATTATCCAAAATAAGTTGTGCTTGTGGTTGTAGCCTACCTACAGTAGAACCTCCTCATGTTGAGTCATGGAGCAGCCAGTCTGGGATGAGGTAAAGGTTGCTATACTGAATGGACAGCTCTCTGTGGTGTTTTCTAATTGTTATGAACGCTCTAGAACTGGGGAAGCTCTTGAAGGCCGGCTCAGCACATACAGTATCGCTGAGTACGGCAGCAGATGTTGACATGAGAGAGGGAAACAGAATTCCTAATTTATCCCGGTTCTATTTACCACCCCGGCTGTCTCCTCATCACATACTTCAGTTAGAGGACCTAACTACAGCTGAGCAAACTTTGGGTGTTTTGCCATAAGCTGCTCTACAGATCAAATGGCATGTTGGAGCGCTACTTATGAATTATACTGTATGTTTCAGCCGGTGTCAAACTCAAGAGGAGATTAAACTTTTAGAGGATTTTTTCTTTATTATTATTATTTAACTCCCTTTACATGACATTTTTAAGTTTACTTTAACTTAACCTTTCTACATTAAACTTTAAAGATAAAGAATAAAGTCAAACAAAAATGAGACAGGAGATGAACAAGCATCAAAGTTTGTATGGAGCACAGAGGAGATACTTTCATGATCTGATCTGAAGGATTAGACTGGAATATCTCCTCAATGGCATAAATCATAAAACAATCCATAGACTTCAAATCGTACAAATGTACAACTATAGCAGCCAAACAAGGAGAAGAGATCATATCAATTCCCCTTTCCTGCATGAAGACACAAGACAAAAAGTGGGCGGAGCTTTTGCAGTCAGACAATCTGCCAAACTCGCAAAATTATCATCTCCTTTCACAAAGCTTTTGAATAATTCCTAACTTCTTGAATAAGTGTTTGTTGTTTGTTTTGTTATTTCATCCATGTGGAGCACTTTGTAAATCTCTCATTTTGTTCTCTATAAATAGACATTGTTGTCTTTATTCATCACTATTATTACTTGGCAATAGAAAAACAGAAATCCAATCAGCATCTGAATGTCCTCTGTTCTACAAAAACAGCAGATCACTGAAAGTGTTGGTCGGATACATCAAACCGATGGACTTCTTAAACCCTATGTGGTCGTGCATATGGAATGAATGCATCTTATTGGGTGTTTTATCCGGAGATCAGATCTTTGTGGGGAAAAAAATATGTCCTACATAATAATAATGGCAATGAATAAAGTAATCCAGGCAACAGCAGCATGTGGATTAAGAATCAGAGAGAGGCAGAGATGCAGGCTTCAGCAAACAAAAGTTCCACAAAGGATAAAGCTGCAGTGATCCTTTCACTGAGCCCTCTGACTTCCACTGTATCAAAGGCCATCTGCTGGTCTGGAAACACATTATCAGCAGGGCACGAGTCTTCAACCTGCGGTGTTACATCATTTTAAACGGTTGAGCCCTCTGAAGGAATAATATATTGATCTTTTAATAAATTAAACCTAAAAAGACATACCCTCAGGATCACACAGTTTTATTATTTGCCCAGAGTGGTGTTGGTGTTGGCTGATGTGTTGACAGATGCTGCACAGTGAGGAGCTGGAGGCCTGTTGGAGGGCTAACATGGGCTACAAGGTCCTTCAAGGTGGTTTTTTTTTTCCCACCGTGGTCTTCAAAATAACAAGCGTGACAGCTGTCGTTACATCACGGCGACATCATAATTTACCAGTAACAGCACCGTCATCACCATCGCCACGGCCAAACTGAGATCCATAGTGTCGAAATTCAGATTATATCCAAAGTCAAACTCATCAAACATAATGTTGATGATTTCCGCAGGTCTTCGCAAGGTCAAGAACAAACAAGCTCAGAATAATAATAATGTTTTCTGTTTGTTTTCTTTCTCCTTTTTTTTAATATCATCTTTTCATTATCCCTAATACAGGCTTTTTGTGCATGGGTTTTTGGAGTCTATGTTCGTTTTTAATAAGGCTCAGTCTTCCCAACCATTACGGATGAAGGTTGAACCATCTTTTCAAATCATTCTTAATTGCTGCCACAACAAATCCAGAATTTATCCAGTACAGATATTTTTGCAAAAATCCTAATTCCGAAATATGTGCAGCCGGAGATGAACCACTTAAAAAGAAAATGAATTGGTCTCTGATTATTTTAATCCTCAGTAGTAGTAGTAGTAGTAGTAGTGGTGGTAGTGGTGCTGCTGGTTTGCCAAAGCTGATTTTGCATCCAGATGAAATTTGCCTGGGATTAAAGTAGATGGATAATAGTAATAATATAATGTCACTGTATTCTGTGCTGCACGACACCGGTTTGACCCCGATGATGTGACCGTGCTCAGGGTTCAAGCTGAGACAAAGGGAGCCTGGATGTCACCTCCTCTGTGGTGGGCAAATGGGTCAAATGAGAATCCATTTATCTTAATCTTGGCCATTTATTTGATTAATAAAATGATCTCCAGCACCAGAAATTTACAAATTATGGAAAAGATATTATATCAGCTTTTATTATTTTCAACCATACAAAAAAGTCTGTTTTGTTTTTTTTACGCTGTCTATTATGTTTTCATGCCATTTTTATCAACATTATTAACACTATGATGATATTTCTTGGCATTTGGCACAAAGGTCCATAATCCTTTGTTTTGTTTTGTTTTCATTTGGATTTTTTTTTTGTTGTTGTTGTAGTTGTTGTTGCTTTTATATGACATGACGCATGAGTAGAGACACAAGAAAGCAGGGAGAGAGACTGGGGGAATGACATGCACTAATGATCATCTGTCGAGAGCATGGGATGTAGATCACCGAGCCCCCCCCCTCCCTTCATCCTTTGTTTGTAGGTAAATATAAAGACACGGGACATTTTAATTCTCCTGCAAATGGTAGATGAGCTGCCAAACAAATGAATTTCCCTTTGGGGATAAATAAAGTCATTCTTATTCTTATTAATTTGCTTTTCTATTTTGTATGATCCTGTAGTTTTCACTCAATGTCAACAGTGTGTGTTACCAGTAAACTGTTTAACAAGTCAACAGATAACTCTTTTACTCATTGTGAGAACATTAAAAACATCCCAAAACTGTCGTGAGAGATTTTCTATAAATTCTGCACAAATGCTTAAAAGGACTGAAAAACATGTTTTGACAAGTTTTTGGTGAAAAGGTCAATGGTAAGGGTCACTGCAGCCTCACAAAACAAAGCCCCGGCCTCACAAAGTAAAAACACCTCATACAGTACCTTCAGAAAACTTCTTCAAATGTGACAAAGATGTCCACTTGAACTCCAAGATGACCTGACCACAGCTTTGTTCATGGAAAGTTCAAAGTTCTCTGTGCTCACACAAAATATGTCTTTGGCTGTAAAAAAAAAAAAAAAAAAAAAAAAAGTGAGAATTGAAATGCCAATCAGCTCATTATTGATGTAGACTAGGGTTTCTCAACGGGGGCGGTACCGCCCCCTGGGGGGCGTTCTGAACTTTGTGGGGGGCGCTGGGAGCGTGAGGGCTGAGAGGGGGGCGCTCAGGCAAAAATGGGGGGCGCCACAACTTGGCTCCTACAAAGTTCATTTGGGCTCTACTTTTTCAACTTTAATGGTTTCCCAACTTTTTAAGTGCAAAAAACCAACATAAATAACCTACTTTTCAACTGATTTAATCCGCAAATATAACACTCATAATGCGGGAAATTCCTGCACACGTTTCAAACCAACCATAGTGCGCACTACAGGAGCGCTGCGTCAGACTTAAATGACACACACACACACACCTTTGTATAGTTTACCCATAGGCTACTGAATGAAGTTAGATGGATTTTTTATACCAAGTACAGCCAAACATTAGTGTAGGCTACAGGCTGAAGAAAGAGGAATAGCAGAGCTTCTATGACTGCTCGTCCCTGCGAGGAGCAGGTGACGAGCCGTCTTTTTTTTTTTTTTTTTTTATAGCGGCGCCGTCTTTACAGGTGAAGCACACGCACATGTCCGCCCGACTTTACCCGACAGGGTTTTCCTAGCGATCTAAGGTGATTTTTGGCCACCACCTTAATAGTTACAGCGTGCATGTTGGGTCTTTAGATATAGCGTCTTGCACAAACACCCCGTTTGAAGAGGGAAGCCCGTAAATTACCAGCGGCGTCATGTCAATAGAAACCGAGGGGGCAGGTGCCCCCTCAGATTTGAGGGATGATTTTTTTTTTAAGTTGCTTTACCTTACTTATTATTTTACCATCTAGCTATGATCAGTGGTCATATTGAGTGAAATGTATTACAAATAATGTCAAAGTCCATCTCAAAAAGACATCATTGCCTTTTTCCAAAATTTACAACCCCCCTCCTTTCTGATGGATGTGGTCTCTTCCGCCCTGACGCACACACGTGCACCTTGCCTGCATCAGTCCGTGCTTGGGGTAATAAAAAAAAAAAAGTCTGTGCTAAGGGAGGGGAGCTACCTTCAATGGAAATGTGAGAGCAGTGTAACATTAAACTAGGGATTTCAAATGTTTAATCAAAGAGGAACTATGGAAGTCCTGCTTTTCCGCTGTTTTGCCAGCAGTCCCTGGCCATGTGCATTTGTTTACAAGAAGCCGCAAAAAATCAATACATGGCCATGTGCATTTGTTTACAACGAAGCTGCCGAAAAATCAATACATGGAGTGGTGAAATAAGTTTTTTGAAATGGCCTACATCCACCTTATTGTTCCACATTGTTAGCCAAGATAATGTTTCTGAAATTCAGTTTACCAACTTTTTGGTCCCCAGTTAGTGCCCAAAATAAGTGATTTGAGGGCATCCTCAAAAAATTTTTGCAAGCACAATTGGACATTCTAGCACCAAATCAACAATCTTTTTTTTTTTTTAACCGCAACATAGGGTTCACGTCATGATATTGTTTGTATTTTGAGTAGGCTATTAAAACTTCCATAGTCCATAGTTTTCTTTGTTTGATATGTCAAGAGACTTTTGGTTAAGTAACCATGGACGGCTCCGTCATCATTACCATCATTATGGGCAGTTTTTGTTCTAGAGACCTGGAAAAAAATTAATAATTTAGGTCAAATGCTGGAAGTTTGAAGTCCGCTTTTTGAAAATTTTCAAATCCCTTGTGAAAACACACCTTCGTCATGAGGACAAACTGTTTTGGTGCTTGAAATATGTTTACCAGTGTCTTAGCTTCACGAAAGCAGTGAAATATGAATAAAGTAACAGATAAGTGTAGAAAACAAGTTTAAAGCGAAATTTTGTAACATTGTTTTTTTTTTTTTTTTTTTTTGGGGGGGGGGGGGGCAGTCATAGGATCATGGTATGGTCAGGGGGGCTTTGGCTCAAAAAAGGTTGAGAACCACTGATGTAGACATACAACAGAAAAACATTAAATTAAAAAACAGGTTCAAATCAGGGTTAATTGCATTGAAATAATGAAATGAAATGAAAAAGAGTGTATGAAAACAAATTTCTTGGTGTGATCATTGATGATAAACTTTGTTAAACTATAATGTCATGAACCACTGCTATACTTCATAAAACAAAGAATGCCCTTAAAAACAAATCATTTCACAAGTTTGTGTTCTCTGTTACCTCTGTGTCACTGTGTGGAGACATGGGGTAACATACAACCAACACTCATACTATTTTTAAATGACAAAAAAAAGAGCTGTAAGAATTATAAATCTATCAACCTCATAGAACTAATATTTTAAAACTAAGACAAGAACAAATAGTTAAAGCAGAGATGTGTTCCTGTCAGAGGTGGTAACTTGTGGAACAGCTGTGACAATGGATTAAAATGTGTAGTTCACTTTCCTCATAAACATTTTTAAAACTAAATTACTAAAAAAGAGTTGTAATGAAAATACTGAAACATTGTTGTGTATTCTTGGATTATTGTTATGAAACTGTATTCATTAATTTACATCTGTAAGATGAAAGTCTGTTTGTTCTGAAGCCTGATATTGTAACTCTGACCATGTAGGTTTTGTAAAAATGGTATATAATAAGATTAAGCTTCAGCCTACACCTTTTCAATTCATACCTCATTGTATTATAGGTCAAACTTATATGTATATCAGAATGCTAATCAAATATATAAACTAACTAACTACCTAACCATGAGGCAGTATCTCAAGCATGGAGAATGATTTGTAGCTTTCCGGGTGTGGAGCAGCTCAACAGAGGATTGAGACTGTTCTTCTTCTTTGTGTAGCAGATGATCTCCTATAGTTCTAATATGAAGAGAAGTCCTCCTTTCCTCAGATGGGTTTGTGATGATATCCCTCCATCAGTCGCGACTGTTCCCCACAGCAGTGATGCAGAGAAATACCTGGAGTGGAGCCTCAAATCGACTGTGCTGCAAATACAACTGAATACACCAACATTCAGAAAACATCTTCATCAATATGACAACTACTTCTGGAGTTAAAAGCACTGAACAACAAGTGCATCCCAGCTGCATTAGTATCCCCCTGGACACACCTCCATCCTGAGGATTTGTAGAACATGTGGTGTCAAATTGATAAAGATGATTTTTGAGTTTTTGTGATGTGTGCATGTGATTTTTTGTGTTTTTTTGGTTTTTTTGTAGTTTCACTAAGGCCCACGGTGTTGAATGCTGGATGTTCTGGAACGAGCAAGAATCAGTGTTGACTAAAACAGGGCTGAATCGCTCTAACATTAAAGGTATAGTTCAATGTTTTGGCAAATTGGCCCATTGCCTTGCGGCTCTGCTCTGCCGTTCTAAAAATAGCTTGCACCAACAATTAAAGGTAACAAATGACTATAGGGCAATGGGCCAATTTGCCAAAATCTTGAACTATCCCTTTAACAACTCTTCACATTCTCTTCTATTGCATTTTATATGTAAACTCTGATTTCCCCCATTCATTTAGTTAAGTTTTTTTTTTTTTTTTTTACAATCCTGGCTGTAACGTACGGTATGTTCCTCCTAACAAGTTGAAACCATTGTTTGTTGTTGTATTGTTCCTTTATGTATTGCCGTGGCAACAGGCGGGCGGGCCACACAGCAAAATGCAAAACAGAAAAATTCCCACAGAAGCGATTTACACACACAGAGTGCTTTTGATAGATATTGTAGTCATTTATGTATTTATGCTCAAATGCACATGTGTGTTTACCGCATGTGTTAACCTCCATAACGTCGCCTGACGTCTACACGTTTGTTTGTTTTTTTGTGTGGATGTGTGTGGGTGTAATTCCAGTCGTGGCCTTGTTTTTCTTTTTTTTTCTTCTGAGTCGCAAGCGGGATTATTGATGACACCTAAACTGTCCTTGTCTCCTTCTCATTTCCATTCCGCCTGCTCCACACCTTGCCATATTACTTCACCATATTCTCATTAGTTGATTTGCATATTTATGTCGACAGGCGACGTGTAGATCCCCGGCCCCTCCGAGAATGTGCATCTTTGTGTTGTGTAGCGTGAAAGATATACAATACTTCCCCCCACTTTTATGGAGGTCCCTCATAAATTGTGCACGCAGGACACTTTGTTCATGCTGGGGTAGGAACCTGTATAGTCCTGCAGGAAATTAATTGAGCGTCACTTTCAAGAATCTGAGACTGCTCGTTGATAAAGTGCAAAGATTGATGGCAGTGTGGCTTACTTTAATGGATGGGGGGCCTTATAAAGCACTAAATTATATTCAGAGAAAAGCTCCAGCTGATGCACTTCTGTGTGTGTGTGTGTGTGTGTGTGTGTGTGTGTGTGTGTGTGTGTGTGTGTGTGTGTACGCACTGTATACATATGCAGTCAGCTAAACTGAGAAAACAAACTTTTTAATATTAATGTGTGTATTCACATGGATCTCAGTTTGTAGTCCCTTTACCAACAAGAGCAAACGCATCCATCCATCAATAGGCCTATTTCACGGGCGCATGACGTCCGTCCGACTACCCATATCTCCGACCATACATTTCTTTATTTTTGCGTCCATTAGTCCGACCTCCCATTTCTCCGACTTAAATAGCCCTAACCCTTAACCTTACCCTAAACCTAACCTTAACACTGTAGAATGGGTAGTCGGAGAAATGAGCCGTCGGACTTATGGACAGTCGGACTGTATGCTCCCCCTATTTCACAAGATTCTGAAGTGACGTCATACAAGGTAAATCTACATCCGGTCCGGTCAGCTGTGGCTAGAGCGATTGACAGAGTGGCGACACTTTTCATTCAAACAAACTAATACGACCGCCACAAAAGATTTCATAAGTGAGACTAACATTAATCTCCTAAAAAAAGTTTAACCAGTCAGCGGTAAACCTCTAAAAACCTGTGGATAAAGTTACCTGGATGTAGCCTACGAGCATATGACTACTAGCCCCCGGTCCCTAACCCTCCCTTTGCATTTCTCCCAAAACAAGCACATTTCCTAACGGGCAATATCTGGATATAAACTGACAACAGGCTGGGGATATAACGGCGATGTTCTCGCATTAAAGAATATTAAAACTTTTAGCAGCTTTACTGCTATCACTGTCAGTTGCTGCTGAACAGCGATAGCGATGCTAATTTGTTAGCCCGTCTATGAGGTTACGTTAGCATTAAGCTAACAGACTTTATGCTTAGTAGTGGTAGCCTACTGGCTGTGTGTGGTTTGAAGGTTGTTTCAAATTATGTGGGTTTGAGTGAACATCTTTGATAATTAAATACATATTGCCGCTTAATATGTTTTATGTATGGCATTATTACAGTAGGTTAATGATTAGCCGCTAATCTTCCATTTGGACAGTGACAAATAAAACCTTGAAGCAAGAAGATTTTGTTGGAGAACTGACATTGATATACAGTAATTCAGTAATGGTTGTAAATCAGTGTACGGTTTAGTTTTAATATTTTGCCGTTCAAAAGCAAGCTAAACAAAGTCTTTTCCATCATCTCTTCGTATAGCCTACCCTGCTAGAAAAACCAGCATGGTCAGGTCTTTCTTTTGGAAACTCATGGAAATGCAAGTACGGCTGTTTTTGTCTAGAATTTGTACCATGAGGTACGCAGCAGAAGCTTTTATTTTTGGATTCAGCCATTGCGCTTCCGCAACCGGAAGTCGTTTTACCCTGTAACGGAAACCGGAAGTACCTAAACCCGGAAGTCGTGAAATAGGCCTATTGTCTGCACTGCTTATTGATGGGAGGGCGGGGTACACCCTGGACCGGTCACCAGTCTATCACAGGGCCACTAGAGATGGAAAACACATACACACACACATGTCCACACATGATGGGCCGTTTAGAGTCACAGTCAACCTAGTGTGCATGTGTTTGGACTGTGGGAGAGCCGCTAACCACCGCACCGCCATATAGGCTACAAGTTACACATGAGGCCCGATAGGGTGCTCGATTTTCTTTCGGGCAGATCTCAGAAAGTGAGGGTGAACGCAACTCTGTTAGGGGAGCTGACTACATCCACCGGCTCTCCTCAGGGCTGCGTTCTCTCCCCTCTCTTGTATATTTTATACACTGATGATTGTCGCAGCCACCATGTTAATAGACACATCATTAAATTTGCAGATGATTCAGTGATTGTGAGTCTTCTTGAAGACACAGAGGACAGCCATGGTCCTATTGTAAATCATTTTGTTTCCTGGTGTAAAGATGCTTTCCTTCAACTAAATGTTGCTAAGACCAAAGGTATGTGTGTTGACTTTCGATAGGATGCTCCAGCTGTCCCCCAGGGCTGTGTCATAAATGGCCAAGTAGTGGAAGTAGTTAGCAGCTATAATACAGCCACCTGGGGCGCTCCACAGCAGTCTACCTCGCCATCTGAAAACGTGTTTTTAACGTGTTTTAATGTGCTTTTAAAGCAATCTATGTAGTTTCTGTCTTGTGTGAATGCGATTAGGCTACTGCCGAGATCCCAGCCATGCAGATTGTTACTACTTTTTGCGGCGACACTACTCTCAGCACCTTCCGCCTGTCAGGAATCAGGTGGAACAGGTGGACGCGGAGCGCTGGGATATGGGCGAGAGTTTCTTCTCTCACTCCGGACCTCCACAGCAGGATCAGTCCCGGTCAGCGTACCTAAGGAGCTGTGCAAACCGGCCACAAAGACTCGTAAAAGGGGGAGAAGAGGTGGAGCCTTAAGAGGCTCGGGTTAGACAACCGCGCCGTCTTCCTCCGCTTCCCACCATACTGTTGTCAAATGTGCAGTATATCCGGAATAAGATAGATGAGCTGGACGCATGGGCCAAATACAAACAGGAGATGAGAGAAGCATGTCTCCTTGTCTTCACGGAATCATGGCTCACAGAGTCGGACCGGGATGAGGACCTGACTATAAGCGGATTCGGCAAACCAATTCAACAGGGGAGCTTCTTAGTCAAATTTTCAGATGACACTGCTTTGCTGTCTTTACTCCAAGGTCCACAGTCTGATCATGGCAGTGCTCTCACAATGCATCATGGAGCCTGTCTGTGTGGAGGAATACTGAGTGAGTTGGTTAGTGCAGTAGTTAGATAAACAGGGGTTAGGGAGGGAAGTCCAAGTAATTTGAGCATTTTATAAAACGGCTCACCACCACCAGTGTCCAGGCCCGGGGGGGGGGGGGGGGGTGTCTTATTCTTTAGATGCAAACTTTTCTAAGCTGATCTACTTCCTGGAATGTCTAAGAGCCAAATATTATTTTGTGCACGGTACATATCATCTCATTCACAACCTGTCATTCTGTTTTATTCTCATTAGTCTATCCTGATTGAAATGTGTGTGTAGAGTCAAAGACAGACTCATGTAACATGCATGTACGTGCCAAAATATCAGCAGTATCAACTTGAACCCTCTTCAAAACACAAAACGGTCTGGTGGTCTCTTGTCCTGCTCTGAATGCATAAAGGAATGAACACACACACACACACACACACACACACACACACACACACATTTTAACCCACACTCTCAGTCATTAGTGCGATGTCTCTCCTACCATTTCCAGTTGTCAGTGTGACAGCTGGGGTGTTTTTGGTATTGTGGCCTTGCCTGCAGATACAGGCAGGGACTGTCAGTGTGGATCACGCCCTAACGCTGATACGCTGATGCTCCCCACAACCCCTACACAAACACACACACACACACGCACACACACGTGCACACTCTTCCCTCTCTCCACCCCCCACCCAACCCATGTTGTGAGCCTTGCATGCTGTCTAAAATCAACCAGGCACACATATCTTCTTGTAGCAACCCAAAGCGTAATAACTGCCCTTAACATAAAGGGCCCTAATTTCTTGGCGCAACTCAGGGTGGCGCAGCGAAGCGAGCCCTGACGCAGCTGGCGAAGTGGTATTTTCGTCCAGTGCAACAAGGTGCGCAGCGGATTCTGTAAATTGGCAGACTGCTGTGCGCTGAGATGGGAGTGGTGGCGCAGCAGGGGGAGGTGTCGACAGATTCGCCGTGGCGCAGTGACAATTTGTTGCCGATAGACCGCGCGGAGAGTGCGCCGAAAGCTCGCCAGCTCCAACCTGGTCTAGTCTCAGCGCAAGGCGAAGCGCAGCCAGCGCAGTGGCAATTTGACTGCCCAGCGCGCAGTGCGCCCACGTCACCAAGACCTCACACGCAGATTTCCACACTTCCAGGCACATTTAAATGCAATTAACAATAATAATAATCACAATAACCCCTATTTATTGTATCTGAATCAGCACATACACCTATATCTATATAGATTGTCCCGTCACACTGATGGCAGATCAAAGGCTTGCGTAATGGAAACTCAGCCTGACTGAATTAACACAGATGAAACCAGGGAGGGACTGAGACAGCCTGGATGTCCCAAGAGCAGGTGTTGACACTACACACTGTGCCGTTGCAGATGATCAGCTATTTATTTATTTATTTACTTATTGATTTATTCGGGGCCAGCGCCGCATCGTCACGCGACCATAACAAATAAAACTGAAATGCCTCCGTTACGCACAGCGCTGTTTGTTTATGCTGTGATCTGTGCACACGTGTTTAAATATAGGATAGATAGATAGATAGACCTGGATAACATCATAACCTCCTCCCTCCCAGACTACTTTTGCTTCATCAGCCCGTGCGGTCTGTTCGCGCGACCGGACACTGCCAGCTTGGACCGGACCAGAACATCAGTTTCCTCCCGTCTCACTTGCTCTGACAGATTGAGAGCTGTTGCCCAGTAAAAAAAAACAACAACAACAACACACACACACCCCTTTTCCATTAATAAAGACACTCATATTTAGTAACCTATATTTAAACACGTGTGCACAGATCACAACAAACAGCTGTGCGTAACGGAGATCGCGGAGCGTCTCTCTTTTTCTTTTTTCTTTAGAATTTACCTGAGATGGATATGTTAATATCTGCTCACTATGATGCCAGGCTGATTGTGGTTTGCTGTGAGAGATGATAGTTTATTTGTTTTCAGTTTTATTTGTTATGGTCGCGTGACGATGCGGCTCAATAAATCAATAAGTAAATACATAAATATAGCAGATAATCGTGTAGTGTCAACACAGCAGTAATCCATCCTCATCTTTCATCTGTGCAGCCTTTGATCTGTCATCAGTGTGACGGGACAATCGATATAGATGTTCTGAATGTCTATGCTGCAATCTGTAGGTGCTGATTCAAATCTTCTCTTCCACGGTGAAATCAAACGTCCGCCTTGCGCGCGCGGCGGATTTAAAGGCGAGGAGAGGAGCTCATTTGATTGGTGAAGATCTGACTCGGCTGTGTCAAACCCACTCCACGCCTTCTCTCCACCCTCTATGCCATTTGCGCCGGTGGGAGGGAAGTAGGCGGGATGCGCTCCGCTGCGTCTCGAAGGAAAATTGCAATCTACTCCTGACCACTCCCCGTTGGCGAAGCGAAGGCGAGGCGCAGGCCTGATCCGCTCCGCCTGCACCTAGTTCACGAAAGTAGAGCCCACTATGTAATAAAGCTGATAATGTGATAAAATGTTTGAGCCAATTACATAATAACTTTTTTTTGCCAATAATGTAATCAATTATTACATTATTGGCTTATCATTATGTCATCATTATGGCCCAGTGTTTAAAAAAAACAAAACCTTTTGACAATAACTGGAGCCGATAATGTATGTATCATATGTTTTGTTTTTTTTTCATTTTTTCTTCAGGGTAGAAAGCTGTGAGACATTTGAAGTTCTGCATTGTGTGTCTGTGTCTCATCTACACCATTCTTCATGATCAATGGGATTTTGCGTGGCTGTTCCTGTTTGCAAGCAGAGAAAGTAAGCATAGTAGGCTAACAACCTCGTTGTAACACATCAAGTTGAAACATATTGACATTTTCTACCCTGAAAATAAGAAAATAAAGTGATGCATATATTATATTACATTATCTGCACTACTTATTACATTTTCAAAGGGGTTTTGAAAACTAGGCCAATAATGTATCATTAATAATAAAAAAAAAGTCATTATGTTACTGGCTCAAACATTTTATTACATTAAGTTGTTATGTTAGTGGCTTTATTACATAAAAAACAACAAACAATAGGCCTACATTTCATTCACAGAAAACACACAGATAGATGTAAAAACATGGCTGTTGGTGAAACTTACATCTTTTGCTCGTCCAACAGTACAGTCAGCAGCTCTTCTGCATCTCCACTCCAATTGTTTCCACTTCTGAAAAATTGAAAGTGCTGCATCCACATCAGTCAACAGCTGTTAAAGCATGCTCAATTAAAGTGCACTTTAAGACGTGAGTATTTAAAAACACATTAAACCACTATATCTCACATTTTTAAAGCATAAAACAGGGCTTGTTGTTGATTGTTGTAAACTCAGACAAGTAAAAAAAAAAAAAAAAGGGAAAAAACACATTATCAACATACCTCTGCAAATGGAACATTTGATCAACTAATGGCAGCAAAATGATTATATGTGACCTGCTCTGGCGAAATGAGTCGGAAGTCGCAACGTTCTATTTTTAGATAATCAGCTGATAACGTGGAAAATCAATAAAAACTCAAAAAAAATTTTTTTTGCTAATTTCAAATAAATGACATTCAAAAACAATCTCCCAAAGTTTCATAGTCCAGATAATTGAGGAAAGGCACGTAAATGACGATTAAAGTTGACTTGCAACTTTTAACCCTCTAGAGAGGAGCACAACATGAGGCTAAATAACTTCTGAACCTGATAGGGACGAGCTGTAAACTGCATCTGAATCGTCAGATTCTCCGCTTTCCGAGGGTCCTTGAATGGTGCATTTATGACAACAAGGGTAGCCACGTGAAATCACGTAGTACGGGGCCAGATGCTCAGCTGAGCGGTAGCAGCGATGCTAAACCGAGCGTTAGCATCGATGCTAAACCGAACGTAGCATGCTAACGCTTGCAGATCTGTTTTACAAAACATGAAATATCTTCTGAAGCGTTTATGATAGAGACGAGCTGTAAACAGCATCTGAATAGATACATTCTGCTTTCCGAGGGTCATTGAACGATGCCTCTACAAGGTACGTGTAATCACATGGTAAGGAACAGACGCCAGATTCACGGAAGGCTTTAAACCACAGACGTTCTAAATAGTTTGAACGCATTTTTCTCAGGTTTTCAATCGAAAGCAGTGAGTGGAAGACCATCATTAAAATCGCCATATCTTAAAAACTATCCAATGTATGACTTTGACTAGGGTATCATTTTAAAGCTTATTTTCTCCTCTTTCCATTGATATCAAAATCTCAATTTTGAAATTTGGGTCACTGCGACTCATTTTGCTGGATCAGGTCACATATTGGTTTAGTAATGCTTTCAATCATGACAACAAAAAAAACAATTTAGTATTACTGTGTATTTCACTTCACATTCTGGGAGTGACGGTGCAAACTGTGAACAGCCTCCCTTTGAAGTATTGGAAAATCAAAAAAACTAAGTAGTGCTGCATTCATTCATTGTTGATTCATTGATGTTCACTCCCTTTATATATGTGTCCAGATGCATCTTCACCACCTTGCATATAAAGTACTAAAGGTTTTAGGCACTAGAAGTAAAGTGAAGATGCTTTCATGATTGATGATTAACTTCATACAAAGTTCAGTCAACAGAAGAAACCAGGCTTTAAAACAGCTTCAGTTCTCCTCCAGACACAGTTTCTTCCAGGTTCTTGAGTGGCAGGTTGTTGAAGCATCTTAAGAACCTGCTATGGTTCTTGATCTTGAGTAGATTGAGGCTGTCTCAGTGTCTTCTGTCTCTTCGTGTAATCCCAGACTGACTCCATCTGTTGTAGGACTCTGTTTTGTCAATTCAAATAGTTATTTTTGACACTGGCTGTAATCTGTGGGCCATTGTCATGCTGCAGAATAAATTCAGGATCGATCCAAGAGGCCTCTTGGATGGTATTGCAGAATGGACAAGAATCGAAAGATCTGAAGTGCCTAAAACTTTTGCTGTGTGTGATAATGTCAGTTGTCCATTTCCTGTGTGTAATCTGCCACTAAAATGTGATACTCTCAACATTAACCAGGTCATATACACTGATTAAAAAATGTAAAATATTTCATGCTCTTTCAAATTGTGTCTCCACATGCTCAGACCAGTGGGTGGCAGTTCACCACTGTTCAGCACTAAGTGACCCTTACAGGTGCCACAATTCCCACCTCCAACCTGATCCCATTTCAAAACGTATGGTCTCAAATTGAAATGTTGATATTTTATTACATTTTTGGGAGCTGTTACAACAATGTGCTGATCTCTTGTCTCACTTTGGGTCCCTTAATATCAGTCTGTCATGGCTTGAATGTGAATCCCTCCCTTGGTGCTAATCTAGTATTATTGATATTGTAATGAATGTGGATTGGCTGTCGCCAGGAAACCACTGTCTGTGGACCCAGAGCCTTAAAGTAATTATTAGAGACTTTAAAATACAAAACAATAATCTTTACCATACAGCTGCCAGTAGCCTCTGAGCAGCCACAGTGAATTCATTTATTAGTATTTTTTTTCTACCTAATTATCTTTAATTGTAATAGATGAAAGGGCAGCAAAACATTCTTTCATATACCATTCACTCTTCTGCTGTTTCTTTAGTATTGATGCATTTGCAAAGAAAAAAATGTTATAGTACTGCTGGAAGTGACAGCTAGCTTAGCTCTATTCCCATAGGCCTAGCCTTTAGCTTAGCTTGACCTCTGCCTGCACTGCAGTAGCAGGTTTCCAATGTAACCACATTGGAAACCTGCTGCTGCACATCAGCAAATGGAATCAATCAGAACACAAGGTTCGCTTACTAATTACATGCTAATTACAACTTGTTGCACTGTTTGATTTTTTTTTTGTCCTTTTTTTGACAATTAATGTGACAATCTACTCTACACCACGGACAGCCACTCCATACTGACTCTGAGTGTTGTGTTAATGACATCTGGTGCTCTGCAACTAATCACGCAGTGACAAGGATCATACCGTCAGGTTAAGAGGTTGTGCTGATGGTCTACAGGTGCAGAGCAGGAGAGGAAGAGAGATGGGGGGGGGCACATGGTGCTGTGCACAAATTAGAATTACAGACATACATTTATTTACAAGGACCAGATGTGCTGTGTGTGTTCAGCATTTGTAGCAAAACATGAAAAAGTGCAGTCTAGATAAAATTTTTAAAGGGATAGTTCAACATTTTGGAAAATTGGCCCATTGCCATAATCCCTATAGTTTTAGGAATAGGTTCGTTACCTTTATTTGTCAATGAATGCTATTTTTAGAACGGCGGAGCAGAGCCGCGAGCTGCTCAGAGCTACGCTACGAAGGCTCATGGGATTTCTTGGTTTCCCTCATCAAACTCATCAAATACACAATCCAACAACTCCCAAACGCTCTGGTGGACAAGTTGTGACCTGCACATTCACCACGCTATGAAATAATAACAGAACGTTATGAGACAGAGTTGTTTTCGAGGTAAATTCATGCAAAACCGCTGATGCATGTTCCTGTCAGGGGCAGTTTTCCGGCAAGCAGTCTCTGCGTTTTGCCTCTAAAACAACTCCAGCCTTCCCTCCAGAGCTCCGACGACACGTTCGATCACTTTCTTGCTTTTCTTTCTTCACCTCCTCCGACCAAACCCTCTTTGCTTTCCTCATCGTCTCTGTCAACAAATTCAGGTCCTGTGCTTCCTTGGGGATGCTCGTAAAGCAGGTCGCACTTTTCACCTTCACAACAGATGTGGGGGGTGGGGGGGGGGTACAGAGTGCAGTTGCAGCCGGGGCAACCCCCGATTCATTCTGTTAACTGTTTTTCTACCACTTGGATGAGTGAAACATTATTCTAAAGAAACGACATAGTGTTGCTTTAATACACAATGCTTTTTTATGCCAAACATAAAGTATAATTATGGGAATTCAGACACTGGCAGAAGGCAGAGGACAAAAGACAGAAGTGGTAAAAGGAAGAGTTGTTCAGGAGGCAAAGCAGCCAGTTCTTCTTGGTGAGCTGAGCCAAACTATGTGGCTCCCTGAAAAGAGCAGGAATTAAGACATTCTTGTAAAGTCAGTCTAACATTTAATTACATAAAGTCAGTCTATTTGTATTGTTTGGTATGTCATACTTGACTAGTGCATGTAATAATGGCTTAACCGTGCAGGTGCATCAGTGATGTTGATAGGTGTTCAATGCAGTGACCCATTGGGCCCAACAGGTGGTGGTTTATGTGGGTCTCTGGGAAACTCAATTGAAATGTAGTTTCTTTAGAGTTGAACTCCTGTTTGATGTGCGCATGGGGAGGTATGGTTTAAACTTTTAATTGACATGTAGTCAAGAAAAAATCAGATCTTGTCAGGAGCAGATGTATGCGCAGATGTTGAGTAAAACAAATTGGCAGCTGTCATTCAAAATATAAGGTTTTATTTTTTACCACAGCCTCCAGAGTACGTTTTCTTAATTTCATGGCAGAAAGTTCTCTAGACATTAAAATATCATTGACATGACAGATCACAGCACCCAGCAGTGGAAACCTCAGTGTATCTGAGGTTCTGTCAGGTTTGTATCTTAAATAGTTGAAATGAAATCCGACTGGCTAGTTGGTGTAGTCGTGACTAAACCAGCAGGTCTTGAGACTGGACACACAGGATCTGGGCTGCACTGATAGATGTGCAGAGGGCTGAAACATAGCTCATCTGGTCTGAAGTTATGGAAAACTTCTTTTTTTTTTTTTGAATTTATTTATTCAGGATAGCCCCTTGAGATGAATCATCTCAATTTCGAGGGGGTCCTTTCACAAAATGTGACCCGCTCTGGCGAAATGAGTCGGAAGTCGCAACGTTCTATTTTTAGATAATCAGCTGATAACGTGGAAAATCAATTAAAACTCAAAAAAAATTTTTTTTGCTAATTTCAAAGAAATGACATTCAAAAACAATCTCCCAAAGTTTCATAGTCCAGATAATTGAGGAAAGGCACGAAAATGAGGATTAAAGTTGATTTACAACTTTTAACCCTCTAGAGAGGAGCACAACATTAGGCTAAATAACTTCTGAACCTGATAGGGACGAGCTGTAAACTGCATCTGAATCGTCAGATTCTCCGCTTTCCGAGGGTCCTTGAATGGTGCATTTATGACAACAAGGGTAGCCACGTGAAATCACGTAGTACGGGGCCAGATGCTCAGCTGAGCTGTAGCAGCGATGCTAAACCGAGCGTTAGCATCGATGCTAAACGAACGTAGCATGCTAACGCTTGCAGATGTTTTACTAAACATGAAATATCTTCTGAACCGTTTATGATAGAGACGAGCTGTAAACAGCATCTGAATAGATACATTCTGCTTTCCGAGGGTCATTGAACGGTGCCTCTACAAGGTACGTGTAATCACATGGTAAGGAACAGACGCCAGATTCACGGAAGGCTTTAAACCAGAGACGTTCTAAATTGTTTGAACGCATTTTTCTCAGGTTTTCAATCGAAAGCAGTGAGTGGAAGACCATCATTAAAATCGCCATATCTTAAAAACTATCCAATGTATGACTTTGACTAGGGTATCATTTTAAAGCTTATTTTCTCCTCTTTCCATTGATATCAAAATCTCAATTTTGAAATTCGGGTCACTGCGACTCATTTTGCTGGATCCAGTCACAAATGATACAAATAAAACAAAGTCTAAAGACAAAGAAAGAAAGAAATACAGTGAAACACATTACAGGACGTATACATACACACACTCTCACACAGACACAGACACAGACACAGCTTTCCTAACCCCCGCTAATCCACAGACAGCCAAATCTCAATTTAGTAATATCCATGCTTACAAATAGGAAAAAAGAAAGTCACAGAAATATCGATTTATATGATAAATATATAAGATACAACAATAATATGAAAGAAAGAAAATGAAAGAGAATTATAAAACAAGAACTGAGAAAGAAAGCAAAGAATTGCAATTGTTTTGAAAATAAAATCCCCCTCCAGCCAGAGAGCATCAGTTGATGAGAGAAACTTACAAAAAAAACAATATTTCTCCTCTGACAAGAACTCCTTCTGAATCTCTTGGACCCACGAGTTGTTGGACACGACAGGAGTGGGACTCAGGAGCTCCGGTTTCCACAGTAACTCCAGTGGGGGCAGACACGACTCACATCCCACACAGAAACTGAGGAGCAACCATTTGATTTGTATCATCCAAATAATAAAGGGAAAAAAAAGTTAATCAGGAGGAGAAATCGCACACAAAAAGTAATGCCGACGCAACACAGGAACTGAATGGACACAACAGCAGAAGAGAGGACGCAGAGGTCAAGTTATTTCATTCTGACTTTGGTCCTTCAGTCATTGTGAGGGAGAGTCAGGAAAACCAGAGAGAAAGAGGATGATGTACTGTAGAAGAGCCTCAGTTCAAAGACTAAGACTCTACTAGTTGAGCTATTGAGACACAAACTTTATTTTGCCTCTCACACAGCTCACATCTTCTGTCTGACATCCACAACAGCGTAGCTTTTATTTACTCTAACATCAACTTAAGAACTGGTCATAGTGGTCGGTATGAAGCTGATGTTTTTGTGTTTCAGCTTGATGGTTGGCTGCTACATGATATAAACTGGCGTTTTTTTTTTTTTGCGATGCCCTTATTAATGGAAGAGAATATGCTGCAGCTGCCTACAATGCAGGGATTTCTCTGCTGATGTCAGCCAAAGACGGCCACCTCGCTGTGTGAGTCCTGCTGGATGGAAGCACAGAGAACTCACTGCAGAGTTAAAGCCCCAGTATGTAACTTATTTGGCTTTTTATTAGCAAAAATCAAATATGTCTTTCATAAACGTATTTCACTGAAGTTGAATCACACCCGCATACAAATGAAAGCTTTCTGGTACCTTGGAATGAGTTGTTACAAGTCGTTACAAATACATAAGTGGGCGACGCACCGAACCGAGGCGACCATGTTGCATCACCATTTTTTACGTTGAGTGGCAGCGTGACCGTAGGTAACCACGGAAACTCAGCAGAGCTGTGGGCTCGGCCTGTTAAAACTGTCACCACTGTGTAGTGTGAGGAAGGACGGAGGCACTGGTGTTGCATTCAGGTGCAGTCAGGCAGACGGCCGTCGGCAAACCAACCGGATGTCATTTTACTCGACGAGAGAAAGACAGTAAAACGTGGGTCAGGTAAACAATACGACATCACCATGACAACATGTTGTCACGCCTGTATTGTTTTGCCACTTGTTTACATAGACGCTTGTTTATCCTGTTACATGCAGCGTCTGTTGTCTGTCTGACGTCTGCCCGATTTCACGTGAATGCAACATCAAGAATACGTTCAGATATGCAACCGCACTGCTAGATGGGGGGAATTCCTACATATTATACCTTTAAGAGTTAAGAATGAAAAAGATGCCCTTCAAAATAAGACTGCAATACTAGCTACATGTTTTTAACGTCCAGTTAAATAACTCTCACAGCTGAAAAATGTGTCTCTCCTAAGACCTGACCCTCTATGTTTAAGGCGGTTGAAATACCATCAACACCTCTGCTGTCAGTCTTAGTCCCAGCACACAGAGAGGAGGGGAGGGGAGGGGGGGGGGCAGGAGCTGTATGGGGCTGGTTAGACATAATGGGATGTGATGCCGCTATATACGGTAAAGGAGAAGGGAAGGAAGGAAGGACGGACAAAGACAGGATGGATCACAAAGCCCCGGTGAACACAGCCGGGAGATGTCAGAGCACTTTTAGCAACTACGTGGCTACTCTGACAGACAGACTGTACCTATCACACACACACACACCTTCAGTACAGGTGTGTGTGTGGGGAGAGAGTGGGATAGCGAGGTAGATAAGTGATCTGAAAAGGTCTTGGCAGCTCAGGCCTGGTGTGTGGAGGTAGGTGTCTTCAGAGGTATGCGTCATTGTGTTAGCTCAGCCACGTGTGAACATCTATTGCTGAAGTATGTGTGTGTGTGTGTGTGTGTGTGTGTGTGTGTGCGTGTGTGTGCTAAACTCTTACCTGCCCTCTGTCAGAAACATTAAAGGTACATTTTGTGCTATGAATGATGAATGTCTCCTTGGCAGCGGTCTGTGATGCTGAACATGACGTTTTACATTGCTTCAGCATTTTTCTTTTCTCAGCAGCTGTACAGTGGATTCAGCAGACCTCCAACATAGGTCATCTTGTCTCCATTTATTTATAACGTTTGTCCCCATGTCCTGAAACACAAAAATGGTGCATTTAGCTTCCATGCCACTATAAATCATAAATGCATCCTCAGTTATTTGTGCAAAAATCTCCATTAGGTGCCTTATATCAGACACCAGTTGGTCCTATTGTCATAAATACTTTTATCCCCAGAGATAAAATCAAGATACTTGCTGTGTTTTGAAATAATGTAATCTGTGCAGCAGCATGTCTGCAGTTCTTTTTGCTAGGAAACGGTCAGATGCCGACCTATTAAACTCAATTTCATTGATTGTGCTATTACTTTTGTTCCGAACACAGGATATGTTTTAGGTGCATTCAATTAAACCAAATGAAAAATAACAATACGACTTTATTTGACAGAATAGACCTCATCTATTCCAGTTCCCTGCTATGTTGGACATGAGAGAAAAAAAAAACCTTTAGGCAGGTAATCCTCAGCAGAACAAAATGAGATGTTGCCATGGCGCCTGTTTACAGCTGTTTTGCTGTAGAGACCGTGGAGAGGAAAGTTAAGCAAATAGCCTCAACTCATCAAAGTGAATGTGCATCATTGCGGATTGGTTACTACACAAAGTTACTCTGGTGCATCCAGAAATAAACATAAGTATAGGCTACATATAGGAATGTTGTATTAACCAATGAAAGGGCGGGAAAGACAGTCACAGTCAGTAAAAAGAGTAGACTCTGTTTCTTTCAAGATATTATCCTGCTGCTGCTGCTGCTGCAGATGATGATGATGATGATGATGAAGTCATGAAGCAAGAGATGAAGAGATGAAGAATCTCCTGAGTAAAACCTCTGCTAAAGTAGAACCACTACGTTCCTCAGTCTAAAGCTTCTGATATTTCCCTCTGTATCAACACAGAACCTATCATTGCCACTTTATTCACATAATAGTATGACTCTTTTTTCTTTTAGAGTAAGATAATTTCATTCTCAAAATTTTTTATTTTCCTCAGTATGGCCCTTATACTCTTCTTCTTTTAAATTTGCAATTTAATCAATTTCTACCTCACTGTGACAAACCACTATAATTCCTTTTCCACAGAAATGTAGTGCATTAAGAAAGTGATGAGATTCTGTAATGCTAAGATAAAATAAAATGAATCATTTCCTCAATCTAACACTCCCCAAAAATAACAATGTGGAAATTGAATTGAAGCTATTTTCTTTAAGTGTATTAAAAGGGAGAACATCAATACTGAATAAATGGATGGAATACAAATGAGAAGAGGTAAAAGGGAGAAGAGTTTGCTGTTGTTCTGAGTGGATACTGATTGGCTCCTGACCTCCTAGGTTTGGAATCAACATGGAGAACTTTCTGAAGATAAGATTATCATTCAGCTCTCAGATTCACAATTTTGTACCACAACCGTTTTAGTATTTTTTTAGGCTTAAAGGGATAGTAGCATTTTTTTACCTGAAAAAAAAAAATACACAGTTCCATTGTTCGCTATAATATAATTTTTTCCAGCCCCTCAAAGTGCAGGAAAAATGCAATTTTTATTTGGACCTAACCAACTGCTGATCAGTGGGCGCTAACCCTGGGCGGAGGGATACGTGAGTTGGTTAGGTCCAAATAAAAACTGTGTTTTTCCTGCACTTTGAAGGGCTGAAAAAAATTATATTATAGTGAACAATGGAACTGTGTATTGTTTTTTCAGGTAAAACCTCTTTTAGGCCGCGAGAATAGGCCGTTTCTTTGGGTCTGTTCACAACACTGTATGTTGTAAAGCTCTGGGCAGGGCTATGGGCTGGCAGTGCTAACGGGAGGAGTGTAGAGAGTCTTCTACTGTAATTAAAGTACTTAGGGGCTATTTGTAGATCATACAACCCCACTTTTAAAAAATCCTACTAACCCTTTAAAATTCGTACATAAATTGGGGCGTGGTTACATTGAGTGACAGGTTCACAGACAGTTACCGGCCGTTAGCTGGTTGCTTCGAGTTCAGTGGGCGGGTTCTCAGCCGGCTAACGGCCGCACCTCCTCCAAATATGGAAAGTAGACTCCCACTAAAATCCAAGATGGCGCAGTTCAAATCCCTGTAGTAGGGTCACAAAAACAGACTCCCACAAACCAATGGGAGATCACGGGTGCTACCTCCATTCTTTTTATAATCTATGCAAAAATGTCACATATATCTTCGCAGAAAGTTGAAAAATTTTGTGTTTACTTCACACAAAAGCAGCCATTTTCCTCCTATTGGTGTGTGTGTGTGTGTGTGTGTGAGAGATGAGAAAGAATTATTCCCAGCACTTTCTCTGATGTAGTATGCTTGCTTATCATAGGAAATCATTGAAAATCATTCTTTACATGACGGCCTAGTTGCCTAGTGAGAACAGAGTGTTGAGGGAATCACTTTTTTTTTCTTTTTTGCAAGTTCCCACAATTGCATAAATATCCCACATATTGCACCAAATATTTTAAGAAAACGTGCCACACAATCAAGGATTTTTGCCCGCAACAATCACACAAAAAACAAATTCTTCTGGAAAGACTGAATAGAATCTGTCTATGTTGCATCCAGGGGAGTGAAGAACTTAGAGGGGCTAAACATCCTCAACGTACTGACTTTATATGATCAGCAGGGGGATACTTCACATCCACTGAGCTGAAGGACATTGACTTCCATGTCCCTTTTGTTCCTCAACAAAGCAGTTTTTATAGTTTGCCATCCAAGGCCATTGTTTTCAGTTTTGGGTCTGATTCAATCCCTCCCTCTTTCCCTCACCAGGTCAGTGGTGTCACCTCTTCATGGGACATGGAACCCTGCATTATACCTGGAAGACAAGTCTCAGACAGCTCAGAACACAGCTCTCCTCCTCCCTCACGGTCAATTTTTAAGAGGAGCTCTCTGACTCCCTCTCAAAGCACACATTTTTATTTGTGTGTCTCTGGTCTCCCTATTTCTAAGCAGCACTAGTCCCACCGGGTTTTGGATGTTATTGCTCATGCATGTAAGGTAAATAATCACCCTGTGCCATCTGGAGCGCCACTCTACCTGGAGTGTCTCTACATCATGGCCGGCCCTAAAGGGGAGTGTCTCTGGAGTCCATTTGTCCCCAAGTACATTGTCTAAAGTTCTACAAGGTGAATGTCCAGGATCCACAGAAGCCTACTGTACATAGATTTTTATTACAGTTTATGGCTTCAAATAAGGGATTTTTTTTTTCTGTCCCTATGATGAATTACAAAAAATAAAAATCTGAATGAAACTATTATTGTATTTGTTGGGGCTAAGATGTAAAAGATCTGAAAAAAATAATTGTCTCTTAATTAGGTGGTCAGAAAATGAACTAATGATTGGAATTTTTCAGTCTACTGCTCCAGCATACAAACAGAGTTGCTTTCGAGACAAATGCAGAGCTGGTGTCGTGCCGAAAAGGGACTGCTTGCGGAAAAACTGCCCCAGACAGGAACATGCATCAGCGGTTTTGCATGAATTTACCTTGAAAATAATAACGTTCCGTTATTATCCCATAGCGTGGTGAATGTGCAGGTTACAACTTGTCCACCAGAGCGTTTTGGAGTTGTTGGATTGTGTATTTGATGAGGGAAACCAAGAAATCCCATTAGCCTCCGTAGCGTAGCTCTGAGCAGCTCTCGGCTCTGCCCCGCCATTCTAAAAATAGCTTGCACCGACAATTTAAGATAATGAACCTACTTCTAAGACTATATGGATTATGGCAATGGGCCAATTTGCCATAATGTTGAACTATCCCTTTAAGGTTGTGGGTTTGATTCCCATGTTGACAGAGATCACACCCCGACAGCGCCGCCCATGCCACTCTTAGAATTTCTGCAAGTAAATGTAGTTCCTTGTAGTAGGTGGAGGACCTACAGCCATATTTCCTGTTTGGTGGAAAACAAACAGCCACAGGGAGGTGACTCTGTTTTTTTCCTAATGTGGATCAATTCCTCAACCTATTCTTATCCAACTGCAACTAAATCTGTCAAGTGTAAAGACTGAGACAACGGAGAAGACTGTCAGACAAAACAAAAAAAGGGAGAGAGAAAAGAAAATTGCTTTATACAAATCATTCAACAAACAGCTCTCCTGGATAGTGGTGGTGTCACTGTTTAAATATTAGAAATGGTAACCCCAGGGGTCCATCCCAGCACAAACAGCCTCGGTAGCAGTGAATATTTCTACTTATTGCCACACTGCCCAAGTCTCCGATAAGACTGCAAGCTTTGGAGGATTATCGGGGCTTATTACAAAAGACTCATTAATAAGGACATCCTGTCACTCATACAAATATAAATGCTGTGCATGGCACAATCCACCTCCCATGCTTTGTTAGAACAAATGAGTCATACGGTATTACGGTTACAATCAGATGGAATCAGACTAGTTCTATTATTGAAGACGCTTAAAGGTCGACTGCACGTGAGAGACACGTAAAGTTGTGTTTAAAAGTTTGGGTAAATAAGGATGACACTTATTTCTTGCAATCGCCGATGCAGGAACACACACACACTTCTTAATTAGTCCACACTGTAAACTTGGGATGTGGAACAAACCCTGAGATCAGCAGATTGCTGTTTAAAGCTAAACAATCCAGTAAAGTGGAAACAAGGACTGAAGAAGAGGTGTTTATGGGCCTGAGAACCAAAACAGTGATCTGATAGAAGTTCAGATATGAAGGGGTGACCTGACCTCTATTCTCTAATTTACTCATGTGTATCCCATTTGCCATTTCAGGTAACAATACCACAGCAACAAAAAATGAAATCACTGTAAGACACAGCAGCAATGAGGACTCAGTTCACTTTACAGATTACATCCCATACATGCTTATAGAAACTCTGTGTAGCTATATAAGTTTTTTTGTTTCATTCATTGAAAAAAAGGGTAACACTTTACAATAAGTGTCCTGTAATTAACGTTAGTTAGCACATTATTAAGCATTATATGAACTAATGTGTTAATTAATGCTGAGTAATGCATACATAATGATAACTAATTACATTATTCAGCTTTTATTATTGAATAACTAACATTGAGTAGTAAACATTAATTAACTGCTTACTAACAGGCTTCATTAATTAATGTCTTTCCTAATCCTAAGTAATACATAATAATGATTCTTACTATATCTGTAAACAGTTAATTAATGCTTCATAATGTACTAACTAACATTAATTAAGGGACCCTTATTGTAAAGTGTTACCAAAAAGGAAAAGAAAACAGTTTAATACAATAAATAATGCAACTCCTGGATGAAAGGGGGCAGAAAGAAGCAATCTTACAGTATGTGGTCTACCTTTTTTTCCCCCTGAGAAATCCTTTTTACAAATTAGATAATGTATGTATCAAAACAAAGAAATACAATAAAGCAAAGGATTGACTGCAGACCAGCCATCAGCTTATCATCCTAGTAAATTCCTAGGTCCGAAACATGACACCATGCAACATTTTTTATACTATTTGCAAACTTACGATGCCATTCTGTCCCTTTTCCACAACCATTATACTAATAACTGTCAACATTCCATAACTCCAGTCTACTTTATACTATTTCCTATTTAAAGCACCATAATGGTACACATACACTATGCTAAGTGATTTAAGGCTCCTATCCTCCACTTGAAACAAGCTACACTGTTTGTCCTGGACACTTCAATGATGTGCAGTAAGTAACCATATGTTTCTAACACTCTCTAAACCTACAACATTCATATTTTTACCATCATAGTTAAGATTTTATCTAAACAAATACTGTTCTATTCAAAATGTATTTCATGGTTTCTCTGATCTCTCATATAGTCAATGCAAACAAAAAAAGATGTGCTGCTCCTGCGAGACTTCACGCAGGGTAAGGTCTCACAAATGACAAGGTCTGCACGCTCTCACTTTTTGCACCACAAATCTCAAAAGAGAACTCGTGTGGAGCCGGGGCTGCACACTGATCAGAGATGTGGAAAATATTTGACCATTTAGAGCAGCTTGTTTAGATGTGGTGTCCCTTGGAAACAAGTCTAGGTCAACACAAAGTCCCACAAAATGGGCGCAGAAATAAAGATTTTTTTCAAACGTATACTTGTAGATCTTTTTTTTAAAACACAGACTGTTTGTTTTCAGGATTACATCAGGGATGTGGGTGGAGGATCCTCCTTCAGGCGACTGTAGACTCGGCTGCTCCCACCTGAGATGCTGCTCTGCTCCGCCGGCCTGCTGAAGAGTCCACATTCTGAAATCACACACCGTGATTCTTTAAAAAAAATGTCACAGCCTAATAACAAAACTTTAAATGCACTTCTTTTGGTGGACAATTACCATATTCTGTTTGTTTTGTTTTATTTAGGATCCCCATTAGCTGCAGCGTGGCAACAGCTCTTCTTCCTGGGGTCCTTATGACAATCTATAGATTATTTCAAAGCAATTATAATATAGCCTAAGTTTATTTGCCCTTTTCTTTTTCCACATTCTGTACAGACCTCAAGAAACTTTCACAAATCACAAAAACATAAATACATGGCAGAGTTAGACCATGAATACAAAATAACCCTGTCGAAACATATACAGTACCCATCACCACCCACACAGTCATTCAATGCCATATTCCATTTACAATATAACACATAACAATACAAAATAAATAGGACATAATAAGACAACACAACAAGACAGCTCATACAGATCAGAAAAAAGTGTATGTGACATTTACATATAAATCTCTTTTCAACAAATGCCATATATATAACAAAATATACAATAGTTGAACTTTTATAAACTTCTGAACTTTTATAAACTTCTGAAGTAACCTCATTTAACACTATTCATCCCAAAAAATCCACAATGAAATTACTATAAATCTACTATACTTAGGACTGTTTGATATTAGTATTCAAAGCAATCCAAAATAAAGTATGGTCCAAATTAGGCCACTATGTAATGTCAAAACACATTTTCACTAACCCATTAATTGGTGTTGTAGTCAAGACCACCTAACCTGAGACAAGAGCATACCAAGACCAAGATCAGACCAAGACTTTGAGGGGGCCAAGACCAAGTCCAAGACTGGGACCAAACCAATGTGAAATCATTTTTAAGACCATTACTGTATTTAATACCAGTATGTGGCTTGATGTTTACATTATTTCTCAGCTAAAAAGAAAAAAATAATTTGATATAGATGTAAATGTAATACTTTTTATCCCTCCCCCTTCCTCAAAGGGCCTTGCCTTTTGCCAGGTCGTCATTGTAAATAAGGATTTATTTGTAATGGCTCATCAGGTGGAATAAAGGTTAAATAAATAAAATAAATCTGTTCAACTTTTAGAACAGCACGGCGCTCTCAATGTCACTTTTCTCACTCTGACCAGTGAAAATACAAGAAGGGGCGGGACATGCGTTACCAATAACAACACAACCAGAGACATAGCTTGGTTTTTATCATGCACCCACTTGTGTTGATAGATCTTCCTCCGGGTCCATGTCCAAAGCTGCCACTAATATTATGTATTTCACTCCACTAGGCAAACTCAGTGTTGTAGTGTTAAAGAGGAACTATGCAGGATTTTTACCTTAACTATGTTACATCTTTGCCTTAATGAAACAGCTTCAGAGTCCTGCTGGTTAAATCAATGACTTGTAACTTGTTACAGGGAGAATGGAGGCTCTGTCTTCCACCTAGCCTAGGTCAGAGCCTCCGACCCGGTGTCCGAGCTCTCGTCTTTGTGGCACAGCAACACAAACCCGTAATCTTTTGTTTATGACAGATAAGACTACACAAATATACACATGGTAACACTGTATAATGTTATCCACCGCTCCATGCATTGCTTTCTAACCGGCTTTGTTGAAAACAAATGCACATGGCCGAGAGGAGGGTTGGCAACACAGAGGAAAGGAGACTGACTTGCATAGTTCCCTTTAACATTAACATGGCAGGAACATGTAAGTGGTAGAGGACTGGTTTTGTAACCAACAACATTCTGACAAGGGGAAGTAAGATCGAGGGTGCATCTTTTGGTGGAAACGGCCCTGTAACTAACCATTTGAATCTAATTTTTTCAGTTTTCTTGTGCCATACACGTAGCTCCCTGTGCTCCATGTAGAGCTTTATAAAAAAGATAAATAAAGTTGTCTTCAGCACTCCACTTCTAATTTTCACTCCATCACTCCCAGCCAGTGCTTTACATAGTGATGACTGACAGATTGGCTTTGCTTTTTAGTAAGCACAGTTGTCAAACTTTCTGAAGAGTGCAATAAAAAATATCCAGCGCTGGCAGTCTGTGGGGGCGTGGCGGATCTAGTGCACGTATTTACAGAACAAAAAAGGCCAGGGAAGCCTCAGCCAAATCAAGGTCAGCTTTCACATTTCAACACCTCTATAGCGCTGCTGAGAGGTGGATTTGTAAGTGCAAATTAACCATGACTGCTCTCCTAATGTTTGAATAGTTTATCTACATTTCATAGCAATTCCCCCGTCCACTCCAGAAAAACAACAAGCATTGTGTTTCTAAGCTCGCATTAATTAGAGTGGGCTCCCGAACTCGCCTCTATCACATAGTAATTAGGTTAGCGTAAGCTCCATGGCCTGTTCTGGGGGGTACATCTCATTTAAGCACCCGGGGGGGATATGGCGTACATTCTTCTTTTTAGAGTATAACAGAATAAGTGAGCAGGTTTAAACCTTTCCTGGTGTTCTTATTCTCCCCATGTTGAATTCACTGCACACAAAGAGGAAAGCAACAGATCGTGGGATGTTTCCCTGCATTGGGTTAAAAAAAAAGAAAGCCTGTATGTTCCCAGTCAAGTGCCATGGAAATCCTGTTGGGACTGAGCACACAGCTCCATTCACTGCAGCCTAATCAAGTGGTATCTGAGCTCCAATCCTCTTATGCTGCTTGACTGGACCACACTTCTCTGAGGCTGTACTATTGTAGTTTCCGGCGCTGGAACTCCAGAGACAGAGATGCAGGGGGAGCCAAGAGAAAGAAGAGTACGGAGAGGTTCTTGCCTTTTGTTTCACCCGCTGCTTCGCTTTTAAACTTAGACCCCCCCCCCTTCCACATGTAAATGCATTTGTGCCTCAGTAAGACGGAGAGGAATTATGCATGTGCTGCTGCTTTCTTTTTTCTCTCTCCATGATTTCATCAATGCATCTATGCAAAGCGAGAGCGGGATGGAAATCAGTCCAAAAGAACTCTACCCTCTCTCCCTCTCTCTCTCCGTGCATTTGAATGTCTCCTCTTTTCTGTTGGGCTCAAATTGGCTTTGTGAGAGCTACAAAAGGTTGATGCGTAATGTCAAGGCCCTGAAAAGCACAAATAAAGATGTGCACAGCTCCAGAAACACCTCGAGGTCCAAGTCACTTCACAGAGAGCAATCAAGGCTCATTTCATGCCTTTTTCATTATTGTATAGTCCTTTCACACTTTTTTTTTCTCCTTTTTTTTGAGAAGCAACAGAATGGCACCCGTGGAGGTCCGGGGGCTCCGCGTTCATTAAAAGAAAAAAAAAAGATGTAAAGACACGACTCGGGTGCAGGTCGATGCTGGGATGAATTAAAGGGGGTAATTAGCATTCCCATGGTTGGGGACTATGGATCAGCCCATGTTGTGTCCAGATGTCAGGGCCAGTGCTCAGGCTGTTAGCGCACTGGTCCATGAGACTTGATCCATAGATGGGAGACAATGTCCCTGGCCCTAATTAGCTCCACCAGTCAAGTGTCCCTAATGGGATTATGAGCCTGGCTTTTTGGGACACAGTGTATCCAACGGAGAGCTGGGAGAGTTAGGGTGCAACCCAGCACAAAGCGGAGGCCCCGCAGTCGTCACCTCTCGCAAACACTGGATCTCTCCGAGGTTGTCGAGCCGGTTTGCATCTCGCTGGTGAGGATTTGGGAAAAATGCTGGGAGAAGGAAATGGCTCGATCTGGTGTCTTTGTTTTCATTTGTTAATGGAAAGCAGATGCTTATCGCATGTTTTGTGATGACATGCTGGAGAGGCTTGTTTGGCATGCACGCTAAGCTTCTCTTTGCCTCGGCAAAACAAAAGGCATTTCGCCGAGACACAATACGCCGAGGAGGAAACAGCTCGCACAAAAGAAAACCGTACAAACCCCATTGTATGGCGTTGCATCGAAACGCTCTTATTCATCATCTGTTTGAACACAGAAAGGTCAACAACAGAAACCGCGTATCTATTCAATTGGCTGCGGGAGAAAAGGATTAATGCGGCGTGAATGTACAGTGGTAATGGAGGATGGCGTATCCGGAGCATCTTTCTTCTGTTTGTGTGAATTATATCACTGGATTAACAAGCTCACAATTACTCTTTAAAGTCTAAGCTGCAAATGTGTTGTGGATCAGTGGCAAATGTTTCACTCAGCGGTGTTTGTCTGAGTCACAGCACTGCTGCAGAGCTGAGCTCCAGTGGAATTTATAGGAGAGAGAGAAACAGCATTTATGCAGAGAGCAATATGCTTGTACATTAACAATCCTGAGTAAGATAGCTTTTAAAGGGTTCAGTTAGATAAATCCTTTTTAAAGAGAAATGACAAATATGATCATAGAAGCCATTCAGCGTTGGATTTGTCTGCTCGGATTGATTTAGCAAAGTCTCCGAAATGACAGGGTCAGGGTCGGATTAGAAAAGCCTCTGAATCGGATGCCATCGCACCAGAGCCATCATTGAAGAGCACAACGCTGTTCTGGGCAAACAGAAAGCAGGATCTGGAAAACAGCAGCATCCCTGACATATTGAAACTGATACTGTCATGATTGGAGGGTTGAAGGTGCGGTGAATGGTGAAGAAAGTTTTGGATCCAGATGTCAAGGTTCTTCAAGAAACCTGAAGAATCATAGATTTACATGGGGATGGCTCTCCATTCCGACACACCTCCACTCCGACACCCCGCTGTTCCGAAATACCCCCACTTCGAAACACCGTGCACTGCACAGCCTCCGGTTCCTTTCTGATTACGTCCGTCTGTCCGTTCAGAGTGGGGGGGGGGGGTTCCCCAATAGCCTTTTCGGAATAGCGGGGTCTTTAGAAAAAATAGAAAACCCCGCTATTACGATGAATGGAAGTCTATTTTCGAGAAGGCGGGGCTTCGGAAAGGCGGGGTGTAACCGATTTACATGCTGACATGTCATTTGTGTTTGGAGTACAATTCTGAGAAGTAGTCCAGCATGTTAGACAGTTTATTACTTTCCTAGGATCCTTTCTGGAGTCTTTGGAAGTTAGCTTAGGGTGTATTCAGACCTGGCTTATTTGGAACCGTTGTTCTGAAACGGGGAATGTTTAACCCCAAAGATCAGTTTGTTTGGTCAGATGTTGTCAGGATGTGGGGAGGGGTCCATGCCTATGTTCCCACAGCCTTATGTTCCCACAGCCCTATGTTCCCACAGTTCTAAGATTTTTCTGAAAATTAGGCCCTGTGTTCCCACTGGACTCTCTCTACCTATCTGGACTCTATCTATCTGGCCTGTCTAGCCTCTACCTGGTCTTTTTACTAAACTTAACCAACTCCTTTCTTCATTGCCTAAACCCAACCAATGGTGGGACCAAAGGGCTGTGGGAACATAGGGCCTAATTTTCAGTGACAACAAAAGTTATAAATGTGGGAACATAAGGCTGTGGGAACATAGGAATGACCCCGTGGGGAGAATGCAGGACCCAAATGCAGACTCTTGATGAAAACAAGGCTTTATTTTTACCTGACTCGACACAGGAACAAAGGAAACATACTGTGACAGTTGAGGTTCCTGTCACTATGCCTCCAATTGATCATGTGCCCTGGCTACTTGGCCAAGGGGATGTCCCTTTGGGTGACTGGCAAGCGCGCATGACTCTTACCCGGGAGGTGTGGGTTCAATCCCCGCCCGGGCCCTCTTCACCTTGCCACATTCTGGCGTTGTTGGCAGGATCCATGTAGCACTAGGGGTGGGTCCATGGATTCCTAATATGTGTGGCAGCCTGCGCGGAAGCACGTGGACGTGCTTGTGAAAAGAGGGGGAGAGATGTGACAGTTGAGGTTCCTGTCACTATGCCTCCAATTGATCATGTGCCCTGGCTACTTGGCCAAGGGGATGTCCCTTTGGGTGACTGGCAAGCGCGCATGACTCTTACCCGGGAGGTGTGGGTTCAATCCCCGCCCGGGCCCTCTTCACCTTGCCACATTCTGGCGTTGTTGGCAGGATCCATGTGGCACTAGGGGTGGGTCCATGGATTCCTAATATGTGTGGCAGCCTGCGCGGAAGCACGTGGACGTGCTTGTGAAAAGAGGGGGAGAGATGTGACAGTTGAGGTTCCTGTCACTATGCCTCCAATTGATCATGTGCCCTGGCTACTTGGCCAAGGGGATGTCCCTTTGGGTGACTGGCAAGTGCGCATGACTCTTACCCGGGAGGTGTGGGTTCAATCCCCGCCCGGGCCCTCTTCACCTTGCCACAATACCATGGAATGAGGACAGAAGAAGAGACAAAGGGAAACACAGAGGTTATATACACGAGGAAACGAGACACAGGTGGTGCAATCAGACACAGGTGAGACACATGAGGTAATCAACCAGGAGGGAGAACACAGGACATGGACTTCAAAGTAAAACAGGAACTCAAGACACACATAAAGACAGGAGCAGAATTTCAAAATAAAACAGGAACTAACTTAACTCAACAGGAGAACGAAAGAAACCAAGAGTCCAAAACAAGAATCCAACAAAAAAACGAGCCACTGCACGGTGGAATTCAGGTCCGGGTTTCAACCATGGTTCGGGCCGGCCCTTGTTTTACTGTAATTTTCGGGCCCATTACAGTAATAAGTCTATTCCATGGTTTTTGTTTTTCCCGGGTAAGATGTCTTACCAATGAGAACAGTTGTTTCATGCATGTTATTTGTTTACAACCTTGGACCGCTTGGGACTGTTACTGTGTGAACACAAACGACCCAAAACGAGCCACATGTCTGATAGATAGATAGATAGATAGATAGATAGATAGATAGATAGATAGATAGATAGATAGATAGATAGATAGATAGATAGATAGATAGATAGATAGATAGATAGAGTTTATTTTAGCTAGGCTCTAACACAACAGTCTTGCAGAGTGGTTTTTCTTTATAAAATGTGGACAAAAAGGAGGAAATTAGAAGGTTCTGATGAATCCTCATTTAATAAAATGTTCCAAGTATTCAAGCTCAAACTCATTCTCCTGTTGAAATGGTCTGTTTTGCCTTTTTGCAGTTGCTACTAGGAGGAAAGAGATTCTGTTCTGTCGCTCTTTCATCCAGCTGTCTTTTCAGTGCCATCATTCAGCCTGGTCAATGCGGTTGCGTTGTTTACACCAGGGACAACAACAGACAAGGAGACACACAGGACGCAGGAGGAGGTTCTGTTCTGTCACAGACGGCGTTGACAGGGTTCAGACGGACAGGAGTGAATCTGAGAGCTGAGAGAAAGAAAGAGGTGAAGCCACTCAATACCAACAGAAAGGTGGCACTGCTTTAAAGGAACACTTCAGCAGCCTGCAGTCATTGACATTGTCTTCAGAAATGTTCCACAGTCAACAGCTCAGCCTCCTGGACACATGGAGGGGAGGACATGAGGCCTCTGAGGGACTTCTGCTGAGGCGCTATAGGCCAAAGGTCAAGGTCAACTTTAAACAGGGGAACCAAAAGACACTCTGCAATACTGCTTCTGGAAAAGTAAGGATATATGAATGTTGTGTGATTTGAAGTGACTAGCTGTAACCCTACTCGGGTTCTTTGCATAACATGGGAAAACAAAAATAATGCATTAAAGCAGAAGTAAGCGGAATGTTTGTGTTAATATAAGTCTTAAATAGTTCTATCTTCCGACAGCAATCACTTATATAGAGTGTTTGATCTGAAACACGGGTCTGTCAGTCACTCTGCTCTGCTGTAAGCCGAGGAGAAAACTTTCCTTGTATCCTACAACCTTTATCCAATGAGGAGAGACGGCATAAAGGGGCGGTCCTCTCTGTGTGTGCAGCCAAGGGATGCGCGTGGATGTGGTGACGTAGGGACGAGGGCGGGGACTGCTAACTCCATCGGCTGACAGGAAGTTAGCCAAAACCACCGGATCGCTGACTTCTGCTTTAAAATATGTATATCGAGTGGTTAGAGCATGTCCCATGTTGTCATAATGCTTGACTTCGACTTCCTACCAAAACAAACCCATATCACTCCCCCAGTCTCTCTCCCTGCTTTACTGTCTCTCTACACCGCCCTGTCCAATAAAGACAAACAGAAAAAAAGAAAGAAAACATCTTTCTTTTTTTTAACAATTTACACATCTGAAGTCTGTAAATGTGTCTGATGCACAAGTTAGTGAAAGTCCATTGAAGTTACTCTGTCCTTAGTGAAGGCCGCTGTGTGTCCGAATGAATGTACAGTCATGGTCTGGTTTGTATTTCTGTTTCAGTTTATAAGTCCTGTTTTATTTTTGGAACGTCCTGTGTTGATTACTTTATTATAGACATATTATTATATTATTTTATTTTATGCCATTTTAAGTTGTTTTTATTTGTAGCTTTATTCATTTATCTACTTTTTATATATCTATACTCTCATTTACTGTCAGATTTATTAAATATTTTATAGTTTTATTTATTTTACTTAATTTTAGGGATTAGCTTCTATTCCATAGCAAATATATCTGTTTTTGTTGTTGTTGTTGTTTTTAAATTAACTGACCTGTCTTTTATAAAGCACTTTGGGTGACAAATTCTGTATGAAAAGTGCTATACAAATCAAATTCGATTTGATTTTTAAAATACTTAGCTACGTTACTATTTACGAGTTACTAGTATTCCCAGTAACTCCATTCCCTCAAAAACGCAAAAACAAGCAGAAAAGTAGAGTGAGCCGACATGGTGTATATCCCAGGACAGGTGCTGAAGTGTGGCTGAGAGGAGCAGAGTGACAATGGTAACGTACACTTACTATAATCTATTACTATTTTAGAATTTATAACATGTTTCATTACTCTGTTACTAAAAAAGTAATCTAATTACAGTAACATGTTATTAAATAACATTTGTCCTTATTTTGTCGACTCAGTTTTATCCTGGACTCTAATATCTTCCCCCCCTGTTCATATAAATGCACCATTTTTTCATTGGAACCCTCAGAGTCATTCTGTTGCACACACACACACACACACACACACACACACACACACACACACGCACACACACACACACACACACACACACACTGATCATCCAAACCCATTGCACCTGTTTCTCCTGTGATCCAACTATTATTGAGAGTGTTGGTTCTTGGCAGTGGTAAAATGCTTCATCTTCTGGAGTGCCTGCACTTTTCTTCTGACCAAGGAAGAATTAAGTGTAAATCACCATCCCATCGACTACTTATGCAACTTACACCACACTCCTACACAACTGCCTCTTGAGTGACATTATATTCATTTTGGATATTGCTTCATAAGATAACAGAGAGTTTGAGGCAGAGCAGTGGTATGAGCTCTTCCACCCAGGTCTCAGCTCTGATTATCGTTGTTCCTCCCTTCTTTTCTCATCTGGACTTCAGTTAGCACTCCATTCTGTGAACTTTGAACATCATTTTGCCTGCAGATGATTCAATAAAAGAGCTGTCATGTCATATGAAACCTATCCTGCACCTGAGGGAGGGTTTGGCAGAGAAGTAGTGGCAGGAAATTAACAGAGAAAGCCGTACTGGCTCGTTGCCAGGATAGGTGATGCACCCAGTCCGGTGTTCCTCGGGCTCTGTTATGAGTTGTTGGGTCAGGGCCAGCTGGACCCCGCTTCACTTCAGCTCCATGTCTCGGCACAGACTCAGTAACTTCGGTACCTCGTGGCCCAGACTGCCAACTCTGGCACGTATGATCTGGGATGCATTTGGCTCACCTTCCTGTAGATCTGGCTATCCTGGTACTTTCTACCGTCTACAAAAGACATGATGTTCATGTCTTTCACCTCTTATGAAGTGATTTGTTTCCTCCTCGCTCCAATAGTGTGGTGTTATCTTGCGTTTCGCCATGTTTACAAGTAGTTCCTATACTCAAAACACCAAGATTCCTTGCAAATTGAACATGCGCAGAACACAAATTAATATTCCTTTCGATGGGGATATCCCGATAGGCTTATACATGACCAAATATTCAGGTTAGAAAAGGATTGACCCAGGGGTCATTGTAGGGTTACAATATGAGCATATTCTATGAACATATTCTGGTTTTTCTAAATGGTTATTGGTGTTAACATGGTTGTGTTATTCCGGTTATGAAAGGGATGACTGCATGTAAACATACAGTAGTCAGTGACTCACACAGGTTTAACCTGGTCACGGGTAGAGTCGGAAGAATGCAAGTGGGATGAAGCTGAATTCAAGACAACTTGGAAATACAGGACAAACCCCGGCTCAATATGGGATGCACTATTTAAATATTGTATTCAAAATATTGGACAATCCTGTATTTTACCAGAGCAATGCCAACTTCTTTTTTTTAACATGCTGAAAACTGTGGGTGGGAGACATACCCCTGTGTCCCTCTACCAAACACCCCTGGTCTTTACGTCTTGAATGTCTTCAGGACCCCAGACAATCTTCTCAAAGATGAACCTTTTAGATTTTGGTGAACAAAGGTTTGAGGTTTAATATTACACTGACCTCACTATCTTGTGAGTCCAACACATCAGGGAGGTCCAGAGGGAATCTCTGACAGTGAACTTCACTGTGACATCATAATGTTCCACAGAAACATCTCAGGCCGTTATTCAACAATTGTGACCATGTTTCCTTCAACTTGCTTAACTACTGTTTTCTCAGTAGAAGCCTATCAGAAAGCTCGAAGACTAAGAAAAACAATAGAAACATTATCAACATTCATACAATTTCGGCTTTATTATCATCATCAGTAATCTTACAAAAATACCCCTTTGGTTGTGCATGTCTCCTCCAACTTGCATTGTTGCATGATTTGGGTCAAATTAAAAACTTCCTCACCACTGCATGGTCTTAGTTGTCATGGTTACTGTATAAACAGTTGGTTTCACATGGGAATCAAACACTGCTCTCCTGTGTCTAAGAACCATTGTGTTGACCCTTCAATCCAACACAACCTCCTCCTGGCGCTTCGGCCACTAGATGTCGCCTGGCAACAAAACCTTCTGCACAGAGGATAATTCTCCTAAAGACAACATGAACATCAGGCTAAAAGTCTGCTCAGGTACACTGCAAGAAGATGTTCCTGTTTGTCTGCATAAACGTGTTCTGTCTCCCTCAGTGTGGTTCTGTTTGATAAATCTCAATTACTGGGAAACTGGGTCAGATTTTTACTCCTACAGTTTTGCTCCACACAGAAGTAGACATACTGTTAATTACCTGTTTGCATATCAGTACTCCTGGCTGCTCCCCCTGTCAAAAGAAAGGAACAGCAAAGAAGCAGCACAATCAGTGCTGCCAGATTGGGCAGTTTGCTGCCGCTGTCTCTTTAATTGGGTGGGTATAAATAGGTTTGGGCAGTTTCCACCTTCCGGCTCCACTACACAAGCTGCAACTGAGGATGGAGGGAGTGAAGGAGGGGAGGCAGAGCTATTCATGTGTGTGAGGTGAGAGGCAGGTGCATGCAGGTGTTCTGAAAACAATGGAAAATGAGTTATTATTATCATTTGGCTGCTTAATAATTAGATCTTGGGAATGTTTTGCACTTTACAGAGGCATGGAATAGCCTACATGGAAATGGAAGCAGAAATAAAATGGCATTTAAAGCAAAAAAAGAAAAGAAAAAGAGATTAAAATATTTAAATATATAATGTGAACTAGTACACTTCACACAGAGGTTCTGTGCTGATAAAATACACTCAAATGACTAAACAGATTCCATGTATGTGATTCAGCAGCAGACAGTGATGCCAGGATTTATGCCAGGATCAGACTACAGGAATTCAGGTCAATTTTTGGAAGATGAAGCAGTAGAGTGGGGGTATCCGGCACAACGTCACCAGTTAACAAGGTGCATGGAGAACTAGGAAACTTGAAAAAAAAGAAAATAAATTTGCAACACTTGTAACTAAGAAGAACAATTTAATTAGACCGGCGCGTTCCGGCTTGTAGCCTTCATCAGGATCATCAAGAAAAACATTGTAAAAACATTATTAATATAGGTAGATTAGGGATGTGGAGATTCACCGATTCATATCGGTGGTCCGATATAAACGTATGCGATGCGACTGCACCGGTAGATTCAGGCTACATCGGACATAATTTATGGTTGAATTTGCGATGCATCTCTTCTAGCCTTCTACATCGGTAAATTCCATGGTTAAATCGATCATTTCATTTTCCGAGGCAACCTGAATGCACCACCGCAAAAGCCGTGCGCAGCCTCCTGCCATGCTCTGACAGCAGCAGCAGCAGCAGCAGCTGTAGTCAGAGCCGCCAAGAAAAGTAAACAGTCCGAGTGAGGCGGTGGGTCAATACTCGGCCGTCACCGGCTGTAACTAGGAGAAGGGCCGTGGTTGTGGCTCTGGTTGTAGTGAGCTGGGAAGCGGTGGTAGCCGCGGATGCTAACCGCTAGTTAGCGGTAGCGGTTAGCATCTGGGACAGCTAGCAGGGCTAGTAGGCTACAGTTGTAGCTCTCCTACTCTGCTGCACTGAGCTACACCTGAGCTTTGTGAGCACTGGCTGGAGAGAAAACACAGACTCTCCACCCAGAAATGTCCTGTGCACAACAAAACATCTGTGACTTGTCTCTTATAAGTTGTTTTGTGAAGCACTTTGTAAACTTGTGTTTTTAAAGGTGCTATATAAATAAAGTTATTATTATTATAATATAGGAAAAGACCAAACTGCAGAGGTGCCACCACACAAGACTAGCCCATATGATTAAGCTGGATTTCATTTCCACCATTTATTTCCTCTAGACTGTACCTTTCAAATATGATTTGACAGGTTTTCCCTGTAAAAATTAACCAAATATAGGCTACATGCCTCAAATTGATACAGAGAGTAAAGCAGAATGGTATTGAGGTAATAAACTTGATGTGGGAAGAAACTCTCATATCACAACTGTATCAAGAAACTCTCATATCACAACTGTATCAAACATCATATCGAACCAAATCTCTTTGTAATTAAGTCATATCGTTATCGAATCGCATTTGAATCGCATCGCATCGTGAACAGGAGTGAATCATATCGCATCGCATCGACAGGAGCTTCAGTGTATCGTTAATGTATCGTATCGGTGGCAGCGTATCGAGATGCGTATCGAATCGGCCTCAGTGGTGGAGATATACAACCCTAAGGTAGATAGATAGAACACAAGCAGAGCCAATCATAGCCAAACATGCGTCCACATTCATACCAGTAAATGGATCACCTGTGAAGGTGGGTTTGACCAATGGGAACTAAAAGGGAAGTGAGAGGGCATATGAATGGTATGGTTGTGAACTGAGGACTGGCAACAGGAGGTGGTTTTAAAGGGATACGCCAACATTTTTTTTCGTGTCTTGCCTCAATCCCGAGCAGTCAGAAGCTGATTTCATTTTAGCTATAAACTCTGTAAATATGTCACTTTATCGACATTTCAAACATTTTTAGGAGACAAAGTAGCCGTTTAGATCAGCAGTGTGTCGTTAATGTGTCTAAATACCAGCTGTTAACAATTTTGTTCAGACGAATTAGGTGCTACTCAAGCTAGCCGTTGTGACCAACGCACTTTCGGTTACTTTCACAAAATAAAACACCCGTTGCCCTTTACAGATGTTACTGGTTCAAATTTGCGGACTTCACGCGTGGTCCACGCGAGACGGCACAAGACTCATGCATTTTTTTTCTTTGGCGAGACAAGAGGTTTTAATGAAAAGCCTCAATGTGCCAAAACAACCGCCAGGTGGCATCTGTGAGAACGGAGGACGACAGGCGGATGACTCAGTGATCTGTGCAGTAATCCACAGCTTAAACTCTAGGCTATTAAACTAGAACTAACTACTGTATACACTGCCTAAATCACAGAAACTATTGTAATATGATAAAGCCTGTCTTGCTTTATGACTTGATGATTATGTATCACATATCGCCGCGATTAGGAGTGGCGCTGTTCATGATACAGAATACAAGAGGATGAAAGGAGAACTAGCTGCAGACAGTAAATAATATAGTAGCCTAGTTTTTCAATGACAAAATGTAACGACGGCAGCTACAGTAGACTATAGCCCACGTCTCACTCTCTTTTTTCGGTCATCTGTCTCGTCATCTCCAAAATGTGTTTTTAAAATGAGCCAACTACAGTACTGTGCAGTAGTGCCGCAGATTTCTCACTCCGCACCTTGTTTGAGAGTGCAGCTGGAGGATTTCTTGTGAATGAACGGGTCTGTGTCACTTTGGGGCTGGGCGATAAAACATAGGATAAATAACTTTCCCTCGATAGAAGACGCGGCCGATACAAAGTGACACCGTCAGCCATGCAGCCGGCCTGGACTTTTTATTTTTAATTATGAAGGATCATCTGCGCAAGGCAAAGATGATAGCATCAACAAAACACGGCGTAACACACGCGGCTGTATGGGACAGGCTTTTATTTAATTCAGAACAAACCGCTTAGCAAAAATGGAAAATATAGTCTATAATAATTAATTGATCTGTTGTTTGGCCACTGTTTGAAAATAACCCGAATTATGAGCAAATAATCTGATCCAGAACAGCAGTCATAATCAGACTTCTTCTAAATAAACCTAAACATTAAATAACTGGGTCAGGTCGGACCATGGGGTTATTTTTTCTCTTCTTCTTCACAGGAGAAGAGGAGGTGCGCTGCGCTCACGGACGCGTTGATGTTTTGTGATTTATCTGCTGCCTTGACTCTGCCCTTTATACATGTGCGTTCAGATTAACAATAAGACAAGCCATGGTTGAGTTTATTGAGTTTTAACTGCTCAATCTCATTGTTTCAAAGAAAAGGGATTGATTTTTATAACGAAATGAAACGAAAACAATATTATATTGATACATTGTTGTAAAAAAAATCCAAAAGAAACGAAAATGAACTAAAGAAAATAACTTTCACACACACACACACACATTAAAACAGTGCGATTGGTTGAAAGCTGATAATTAGCCATGTGCTTATAAGCTGATTGGCCGAAACCAAGAACAAAGCCGCGTGAATGGCCAATCGCCATGTGTTAACATTTCCATATTCCGCACATTCTGTGACAAACTGTAAACTGTTTTCTTGTCTGTAACAACATCTATTGCACGTCTGTCCGTCCTGGGTGAGGGATCCCTCCTCTGTTGCTCACCCTGAGGTTTCTCCTGTTTTTCCCTGTTAAAAGGGTTTCCATGGAGTTTTTCCTCAGTCGATGTGAGGGTCTAAGGACAGAGGATGTTGCTACGATGCCATGTGAAGCCCTTTGAGACAAACTGTTTGTAAAAACGGGCTATACAAATAAAATTGCCTTGCCTTGCCTTGCCTTAACGGCCGACATGTAAATCAGCTGTTTCGATGGGCGTTATATGAATAGAGATGTTAATGTGGTACTTTGCACATAGCCTCCTCTTCTCCTGTGAAGAAGAAGAGAAAAAATAACCCCATGGTCCGACCTGACCCAGTTATTTAATGTTTAGGTTTATTTAGAAGAAGTCTGATTATGACTGCTGTTCTGGATCAGATTATTTGCTCATAATTCGGGTTATTTTCAAACAGTGGCCAAACAACAGATCAATTAATTATTATAGACTATATTTTCCATTTTTGCTAAGCGGTTTGTTCTGAATTAAATAAAAGCCTGTCCCATACAGCCGCGTGTGTTACGCCGTGTTTTGTTGATGCTATCATCTTTGCCTTGCGCAGATGATCCTTCATAATTAAAAATAAAAAGTCCAGGCCGGCTGCATGGCTGACGGTGTCACTTTGTATCGGCCGCGTCTTCTATCGAGGGAAAGTTATTTATCCTATGTTTTATCGCCCAGCCCCAAAGTGACACAGACCCGTTCATTCACAAGAAATCCTCCAGCTGCACTCTCAAACAAGGTGCGGAGTGAGAAATCTGCGGCACTACTGCACAGTACTGTAGTTGGCTCATTTTAAAAACACATTTTGGAGATGACGAGACAGATGACCGAAAAAAGAGAGTGAGACGTGGGCTATAGTCTACTGTAGCTGCCGTCGTTACATTTTGTCATTGAAAAACTAGGCTACTATATTATTTACTGTCTGCAGCTAGTTCTCCTTTCATCCTCTTGTATTCTGTATCATGAACAGCGCCACTCCTAATCGCGGCTATCAGGCTGTCAGCATTGTCCCCAAAACGTCTGAGCAGTATTTAGTACGGTGCTGCCACCTAGAGGAAAACAGTTGTGGTGAAAAGTCACGCGATCACGCGATCCTGCAGTGCAGGACAAACCCCGCAAATTTGAACCAGTAACATCTGTACATACAGAAAACCATGACGATATAATTTGTGCTTTTACTGGAAGCTAACCTACCCTTGATGTAGCTAACACCGAAATTTAAGGTAATGAATATACTCCTAAAACTATAGGGATTATGATGATAGGCGAATTTGCCAAAATGTTGAAATTTCCCTTTAAAACATGTACAGAACCACTCTCTCACAACATAACCTAACTTCTCCTGAAAATAACTTTATGGAGATACAGTGACATTAGTGTATAAATAAAGATAATGAAAACAGAGAAGCTGCCAAAGGTTCAGAGGGATATTGTGCTGTTTTTTTTTTCTTTTTGCAGTTACGTAACAACACATATCAACGTCTGAGGCTGAAACATGCTCAAGCAGGAAACAAACACAAGCACGAGACGTGGGCGTCGTAGTTCACATGAATGTCCAGGACGATCGTGACCTTCGGACCGCAAAGCACTGTTGGATTCTGTGTTCACATTCACGCTTTCTGACGCCATCGCCGTTGCATCACATATTCATATTCACAGTTCAGTTCAGCAGAGCGGCTTGTTCGTGGCCAGCAGGCATCACAGGATTCATCCTCCATCTACTGATGGAGACGGCTGATATATGGTGGCGCAGTCTGTTTTTGTGTGTGTGTGTGTGTGTGTGTGTGTTTGTTTGTTTTTTTGCTCTCTGGATTTGATCCCAAAAAAGTGCATGCTGGCTGTGACTGCAGGGACCGCTGTTCAAACACCATGGCAGGATGTGATGTCAGAGGCACAAACGCTCCACGGGAAGAGTTGGAATTGATAGGCGACCCCTGCCTGCCTGTATAAATGACTCTGATTACTTTTGGTGAAAACTCAGCCTGAGCTTATTAATCCCCCCCCCCAAAACTGCTGTTGTTTTCTCTCCATTTCTTTTTTTTCATCAGTCATTACATTCTCCTCTCACTGTGTCAACACAGCCATTTGATTCCACCCAGCTGATCCTTGTTTTGGCGCACAATCATTTATTTTCCTTTTTGAAAAAGTTAGAACCGGGGTGAGCAAAGTACAACAGCATGGTTTAGTCATGGGGTGCAAATCAAATACTAATTTGCTGTGTGACTTCAGCCTCAGTGGGATGTGTTTTTTTTGCCTACCAAACTAATGCACAGACTTCTGTTGGTGACAGCAGGAGAGGGGAGCAGCAGCAAAAACCCACGTAACAGCTCTTTTTTTTTTTTTTTTTACGAGCTGTTATATCTTCCCCGTTCAGTTGAAACTGTGACAATTTAAAGAGCACCTCTAACAGGAAGCCTGAGCAGTAAATATGGTTGATGCCGGGGTAAAGTCAGTGGTTTCTCACCGTAATAAGATTTGTTCCCGCGGATTTGCCGCTCTTACAATTCCTCCTCTCAGGTTCTCCTCTCGTCCGTTTGATCACCTAACACGAGATTACGTTATGGCTCTGGATTAGCTTCCGAGGGAGCGGTCTGGCATCCTAGGTGTGTCTCTCTGCGCCCTAAGAGGCTTACGGGGAGAAATATGTGCTGGCTAATAGCCTTATATTTTCCAGCTCTTTTTTTTTTTTTTTTTGAAGAGAGAATCAGATTTCTCTTCCCCCTCTTTTCCCTAAAAAGTTTGTCACATAGACGCTGATTTGTCATAGACACTGCAAATCCAGTTTTACTGTGTAATACGTCTGAACATGGTGGTAAAGCTTTGGCATTAAGTCTGGCTACACCACAGGAGAGGGGCTTTGCAACAACACAGGCCTGTCAAATTGGTAGTTGGAGTATTCTCATGCAAGCAGAGCAGGGTGGAAAGCAGCAGGGATCAGCTCTCCGTTGCAGAAGGAAGTGCTCACACCGGTCATGTACATGTAGAAGGGTTATTGTGGGAGGGGGTTGTTGATATTTTGTAATCACCATCACTGAGGCACGGGATAAAATCGTTCTTACTTGGATTGCTTCATTCAAAAATCTTGTCTCCTACAAAGAGAGTTGTGTAGCCACTAATGTTAATGTCATTGTTGTAATGTTCATAAGCAATGTTGAGTGTGAAAAATAATAAATTCAGTGAGACTTGGTTAAAAAGAAAAGAAAGAAAATGTATGTTGTTTGAGATGCAATTTATAGGGAAGAAGAGTGATAAAAAAAAGATAATAAATATATGTCCTGGGTTAAATATGTTGTAAAAAATTATTTGATTGATTGATGATTGATCATCATCAAAATGCTTTTGCCTTCCAGGTTGAGGTTGACAGTTAAGGATAAAATTGTGATTTATTTTTGTACAACCTTTACTTGTCTGTTACGTGACAGAAAATGCACTTGTACAAGTCAGTGATTTAAAACCTTGATTGCATTCAGTTTTCTTGGCAAATGTGCTAGACAGTGACTGATTGTTCATGCCTGTTTCCCGTGTTCAGAGAGTGAAGCGTGTGGTGAACCAGAAGAGAATACAACACTGACTGAATGCTAGCATGTGCAGCTCATGTAGTTTTTTTTTCCTTTTACTATTTTTCTTTTCTTTAATAATTCTCATAATTAACCAGTTTGTGGGGCACAGGTTTCTGAAGAGCAGATTTGAAGCTCAGAACTGTTCCACTGTCATCACTTTGGCAGTATTAATGGTTTACAGTTGGTTTGAATAACGAACCACTGAAGGGCTCCAGTCAGAGAGCAGAAAAGTCATTATTGTTTTTTACTGAAAGAACAGTGTTACAACAACGCATTTCTTTTTGTACGTAGTAATTTATGAAATAAACAGCAGGAAATATGAGGAAACAGGAGACACTGTAAATAAAATTGACATTCACATGCATATACTGTACACCGTTGCAGTATCACAATTAGGTGCTGGATCCATTTATCACACTGAATATGCATCAACTCCATGTAAACTGAAGGCCAACAGCAACACAAGCTAAACACTTGATGCTAATTTCTGATTATTCTAACAGTCTAAAAGTGCAAACACACACGTGTTATATTTTAGGTGCTGCTTTTGTACGTTTGTGTTGTCTCTGCATGATTGTACTGATGTTTCACTGTTCTCTCTTATCTTCATTGATTTATCTTGTCTCCTAGCTGTAACGCTCTCTTTTTAGTCAATGTGCTGTAATATATTGTTTTGTTTTTTAGGGTGCCTATTATCATCTGGCCGGGGACTACAGCAGGATATTAGCCATGTTGGCTAAAGCTGCCCTTTTTACTGTTATTGATACAGTTGATTAATTGGGATTGTCCTCAACACAATAAACTAAACTAAACACCAAAAGCTTCCAAAGAGGCAAAGTTACCCGAGGATGCACTCAGAGCCCCACAGCACACATATATGTCCAAGAATGGCCAGATTGAGTGGTCTTCATCCCCAATAGGAGAGTCCTTTGAGCTGCTGATTCCTGATTCAATTCAGAAAATCATTCTGGATATGACGATCCTTGAGGGGAGACGCGTTTTCGGGGAGCAAGTTGGCAGCAATCCGCACTGTGAGACAAGTGGTTGGACCGGCTTCCACTTCTCTACAACCCTGGGCCCAATGTAACGGTTGACGAACGACTTGTGGGGTATAGAGGCCGTTGCCCCAAACCGGCAGTTTCATTTTAGGCATGGACCATGCAAATGTATACCAGGAAGCCAGAGGGAGGAGCCCCTGAGAGAAACCCGGGGACACGGGTGGTGCTAGATATGTTGCAGGGCCTCAGCGGCCACAACATCACCTGCGATAATTTTTTCACGTCATACAGCCTGGGACAGGAACTTCTCTAAAGAAAGCTGACAATGGTAGGAACAATCAGAAAAAACAAGACGGACCTCCCACCTCAGCTTCCAACTGTAAAGAACAGGCCAGTCCATTCCTCTGACTTTGTGTTTACAGCAAACACTTCTCTGGTATCCTACATACCAAAAAAAAAGGGATGGAAGGATCAGTGACCGCGATGACTGTAAGCCAGAGATCATACTGGATTATAACACCACCAAAGGCGGTGTAGACAACTTGGACAAGCTGCTGTCCTGCTACGGCTGCCAACGAAGAACCTTGCGGTGGCCACTGGTGATCTTCTTCAACATCCTGGATGTCTCAACTTACAATGCGATCGCAATCTGGACGGCCAGACTGGAAACAAAGTAAGTTTAAAAAGGGCACTATGACACCACGCATACAGAGGAGACAACATTTGCCCAGATCCACAGCTTCTCTAGCCATAGTGAGGAGGATGTAAGAGGCTCCTGCTGTTCGGAATGAGGGACCTTCGGAAGTTTTCGGAATGGCAGTCGCCCCAGAAGTTTTCAGAACCCTTCCTTGGCATGACGGTGAGTAGAAAATTGGTTTTTAAAAAAAATAGATTTTGGGTGAAGATCCCTTTAACACTAGAACCGCCAACTGCCGTTCATTGGACGACTTTGATTTTCATTTGTGCATAACTTTATTTAAAAAATACATTGAAGTCCACCAGTCTGTGACTTTTCCTAAAATTATGTTGGGCAGCACCCCGTTTTGTTAAATACAATTAATATTACTCACACAAAAAAATATCGATCATGTTTTCTCATTTTTACCTATAACCGCCACGTTCGTTCATTGGACGACCAGAGAATTAACCGATTTGCGCCGGCATTATTGGGCTTATGCGCTCTCTCTCTCGCTCTCCCTCTCTCTCTGTGTGTGTGTGTGTGTGTGTGTGTGTGTGTGTGTGCGTGCGTGCGTGCGTGTGTACGTGTGTCTCTGTGTGTACACGTGCGCAGGCTGCGCAGATGCACACTCACGTCCACACTTCACACACGCACGGTGCAGAAATTATTTTCCAGACTGGACAGACTAGTTGTAGAAGAGGTGTAGCCTACATTCAGGGGGGAAATATCAATATGATATCAAAAGAAAACGAAATTCGTTTTATAAAGCCAGTATTTAGGAGCAAACTAGTGTAAAAACAGAGTCGCTGTGCTCTTCATGTAAAGCGCCGACGTGAGCGCACGCGGGGGGGGGTCGGTATGATGCTCCACCTGACATATCAAACAAAGATCACTAAGGACTATGGATGTTGCCGTAAAAGAGGGGGAAAAAAAGAAAAAAAGTTGTTTATGCGGTGGAAACCCGGCTTTACAGGCGGGGGCGGGGTTCCTACGGTATATGCCCCCCCACCCCACCCCCCCCCCTCGCGGAGGCTGCGGGGTGCAGCCTACTTCATGGCCCAGAGTAGCTGTTAAAAGACTACGACAAATGTAACACCTAATACAGCACTAATTAATGCTTTATTACAGTTCGTCCAATGAACGACTCATGGCGGTTATAGGTATATAGTGTGCAACGGCGGTGCTAGTGTTAAGGAGATTAATTTCAAGGAGACATAACTGAGAAAGATGCCACAGAGAGAAGTACTTTCATTTCATTTTGAATCAAAAATGTAAGTAATTTATTAATTATTCACCTTGATTTCATCGTGGTAGTTGTGCTACAAGTTTATAAGCTCTAGGCCTAAATAAAAATACTCTGGAGCCGCAAAACATAGCGATCTTGCTGTGTTTTTCTTTGTGGAAGAGCGAAGAAAAAGAGTCCTTTGATATGGTGAGGCGGAGAGCAAATGGAATTAATTCCTGCTTATATTTGTTATTATTGTATCATTAACACGCTCTGAGATGAATATAAATATGTGCGTTTAACCCTCAGAATCCTATCAGCTCATCATGGATTTGGAAGACGTGGTTGTGATGTGTGCTGCTGCCTGCCTGTACACCCGAAGACGCCGTACTCGCCGGCTTTGGGTGCACGAGATTCTCCAGCGCCTTAAGGAGCTCTGTGAATTTCTCTTGGCAATTATGCCTCAGCTTCCTGGCTACCGGTGACTTGTACTGCACTATTGCCAACAGCTACCGCGTGGGGGGCGTGAGCACCGTCAGCCACAACATAGCCAGTGTCACCGTGGTGATCTGGGATGTCTTGGTGCCTGAATTCATGCCAGTGCCCACCACTTAAGACTGGAGGAGAGTTACAGAGGGGTTTCCTGACCGATGGGCTTTCCCCAACTGCGTCGGCTCCATCAATGGAAAGCACGTCGTCATCAAGGCACCAGATACTTCAACTACAAGGGGACCTACTCCATCGTTCTCCTGGCAGTGGTAAATGCCGATTACTGCTTCAGAGTGGTGGATGTGGGGAGCTATGGGAGGACCAACTTAGGGGAGGACCAGCACTACTTAGTGCTGGTTTAAATGTTTACATGAAACAAATATTTAAGTGGGGTCCGCCCGCTATTCCGACATGTCTCTATTTAGACATGCCGCTATTCCGACATCCCTCTATCTAGACATGCCAGTATTCCAACACTTTTTGGTAGCGTTACGGAGAAGCTGCAGCTGTGAGCGTCTGGGCTCTGGGCTTAGGGCCTGGGGCCTCATTTATCAAAAAGGTTGTAAAACTGCAACTAAATTTTTGCTTACGGCGAAAAGACGAAAATGGCGTACACCCAAAATATTTCAACCGTTTTCATATCTATCAAACTGTGCGTACGCACAACTCTCCGCAATTTCTCTTCTCTTGATAAGTCACACCGGACCCAAGAATCGTGCGCACGTGAACACACCTCATACTCCGCCCCCGGAACGCCTAGACACAACCATATATGGTCAGCATGTGCATATTAATTAGCCATGTGCTCTCTGTGGAGCGGCAACAAAGTGACTACGAAGACAACGGGCGGGGGAAAGAAGCGGAACTTCTCAGAAAGCGAGACATAGGGCAATAAATCAGTCAGAAAAATGATCTTGCATTTTATTAAGCTACAATAAAAACAAAAACCTCCCAAATCTCAACAAAATAGAGCAGAAAGAAGAATAATCTTATGTAATCTGCCCCTTTATCCCAGAAAATCTCTTTTTTTCCTTTTACCTATGTTAAAACAATGTAAAGCAGGATTTCCACGATAGTTACCATTACTTTGAACGCCTTTCCACTACACAGTTACAGCTCTACTGGACTCGGTTTAGGTAATTTTCCATTACAGCTGAGTCCTTCATAGTTCCTCCTCAGGGCCGCGTTGTCTTAGCCTGGTTGGCACGACTTTCCAATGTTGATACTCAGCATTGGGTCTGGCCAAGACGTTAAGAGAATCCATTTCTCAAAGCGCATCCTTCAAACCTGGTTTACCCGCCCCCCTCAAATGCCTCAGTCTGCTATTGGTCGAAGCCAGAATAGGCGGTGTCGAAGCTTAAACCAATCACACCGCTCTTTCCTCTGTCCGCTGCTCCATGCTGCTGTTTACAATGAGGTTCCGGTCGCTGCTCTACTGCGTCACTTACTTGAACACGCCTCTACCCAGAGCCGTTGGAGAGGCTCGACGTTGATTGGCTCTCGAAAAAGAGGGTGGAGTTCCCGAAAATTCGGGAGACAGAAATCCAGTTAATAGCACGGTTGGCCAGACTAGAAGTCAGCAGCGCTTTTGCGAGGCGTGACGTCACTAGTGTGGGCGCGACCAGGCTAGCGTTGTCTCACTCTTTATCCTCTCGTCAGCTCCAAACACACGTGCACCTCGTTAACTTATGTCACAGAATAAGGCGCTGCCAGTGTGTTTTTAAACTTGGCGGGTTTGATCCTTGTCGCACGTCACACTAGACTTTGTTTTTTCTTCTCTCTAATAGGCCTATGTATTTGTGTATGAGAAACAGTGTCTCAGATGCAAAAAAAAAAAAATTCAAAAGGACACGTCTGACAAGTAGGCTAGGTAATCAATCAATGTCAGAAAAGCGGAATGTTTGAAAAATAGTAAAGTGCCGCTACTCCGACAATGAAAAAAAAAAAGTCGGAATAGTGGGACGCTTGAAAATGCCGCTATTTCGACAATTAGAAGTCAATGTCGAAATAGCGGCATGTCGGAATAGCAGCATGTAACCTATTTAAACACACACACACACACACACACACACACACACACACACACACACACACACACACACACACACACACACAATTCCTTAACAATTAGAAGAAACTTTATTTAATATTTTAACATTGTTTTGAACTTAATTTTTTTCATTTTTCTAACTACAATTATTGACTCAACTACTATTATTTTTATTTTTTATTTTTTACAGTTTTTGGAGAAATTATAGGTTTCACAAACAGGAACAAATACATGAACAAGCACGTGGGAATGTTTGTGTGTGCACATGCAGGTGAAGGAGGGTGAGCAGGGTGCAGATGACATTATTGCAAGGGTCAACAAACTCCTCTCACAGTGTTAATGCACATATGCAGACAAAAATCAGTGTGTGTGCGTGCTCGTACGTGCACAGATGTATGGGAGGCAGTTTAGGGCTATTCTGTCGATTGATGAATCAAATAATCGTCGCAGCTCTAAACTGAAGTGAGGTCAGCTGAGAGCTGCCTCCCTGGCCCCAAGGGTCTTCTTTCATTTTTGCCTTGAAGACAAGGCGGTGAATTTCAAATTTGAGCTCCTGCTGCGTTTGATATGAAAGGCTTTGGAAATCTTCAAGGAGCATTTTGAAAAATAATGTGTCCCCATCTTCTGGTGGAGGTGCAGTGCAGGGTCTGGAGGGGTTGGTGGCCCGGGTGCTCACTGCCTCCATGGCCCTCAACATCATGCTCAAACTTGGAGCAACCACCCTGCCTCTTTATCTTGCTCCTGCTCCTCTCCTGGTGCTTCATCTGCCTCTGTCACTCCTGTGGCAAGCCTTTTTCACATTTAAAAGAACATTTTGAACATTTTAAATAAACTTTACAGATATGAACAACTTTATTTTGTTAAGCTGTAATTACATTGTGCCCTGGTAATTTTTTTGAAGACAGCTATAATGTAATACTGCATATTCAAAACAGTTATGTAATTTCTGTGATTCTCCAGATCACACAGTCTGCCCCGGTTACATACTGTCATTCCGACATTCCACCATTCTCACAAGGCTTTCAATATAAGGGAATGTGCATTACTCAACAGGTGACTCCCTTCTTTAAGACATGCTGATAGAGGAATACCCACATGGCTGTGCGTAATTACGTAGCAGAGCGCGGACAGGGACTAGTCTGCCTGTCTAGCCTCTACCTGGTCTTTTTACTAAACTTAACCAACTCCTTTCTTCATTGCCTAAACCCAACCAGTGCAAAATCTTTTGGGGAAAAAATACGCTACTAAAGGAATGGCAGGATGTTTTAAAAAAAGAAGAAGAAGAAGAAAAAACACCGTCATTCCAACCATAGCAGGCAAAAATTGTCGGAATGATGGGACGATTGATAGAAAATAAAGTGTTGCTTGCCATTTAGACAATTAGAGGTCTATGTCGGACTGGTGGGATGCGTTTTTCTTATACAGAAACCTTCGAAACAGATTGAATGGTAGTGCTGGTGTCATGCATATCGAGACATTGTACACAAACCTTGTGTATCTATGAATTGACAATGTTTGTGGCAGCTACTTAAAGCGCGAAAATTGTGCAATGCGCCAAAAAATGCACATGTCACTGCACACATAAAGATGCTTTTCTCTATTGAAATGGCAGTTAGTTTTCAAATCCTGTGTTGATAAAATCAGTCCCTCTAGGAATTTAATTTGCACTGTTGCGATCAAAAGAAATAACGCAAAGTCCACCAATCTTGCAGTTTTGTCCAATCACCGCAACTTTTCCGCAAATTGGACCGAAATTGGACTCTAGTCTATCTGGCCTAGCTAGGGGACAGCAGTGTTGCCAACTTGGCGACTTTGTCGCTAAATCTGGCGACTTTCCAACCCCTCTTGGTGACTTTTTTTGTCAAAAGCGACTAGCGACAAATCTAGCGACTTTTTCCCGTGATATTACAAACGTTTCTGGACCTGAAATCACGTTATCACAGCTGTTTTCAACGAGCAGCGGCGCTGCCGCGGG